>NC_134359.1:11755743-12120743 GCF_048569485.1 Anomaloglossus baeobatrachus | reverse complement strand
CGTCATCCGTGTGTCGTCCGTGTGTAATGTTTATGTGTTATCTGTGTGACCGGTACAAAATAAAATGCATAATTCTGAAATGAATGGGGTAGACTCCCATGTCAAAAAAACGGATCCAGCAGACATGATTTTGCCAACGGATATCTGCAAGATCCGTTCTAAAGGATCATTACTGTACATGTAAATTCAGCCTTAATAAATAATTTTAGAAAAAAATGACTTGGTGTCCCCTCTAATTCTCACAACCAGCACCGGTGAAGCAGCAGCTGTCAGCTGTACCTTGGCTGGGTATCAAAAATAGAGCGGATTCTACTCAGTTTTTTGTTTTTTTTAATTATTTAAATAATTAATTTTCAAAAACAGCGTTGGGTTCCCCCATTTTTCATAACCAGCGAATGTAAGGCAGACAGCTGGGAGCTGATATTATCATGCTGGGAAGGATTATGTTTATTTGGCCCTTCCCAGCCTAAAAATGGCAGCCCACAGTCACTCCGGAAGTTGTGCATCACAATAGATGCTCCAATTTTGGTGCGGTACCCGGCTCTTCCTGATTACCCTGATAGCTGCCTTTTTCATTCATGTCCAGTGCATGGGCAGTAGCATTGGGAAGTATTTAAGATGGCATTGGAGTCAGCGCCTGCGCATAGCACTCTCTCCTCCGCCATCTTATTGAAGACGGTCCCTCCTGCTTCCCATGTGTTCGATGCTGTTGCTTCCAAGTGTCTCGTCCATTTTGTGTGCAGTGAGCTGCTTCTGTGGGCGGCTCCTCTTCTGTTGTGACCGCGCACGCTCCGGTCTTGAAGGACAAGGATGCGATGGCGCATGCGCAGCCCTCGGCATCAGCATAGAAAGTAGGAGGAGACTGTCTTCAATAAGATGTCAACGGAGATAGCGCTATGCACAGGAGCTGACTCTGACGCAATCTTAGTGAAGAGCTGATTAAATACTTCCCAATGCTACTGCGCATGCGCCCAGACATAAAGGAAAAGGCAGCAATGAGGGGATAAAGGTCAGGCCAACATACAGGGGTGGATGAAGAACACAAGACCCGACCCACATAGTCCCGTCTGATCCACACATCAGTCAGACGAGCAGTGCATCTCTGGGACTTGGATTTAAGATTTTTCAGCAATCGATCTTCCGATCTGTGAATTAAATGCTGCATTCAGCGTCCTAGTGTCAGTGTGGCACCGGCTTTACCCCATGTAGACAAATTCTGCTGCTTGGTTCCTTTTAATAAATGGAAATGTTTTCACATATTCCCCCATGAAGCTCCCCGCGTCCCACACTTTTATCAACTGCACTTTTCTTGAAAAGTGCCACACTGGGGAACACCTAACCCTTGGCCTGGGATCTTGCCGCGTGTGGGTGTTATGGGGAACAGATGCCCGCCTGCTCCCTCTAGCCACCGCACTGCCTCTTCCTGCTTGTTGCAACGCTGCAGATCTCTCTCCATCTGCGCTGCTGTCCTCGCTCTGCGTGGCACCTTCCCAGATTAGGTCAGTGACTTCATCATCCACCACCTCGTCTTCCACTTACACACTCTAGTCCTCCTGAATTGTTGACTTAACAATATTACTTATTGGCAAATGTGTCTCATCATCATACACCTTTCAAGACACTGTCATTCTGCATAGTTGTCTTCTTCTGACTATGGCTACTCAAATATTTTGTCATCACGGCACACGATCTCCTCATGTCCCTCTTGAAACATGCACATTGAGAAGCCAGAAGAAGCCATAAATGGAAAAGTAAAGCATTCCTTGGGGTGTCCAAGTGTGGGGCCACTTGTCTCCTGGGACTTGTCATGGTGGGAGGAAGGAGGATCAGCATGAGGATTATGTGGTCCAGACTCTTCTTAACTAGTGAGACTGGATCTCGTGGAAGACAGGGTAGTGCTGGGAAACAGATTGGAAGCATTATCTGTCAAGAGTGGTGTCCCATGCCCCTCTAAAAAGTGGGTCAGGAAGCTAGGTTTCATGGATGAGCATGTTGGTTTTGCTCCTGCAGCAGGAATAGTTTCACCTTGCTTACGGCCTCGGCATCAGTGTGCACCATCAGCAGCACATCTACTTCCCTGTCCCTTACCGCATGCCTTGCACGTTAAATTAGTTAGATACTATATATGCCTGTAAACGTTTCACTATAAATAGGGAGAAGAAAATGTGTCCTTGAAAAGGTTGCATCAGCAGTATAAGTATAGAAGGACTGTAAGGCAATAAACCCTGCCTATATGCCTCTAATTCTAAACTATCCCTCCTCCACCAGCTATCACGACACTGAATGCAGGTAGCAGCAGTTTTACTGAAGAAAGGACAGTATGTAGCTGAAAAAGGACATTTTTGTTTTTAGGTTGCATCAGCAGTATCAGTGTAGAAGGACTGTAAGGCAATAAACCCTGCCTATATGCCTCTAATTCTAAACTATCCCTCCTCCAGCAGCTATCCCTACACTAAATGCAAGAAACAGCAGTTTTACTATGTAGCCATGAAAAGGACTTTTGTTTTAATGGTGCAGCAGCATTTTACAATTACTGCAATGGCAATTAAACCCTGCCTATATGCCTGCTCTAATCTCAGCTCTCCTTTCTAGATCAACTCTCCCTCAATTCATTCCAGAGGACAGTGTGCCGAGCATTGAGCCCCCGGGTGTTATATAAGACCCGATGAAAAAATGCGTCTAGCCAATCACAGTAATGCCAGTTGCCAATTTGGCTACGACATTACTATGTATGGAAGGCAGTCTCTGCATGCTGATTGGCTCTCTAAAAGCTGCAAAACATGTGGGGCGGGGACTCGAGCATGGCGCCCCAGAACCCGTGATGCTCGATCGAGTAACAAGTGTCTGGAGCACCCCGATGCACGACAGAGCGTCACGCAGTGCCGGGCACGCTCGCTCACCACCAGTGCGATTACTTTGTTACTTTGTCTTTCCTTTGTGTCATTGTTAGGACACTGTAATAAGACTGTGCTGATATGTTTTGATGTGTGAAGCCCGGCAGATGATACCTCCTAATTACTAGAGAAAAAAAGATAACCAGCACGATCTGAAATTGGCATGCATCATATAAAAAGTGAAAATTCACAAATTTATTCCAACTGTACTATAATAAAAAAATGAGATTTTTAGCAAATAATTGATCAATTTTTTGAGCCACCCCTGCCAACGTCACGGCAAATCTCAATAGGGGGGTCCTACTCTATATTCTGTATTTCATGTGCCATGCGGCCTCCTAGATAAAGTTAAAAGCAGAACCATAATGGAGCACACATACCTGCAACCAGTATATAGCCGCTTCCATGTTGCAAAAAAGGCACTTGTGGATAGAGACCAGCCCAGGTCCCAGCATGTGGAGAAAGCCCCACACATACCAGGACTATATCAGAACTGATCCTCCCAGTGCCAAACAGCAACCATTGATAAAGGCGGACCAGATCCAAGATGGTGCCTAATTAGCATTGCCTGTGGAAAGGGGTGAGGTAACTGAGTCTGAACAGCTACCAACAGGAGGAATATATTGCAAACCAAAATCAGGCGTGCATGGTATGGTGTTGGTCAGACACCAGATTTGTAGCATAACTACGGTCAAAACAGAGAAAAAAAGATAACCAGCACGATCTGAAATTGGCATGCATCATATAAAAAGTGAAAATTCACAAATTTATTCCAACTGTACTATAATAAAAAAATGAGATTTTTTTTTTTTTTTTTTTTTTTTTTTTTATTGTAGTACAGTTGGAATAAATCTGTGAATTTTCACTTTTTATATTATGCATGCCAATTTCAGATCATGCTGGCTCCCCTCTCTCTCTGTTTGGTCGTAGTTATGCTACAAATTCTGGTGGCCGGTCACCACCATGCCATGCATGCCTGATTTTGGTTTGCTATGTATTCCTCCTGTTGGTAGCTGTTCAGATTCAGTTACCTCACCCCTTTCCACAGGCAATGCTAATTAAGCACCATCTTGGATCTGGTCCGCCTTTATCAATGGTTGCTGTTTGACACTGGGAGGATCAGTTCTGATATAGTCCTGGTATGTGTAGGGCTTGCTCCACATGCTGGGACCTGGGCTGGTCTCTATCCACAAGTGCCTTTTTTGCAACATGGAAGCGGCTATATACAGGTTGCAGGTATGTGTGCTCTGTTATGGTTCTGCTTTTAACTTTATCTAGGAGGCCGCATGGCACATGAAATACAGAATGTAGAGTAGGACCCCCCTATTGAGATTTGCCGTGACGTTGGCAGGGGTGGCTCAAAAAATTGATCAATTATTTGCTAAAAATCTCATTTTTTTTTTATTGTAGTACAGTTGGAATAAATCTGTGAATTTTCACTTTTTATATTATGCATGCCAATTTCAGATCATGCTGGCTCCCCTCTCTCTCCTAATTACTAGATACTTAGCGACGTGTGACACTTCTGTATTATGAGATTTCTTCAAGATTTACAACCAGTAAAAACAGAGTGTCAAGTGTCCAAGCAT
This sequence comes from Anomaloglossus baeobatrachus, assembly GCF_048569485.1. Classification (NCBI taxonomy): domain Eukaryota; kingdom Metazoa; phylum Chordata; class Amphibia; order Anura; family Aromobatidae; genus Anomaloglossus; species Anomaloglossus baeobatrachus. The sequence goes on along the minus strand of NC_134359.1, from coordinate 12,116,260 downwards.
TTTACTAACAACTGGCGGCTCATTACAATGTTTCCATAAACAGCGGCTGAAGATTAGCGCCGGATTACAGAGGCTTGGAACGATTCGCTTCTCTGAGGTTTTCCTCGTCCTACTACAGAAAATGGCGTAAGGGTGAATTCACACGTCCTGTAATGATCCATTAGAACGGATCTCTTGGGAAACTGATCCATTTTTTACCATGGGAGTCTATGGACAATGGATCTATTAACGTACTTGCATTTGTAATGTATCCATTGTTTTCTTAACGGATCTGTTACAAATGACCGATAAATAGCAATCCATTACCGGATCCATTGTCCATAGACTTCACACGTTAAAAATGGATCCGGGCAACATCCGATATTTAACAATGGACAAAAAAGTTGTGTTTGCAGAACTTTTTTGAAAACGCATCTCTAACGGATCCGTGATAACTCGCGACTGCAGGATATGTGAACCCAGCCATAGTTGTAGTTCCACAAAACTTGGGAGGCACAGAATGGGGATCCCTGCTCTGTGATGTCACCCCTAAAAAGTTTACAGCTGCAAATGTAATGGAATCCATAGACACTGACCGCCGGTGTGTGGACATCTTGTATACGTTGTTACAATGTATCACTTTATTAGTTTTATTATTTGCAGTTTTAATTTATGTAGTTTGAAAAATTGAACAGTTTCTCTATAAAACATATTTTCATATTTAAAGGGATCTAGTGTAATTATTTGTAGCTATGTCTCGGCTGCTGGTCATAGTATTTAGCACTTTCCTCCTCTGAATCTGGGCTCCACTTCATCCATTTCCTTCAATCCATCATTGGTCACTCTCTGGCCCAGCTCATAACTTACATTTCTTGATACATGTTCACAGGAATGTATTTTCAGTACCAGTGCTGTCTGTGTAAAAAAAAAGGACATACACAGACCGCCCAGGGGCAGTACACAGAACACCCACAGGCAGCACACAGAACACCCACAGGCAGCACACAGAACACCCACAGGCAGCACACAGAACACCCACAGGCAGCACACAGAACACCCACAGGCAGCACACAGAACACCCACAGGCAGCACACAGACCGCCCACAGACAGCACATAGACCGCCCACAGGCAACACACAGAACACCCACAGGCAACACACAGAACACCCACAGGCAGCACACAGAACACCCACAGGCAGCACACAGAACACCCACAGGCAGCACACAGAACACCCACAGGCAGCACACAGAACACCCACAGGCAGCACACAGAACACCCACAGGCAGCACACAGAACACCCACAGGCAGCACACAGAACACCCACAGGCAGCACACAGAAGACCCACAGGCAGCACACAGAAGACCCACAGGCAGCACACAGACCGCCCACAGACAGCACATAGACCGCCCACAGGCAACACACAGACCGCCCTCAGGCAGCACGCAGACCGCCCTCAGGCAGCACGCAGAACACCCACAGGTAGCACACAGACCGCCCTCAGGCAACACACAGACCGCCCCCTCAGGCAACACACAGACCGCCCTGAGGCAGCATACAGACCGCCCTCAGGCAGCACACAGACCGCCCTCAGGCAACACACAGACCGCCCTCAGGCAACACACAGAACACCCACAGGCAGCACACAGACCACCCTCAGGCAACACACAGACCGCCCTCAGGCAGCACACAGAACACCCACAGGCAGCACACAGAACACCCACAGGCAACACACAGACCGCCCTCAGGCAGCACACAGAACACCCACAGGAAGCACACAGACCGCCCACAGGCAGCACACAGACCGCCCACAGGCAACACACAGACCGCCCTCAGGCAGCACGCAGAACACCCACAGGAAGCACACAGACCGCCCACAGGCAGCACATAGACCGCCCACAGGCAGCACACAGACCACCCACAGGCAGCACACAGACCGCCCACAGGCAGCACACAGACCACCCACAGGCAGCACACAGACCGCCCACAGGCAGCACATAGACCGCTTACGGGCAGTACACAGACCGCCCTCAGGCAACACACAGACCGCCCACAGGCAGCACATAGACCGCCCACAGGCAGCACATAGACCGCCCACAGGCAGCATATAGACCGCCCACAGACAGCACACAGACCACCCACAGGCAGCACACAGACCACCCACAGGCAGCACACAGACCGCCCACAGGCAGCACACAGACCGCCCACAGGCAGCACACAGACCACCCACAGGCAGCACACAGACCGCCCACAGGCAGCACACAGACCGCCCACAGGCAGCACACAGACCGCCCACAGGCAGCACACAGACCGCCCACAGGCAGCACACAGACCGCTTACGGGCAGTACACAGACCACCCTCAGGCAGCACACAGACCGCCCACAGGCAGCACACAGACCGCCCACAGGCAGCACACAGACCGCCCACAGGCAGCACACAGACCGCTTACGGGCAGTACACAGACCGCCCACAGGCAGCACACAGACCGCCCACAGGCAGCACACAGACCACCCACAGGCAGCACACAGACCACCCACAGGCAGCATGCAGACCGCCCACAGGCAGCACACAGAACACCCACAGGCAGCACACAGAACACCCACAGGCAGCACACAGAACACCCACAGGCAGCACACAGAACACCCACAGGCAGCACACAGAACACCCACAGGCAGCACACAGAACACCCACAGGCAGCACACAGAAGACCCACAGGCAGCACACAGACCGCCCACAGACAGCACATAGACCGCTTACGGGCAGTACACAGACCACCCTCAGGCAACACACAGACCGCCCACAGGCAACACACAGACCGCCCTCAGGCAGCACGCAGAACACCCACAGGAAGCACACAGACCGCCCACAGGCAGCACATAGACCGCCCACAGGCAGCACACAGACCACCCACAGGCAGCACACAGACCGCCCACAGGCAGCACACAGACCACCCACAGGCAGCACACAGACCGCCCACAGGCAGCACATAGACCGCTTACGGGCAGTACACAGACCACCCTCAGGCAACACACAGACCGCCCACAGGCAGCACATAGACCGCCCACAGGCAGCACATAGACCGCCCACAGGCAGCACATAGACCGCCCACAGACAGCACACAGACCACCCACAGGCAGCACACAGACCACCCACAGGCAGCACACAGACCGCCCACAGGCAGCACACAGACCGCCCACAGGCAGCACACAGACCACCCACAGGCAGCACACAGACCGCCCACAGTCAGCACACAGACCGCCCACAGGCAGCACACAGACCGCCCACAGGCAGCACACAGACCGCTTACGGGCAGTACACAGACCACCCTCAGGCAGCACGCAGAACACCCACAGGTAGCACACAGACCGCCCTCAGGCAACACACAGACCGCCCCCTCAGGCAACACACAGACCGCCCTGAGGCAGCATACAGACCGCCCTCAGGCAGCACACAGACCGCCCTCAGGCAACACACAGACCGCCCTCAGGCAACACACAGAACACCCACAGGAAGCACACAGACCGCCCACAGGCAGCACACAGAACACCCACAGGCAGCACACAGACCACCCTCAGGCAACACACAGACCGCCCTCAGGCAGCACACAGAACACCCACAGGAAGCACACAGACCGCCCACAGGCAGCACACAGACCGCCCACAGGCAACACACAGACCGCCCTCAGGCAGCACGCAGAACACCCACAGGCAGCACATAGACCGCCCACAGGCAGCACATAGACCGCCCACAGGCAGCACACAGACCACCCACAGGCAGCACACAGACCGCCCACAGGCAGCACACAGACCACCCACAGGCAGCACACAGACCGCCCACAGGCAGCACATAGACCGCTTACGGGCAGTACACAGACCACCCTCAGGCAACACACAGACCGCCCACAGGCAGCACATAGACCGCCCACAGGCAGCACATAGACCGCCCACAGGCAGCATATAGACCGCCCACAGACAGCACACAGACCACCCACAGGCAGCACACAGACCACCCACAGGCAGCACACAGACCGCCCACAGGCAGCACACAGACCGCCCACAGGCAGCACACAGACCGCCCACAGTCAGCACACAGACCGCCCACAGGCAGCACACAGACCGCCCACAGGCAGCACACAGACCGCCCACAGGCAGCACACAGACCGCTTACGGGCAGTACACAGACCACCCTCAGGCAGCACACAGACCGCCCACAGGCAGCACACAGACCGCCCACAGGCAGCACACAGACCGCCCACAGGCAGCACACAGACCGCTTACGGGCAGTACACAGACCGCCCACAGGCAGCACACAGACCGCCCACAGGCAGCACACAGACCACCCACAGGCAGCACACAGACCACCCACAGGCAGCATGCAGACCGCCCACAGGCAGCACACAGAACACCCACAGGCAGCACACAGAACACCCACAGGCAGCACACAGAACACCCACAGGCAGCACACAGAACACCCACAGGCAGCACACAGAACACCCACAGGCAGCACACAGAAGACCCACAGGCAGCACACAGACCGCCCACAGACAGCACATAGACCGCCCACAGGCAACACACAGACCGCCCTCAGGCAACACACAGACCGCCCTCAGGCAGCACGCAGAACACCCACAGGTAGCACACAGACCGCCCTCAGGCAACACACAGACCGCCCCCTCAGGCAACACACAGACCGCCCTGAGGCAGCATACAGACCGCCCTCAGGCAGCACACAGACCGCCCTCAGGCAACACACAGACCGCCCTCAGGCAACACACAGAACACCCACAGGAAGCACACAGACCGCCCACAGGCAGCACACAGAACACCCACAGGCAGCACACAGACCACCCTCAGGCAACACACAGAACACCCACAGGAAGCACACAGACCGCCCACAGGCAGCACACAGAACACCCACAGGCAACACACAGACCGCCCTCAGGCAGCACGCAGAACACCCACAGGAAGCACACAGACCGCCCACAGGCAGCACACAGAACACCCACAGGCAGCACACAGACCACCCTCAGGCAACACACAGACCGCCCTCAGGCAGCACACAGAACACCCACAGGAAGCACACAGACCGCCCACAGGCAGCACACAGACCGCCCACAGGCAACACACAGACCGCCCTCAGGCAGCACGCAGAACACCCACAGGAAGCACACAGACCGCCCACAGGCAGCACACAGACCGCCCACAGGCAACACACAGACCGCCCTCAGGCAGCACGCAGAACACCCACAGGAAGCACACAGACCGCCCACAGGCAGCACATAGACCGCCCACAGGCAGCACACAGACCACCCACAGGCAGCACACAGACCGCCCACAGGCAGCACACAGACCACCCACAGGCAGCACACAGACCGCCCACAGGCAGCACATAGACCGCTTACGGGCAGTACACAGACCACCCTCAGGCAACACACAGACCGCCCACAGGCAGCACATAGACCGCCCACAGGCAGCACATAGACCGCCCACAGGCAGCACATAGACCGCCCACAGACAGCACACAGACCACCCACAGGCAGCACACAGACCACCCACAGGCAGCACACAGACCGCCCACAGGCAGCACACAGACCGCCCACAGGCAGCACACAGACCACCCACAGGCAGCACACAGACCGCCCACAGTCAGCACACAGACCGCCCACAGGCAGCACACAGACCGCCCACAGGCAGCACACAGACCGCTTACGGGCAGTACACAGACCACCCTCAGGCAGCACACAGACCGCCCACAGGCAGCACACAGACCGCCCACAGGCAGCACACAGACCGCCCACAGGCAGCACACAGACCGCTTACGGGCAGTACACAGACCGCCCACAGGCAGCACACAGACCGCCCACAGGCAGCACACAGACCACCCACAGGCAGCACACAGACCACCCACAGGCAGCATGCAGACCGCCCACAGGCAGCATGCAGACCGCCCACAGGCAGTACACAGGCCACTTATGGGCAGCACGCAGACCGCCCACAGGCAGCACACAGGCAGCACACAGGCCGCTTACAGGCAGCACACAGACCGCCCAAAGGCAGCACACAGACCGCTTACAAGCAGCACACAGACCGCCCAAAGGCAGCACACAGACCGCCCAAAGGCAGCACACAGACCGCCCACAGGCAGCACACAGACCACCCACAGGCAGCACACAGACCGCCCACAGGCAGCACACAGACCGCCCACAGGCAGCACACAGACCGCCCACAGGCAGCACACAGACCACCCACAGGCAGCATGCAGACCGCCCACAGGCAGCATGCAGACCGCCCACAGGCAGTACACAGGCTACTTATGGGCAGCACACAGACCGCCCACAGGCAGCACACAGGCCGCTTACAGGCAGCACACAGACCGCCCACAAGCAGCACACAGACCGCCCACAGGCAGCACACAGACCACCCACAGGCAGCACACAGACCATGGCTAATCAATGAATTAGTTCACAAACACTATTCCACAAGGATCAATCGTGTGTGAAAAAAAAAAAATCACAGCAGGTGCGAGTCTCATCCATCTTTTCTATACATTTCAATGTGTGCACGAAAAAAGATGTAAAATAGAATCTACGTGTGACATTTGTTTTTATGGATCCATTGTACTTGTCTCACAAGTGTTTCATGCGCGTATTGACGGCTCTGGAGTCTGATCTGTGATTTGGATATTAAATGGACATTTGCCAAAAACCTGGACTTGTGGTTGTGAACAGCCCCTTATGCTAATATGGGTATGAGATCTATCAGTGAAAATCACATATAGCACTATGACGCAACAAATAGATGTCTGAATGATCCCCAAGCAATGGAATAGTTGATTCTTTCTCTTTGTTCTTATAGAAACCATCTTGTCCTATAACTGAATGATGTCACAGGAGTCAGCTAACCCTGATGGGCGGGAAGTTTCACATTTCTGCACACGCCCCTGCGGCTCTTATTGGTGGATAGTTCTTAGGAGTTATTTCTTTGTTTGGGGTACTATATAAACTGGTCACATGATGTAATAAAGCAGAAGCTTTCAGTTCACCACAAAGCGTGAGTGCTGCAATGAATTCACAAGCGCTTGTAAAACAAATCTTACTAATTTGGAGTTTCAATGGCATAGAAAGTGTATATTGCTCCATGAAGAAGAAGGAGAATCTACAGCACAAAATGATGAGTGTGAAGTGTAACAAGAAATATGTAAACTTTCCGGCACTACTGTAGATACAATGTTTTTATCTGAGCTCATGTTTTATGTTCACAAACAAGGACCTTTTAACCCATGACGTGATTATCAGATGTCCCAGCAGGATTCGCTGAGAACGCTGCCGCTGATACAAATCTTCAGTTTGACGTCTCATTTTTAATATTATTTAAACCTTTTCCTTTTACAGCAGGAAAATGTAAGAATAAATCCCGTATGTTGGAGTCAGATTATTTATTTGATGTAATTTTGAGCAATGCTATTCATGGCGTGCGGGGGGATAAGATGGAGCGATTGTGCGCCGCTCTTATCCTGCTAACAGCTTCACATATAATTGGATTTAAGGAATAAGCTAAAGGAAAACAACTGCAGGCGGCAGCCGATGCCGGGGACAGAAATGTATAGCGATGAACATATAGAGATATAAGATGTCCCCAGAGCTCCATCTATAAAGCAAGGGGTATCCAGCCAGGGCACGGTGTGGGAATTGTCAGACCGGGCGGGGAAGCTTGTCTGCTGAGGGAACTGGGGTACAAGGGCCTGAGTCGTGCCAATAAGGATGGTGAGTCACGTGTGCCAAAGAGGATGAGGAGCCACATGTATCAATGAGGATGAGGAGCCACATGTGCCAATGATGATTAGGAGCCACATGTGCCAATGAGGATGAGGAGCCACATGTGCCAATGAGGATGGGGAGCCACATGTGCCAATGAGGATGAGGAGCCACATGTGCCAAAGAAGATGAGGAGCCACATGTGCCAACGAGGATGAGGAGCCACATGTATCAATGAGGATGAGGAGCCACATGTGCCAACGAGGATGAGGAGCCACATGTGCCAACGAGGATGAGGAGCCACATGTATCAATGAGGATGAGAAGCCATATGTGCCAATGAGGATGAGGAGCCACATGTGCCAATGAGGATGAGGAGCCACATGTGCCAACGAGGATGGGAAGCCACATGTGCCAATGAGGATGGGGAGCCACATGTACCAATGAGGATGGGAGCCAGATGTGCCAATGAGGATGAGGAGCCACATGTGCCAATGAGGATGGGGAGCCACATGTACCAATGAGGATGAGGAGCCACATGTACCAATGAGGATGAAGAGCCACATGTACCAATGAGGATGGCAAGCCGCGTGTGCCTATGAGGATGGCAAGCCGCGTGTGCCTATGAGGATGGTGAGTAACATGTTCCAACTTGAATGGGAATCAATGTGTGCTGAGGAGGGGATCCACATGTGCCAATGAGTATGAGGAGCCATGTGTGCCAATGAGGATTAGGAGCCACATGTACCAATGAGGATGAGGAGCCACATGTACCAATGAGGATGGGGAGCCACATGTGCCAATGAGGATGAGGAGCCATATGTGCCAATGAGGATGGCAAGCCACGTGTGCCTATGAGGATGAGGAGCCACTTCTGATAATGAGGAGGGGGATCCACATGTGCCAATGAGGAGGGGGGTCCTCGTGTACTAAGTCAGATGTGGATCTCTATGTGGATCTCTATGTGTCACTGAGGATGGATCTGTTTTGCGGGCACATTTTTTCTTGACTGCTGCTGCAGTAACTACCCTGTAGCCATTGCTAATATATTAAACTATTTTATACATAGTATGATGTATCTGACACAACATAGTGGTTATTAGATCCTGTGGGCACAATGGAAGAGACGTGATAAAATTAAAGACTGAATCGATTTGTGTTTCAAATTTGAACAATTTGTGGATTCATTTGCGCTAATTGACAAAACCTGCCGCTATTGTACACATATCAGAAGATTGCATCAGGTAGAAAAGGATCACATGACCGCAGACGTGAGTTATCATTTAATGGCTTTTAGCTATCACATCACATGGTATAGCACAGCCAATCGGGAAAGAGTATCAGATCCTCTATAAAAGCCGGGGCAGAGAATGCAGCAGCCATATTGTGGTGACCCTGGATAGTGAGAGGACGTCACCGCTGCAGACACAGCACAGTACAGTGCGTGATCATGCTGCTGTGAAGATCAGTGCGTGATTGTTGAGAATGGAGTAATACACATCTTTTCATGGGAATTGGCGCTGGATCGATTTGCTGCAGATTCATTCCCTATGAATAATGTAGTGAATCTAATGAAATTGAATTTCCAAAGATTTGCTTGTCTCTTGGTTTAATCCTCTTATACTGGCACTGCTGCTGTGTCTTCATCACATCATGGCCGCCAGGGTTTAGTTACTATGTGGCGCGCTCAGTTGTCACCCGGGGGCATCATTTCATCAATCACTCCAAGCCCTTCTAGTATAATTGGGGTCCTGCAGCTAAAACTATGGGGTGATGATGTGACCAGGACAGGTTGGGAGGAGACATAAGGAGATATTAGGATGTGACTTGATATTGTACGTCCATGATTAAGGCTTCTGGATGGTCCCTCAATGTGTAGAAGCACCGGCTTACAATGGTCGTGTTACTCCCCCGGCATGGACTCCGCATTGATGGCGGCTCTTATCTCTTCTCTTGTGCATCATGCGGCTGCCACAACCAAAGGAAACTTATGACACCGGGCTACGGCTACCGGAGTGCTGTAAATGAAGTCATTTATATGCAGCAGAGCGGGTGAGTGACCTGTATATACTGTATAGACATCGGCCGCAGGGTGGGACATATAATGTACAGAATGTGACTGTCGCAGATCTGCACATGTGCTCTGTGCCGGCTGAACGATCGTACGACTAAAAGGCCCGTTACACGCTACGATATATCGGGCGATATGTCGTCGGGGTCACGTCGTTAGTGACGCACATCCGGCATCGCTTGACATATCGTAGCGTGTGACAGCTACGTGCGATTGTGATCGTGATCGGCAACAAATTGCCCATGCCGCACAAACGATGGGGGCGGGTGCGTTCGCACGAGATATCAACGCGTGTAACGGGCCCTTACCCTCAGATTGGGACTCTCTGCAGTCAGTGTTCCCTGGTCTTTGTTCTCTTGCTGATCGTTGGGGGTCTGACTGCTGGGACTTGTAGTGATCCTGAGGCTGCACAGCCTTATCCTGAATGGAGCACAGCTCTGCAGCCCCATAGCCAATGAATGGAGCTGAGATGCCCATGCTCGGCCAATGAACCATTAATTGTCTAAGAAGCTGCTGGCAATGGCACAGCGCTCTGCAGCCCCTATGGAATGGGGAATGGGCACCTTTTCAGGATGTGGCTGCAGAGCCCTGTTCCTGGGATTGTTGGGGCTGTAGGGGTGACACGGGGCAGTTGTAGTTGTGGGCAGGGACGAATTCCAGCTGCTGCGTACCCTACAGTGTCAGTCCGCACCCCGGCCACCTCTACAGCGAAGGGGATATTTTGTGGGACGTGCGGTGCATTGTACTCACTGGTAGGCGGAGGCCCCGGTGGTCCCAATCTTCTGGACAGCTGCCGGCTGCAGAAGGTCCCAGACTCCCAGTATTCTCAGGCACAGAATTGTTTTCAATAACAAACAATTCTTTATTGTTCTTGTGACATAATAACAGCAGAGCGGATACACTATGGCACTGTGCTTCAATGTTACATCGGTCACACATTCTCCTGTCTATAACTTTCGGTCTGTACGCTCTGGGCCCCGAAGGTATTACGTTTACTTTGTAGGCCAACGACTTCCCAGGTACTCGGGCTTCCGGTGGAGCTTCCAAGCCCCTCATTCCTCACTCATCTTCATTGTTCAAGGCCTTTCGGGCAGGCCTCGTCCCACCCACATGGTTTTAGTTGGTAGCTATTGTCAGGGTCTTCTTTGACAGCACTCCTCTGCCCGGTTTCGTCACAACCTACTCTTCTCTTAAGTGCCCACTGACCTTCCACTGATTGAGGGGAGTTTGTTGGGTATCCGCCAGGGGATGGCTGCCACCCGGGCCGCACAGACTCCACCCACACCTTGGGATGCAGTTAGAAAAGTCCGCTCCTCTGTAGGACCCTGCGTGTCCAGAACTCGAATTCGACCCAGAGGGTCAACCGAATTGTAGTTGATGGGGTTCTCCTGCTATTTACGGTTTTTCTACTCTTTTTACCATCGAAACTTCTCCCTGTCATTAACTCTCCCTAGCCCGAGAGTACCAGGGAAGCAGTTTGCACAAGGGGGCCACCTAGTGGCCGTTTAACCCCTTCACGACCTTGGACGGATCTATCCGTCCAGGATCGTGTCCCGTTAAGCCCCGCCCCCTGCCGCAGGCAGGCGGCGTGGATCGGTACACATATCAGCTGTTTTCAACAGCTGACATGTGTGCCTGCTAGCCGCGGGGGGAATCGCTTCCACCCGCGGCCATTAACCCCTTAAATCTGTCTGGCAGCAAGATTTAAATGCGCACGGCCATGTTTTTTACTTACCGCCGCCCCCACCGCAAGTCACGTGTGTTATCACGTGACTATCGGTGGTTGCCATTGTAGCACAGGGTCATGTGATGACGCCTGCTGCTATGATGTTTCACTTTCGTTTTCCCTCGGCCGAGAGCAGAGGGAGAAACAAAGTGACTGAATCTGCTATTTACAGCGGTATAGCTGTGATCAGCAGATAGATAATAGCGATCGGATTGCTGATCGCTATAGCCCCCTAGGGGGACTAGTAAAATAAAAAAAAAAAGTAAAAAAAAAGTTTTAAAAAAATAAAAAAAAAAAAACCTAAAAGTTCAAATCAACCCCCTTTCCCCCCATTGAAAATGAAAGGGTTAAAAAATAAATAAATATCCACATATTTAGTATCGCCGCGTTCAGAAATGCCCGATCTATCAAAATATAAAATCAATTAATCTGATTGGTAAACGGCGTAGTGGCAAAAAAAATTCCAAACGCCAAAATTACGTTTTTTGGTCGTCGCAAGTTTTACGCAAAATGCAATAACAGGCGATCAAAACGTAGCATCTGCGCAAAAATGGTACCATTATAAACGTCAGCTCGAGGCGCAAAAATTAAGCCATCACTGAGCCATAGATCACAAAAAATAAGAACACTACGTGTTTCGGAAAATGGCGCAAAACGTGCGCCACTTTTATTGGACATACTTGTGAATTTTTTTTAACCCCTTAGATACAAGTAAACCTATACATGTTTGGTGTCTACAAACTTGCACCGACCTGAGGCATCACATAGATACATCAGTTTTATCATATAGTGAACACGGTGAATAAAACATCCCAAAAACTATTGTGCGATCACACATTTTTTGGAGTTTTTCCACACTTGGAATTTTTTTGCTGTTTTCCAGTACAATATATGGTAAAACCTATGGTTTCATTTAAAAGTACAACTCGTCCCGCAAAAAACAAGCCCTCATATGGCAAGATTGACGGAATAATAAAAAAGTTACGGCTCTCGGAAGAAAAGGAGCAAAAAACAAAAACGCAAAAAACGGAAAGTGCCCGGGGGCTGAAGGGGTTAAACACACTATACCGTAATATCAAATTCAAACATTACACTTTACATGACTATATGGTGATTTGCACACCTGGGGTGGCCGAGCCTTACACCCCCTTACAGGGTCTCAGCATTCAATCCTCTAATCCCAAACAGTGGATTGACGCCTGGAAGCTGGAAGAGCTGGAGAGCAAGGAAAGTTCTGAAATGATGACGGAAGGACCGGACAGTGAGCGGCGGTGGAAGTATTGGTGAGGAGTGGGCCTGGAGTAGGATCCTAGCCCCTGCATGGCCAGGGTTCACCATGAGTCTGGAGAGACCTCAGAGCAGAGTAAATACATTTTTCGGAACTTTTCTTTTGAATTTAACATATTTTTCAGCCAATTTGGAGGAATTAAACCCAGATCAAAGTTTTCAAGATTGTCTCTTCTCCAGTCATTACCTGCGGAAGAAATGTATAAATTGTCAGAAGAGTGTCAGTGTTATATCAGAACGGATGAATCTAATGCTGGAAGCCTGAATGTATCAACATCAGTGATAAAGGCACAAAGCGACAGGATGTATTCACTAAACAGAAAGTGGGGGAATGAGGTTGCAGATCGGCAGAAATTGCTCAATGTGACCCAAAAGTACCAACAATATTACTATTACGTTACTCGTGCGTCTGGGTCAGGACTAGCCGCTCCTCACAACCTCATTCCTCCACTTTGTGATTGCCGATAATGTCACATTTTATAGTACATGGCACAAAAAGCGTCACCGCCGTCCCTGTAATCACACCATTCACTCCGTGCATCTCCGGAACGTGTGTACTCCCACCCCACCGGCGCACGGACAATGCAGTAATCGTTCTCTGCCTTTGCTAAGAGCTCAATATTTCTGCAATTTTCCCAAACAATCACCTTAATGTATGGAATTTTCCTTACACTAAAAATATCACGAAGGAAATCGGCATCAGAGGCAGCAATCACCGGCATTGTGCCGGGAGAAGGCGCTTCATATTCCTCCTCCATCTTACAGAACATTTATGAAAATGAGCCTGAAATCAGGAGAACATAAACGCGGCATCTCGCCATCGGGAGAACATAGACACCACATCTCGCAATCGAGAGAACATAGACGCGGCATCTCACCATCGAGAGAACATAGACGCGGCATCTCACAATCGAGAGAACATAGACGCGGCATCTCACAATCGAGAGAACATAGACGCGGCATCTTGACATCGAGAGAACATAGACATCGCATCTCGCAATCGAGAGAACATAGACGCGGCATCTCACCATCGGGAGAACTAGGACGCGGCATCTCATCATCGGGAGAACATAGATGCGGCATCTCGCCATCAAGAGAACTAGGACACGGCATCTCATCATCGGGAGAACATAGACTTGGCATCTCGTCATCGAGAGAACATAGACGCGGCATCTCGCCATCGGGAGAACATAGACGCGGCATCTCGCCATCGGGAGAACATAGACGCGGCATCTCGCCATCGAGAGAACATAGACGTGGCATCTCGCCATCGGGAGAACATAGACGCGGCATCTCACCATCGAGAGGACATAGTCGCAACATCTCGCCATCGGGAGAACATAGATGTGGCATCTCGACATCGGGAGAACATAGACACCGCATCTCGCAATCGAGAGAACATAGACGCGGCATCTCGCCATCAGGAGAACATAGACGCGGCATCTCACCATCGAGAGGACATAGTCACAACATCTCGCCATCGGGAGAACATAGACGCGGCATCTCGCTATCAGAAGAACATAGACGCGGCATCTTGCCATCGAGAGGACATAGATGCGGCATCTCATCATTGGGAGAACATAGACGCGGCATCTCGCTATCGGAAGAACATAGACGCAGCATCTCGCTATCGGAAGAACCTAGACGCGGCATCTCGCCATCGAGAGAACATAGACGCGGCATCTCATCATCGGGAGAACATAGACGCGGCATCTCGCCATCGGGAGAACATAGACGCGGCATCTCGCCATCTGTAGAACATAGACGAGGCATCTCGCCATCGAGAGAACATAGACGCGGCATCTCATCATCGGGAGAACATAGACACCGCATCTCGCCATCAAGAGAACATAGATGCCGCATCTCGCCATCTAGAGAACATAGACACCGCATCTCGCCATCGGGAGAACATAGATGCGGCATTTCGCCATCGAGAGAACATAGACGTGGCATCTCGCCATCGGGAGAACATAGATGCGGCATCTCGCCATCGGGAGAACATAGACGAGGCATCTCGCCATTGAGAGAACATAGACGCTGCACTTCGCCATCGAGAGAACATTTGCACCGCATCTCGCCATCGGGAGAACATAGACGCGGCATCTCGCCATCGAGAGAACATAGACGCGGCATCTCACCATCGAGAGAACATAGACACCGCATCTCGCCATCGAGAGAACATAGACGCGGCATCTCATCATCGGGAGAACATAGACACCGCATCTCGCCATCAAGAGAACATAGATGCCGCATCTCGCCATCTAGAGAACATAGACACCGCATCTCGCCATCGGGAGAACATAGATGCGGCATCTCGCCATCGAGAGAACATAGACGTGGCATCTCGCCATCGGGAGAACATAGATGCGGCATCTCGCCATCGGGAGAACATAGACGAGGCATCTCGCCATTGAGAGAACATAGACGCTGCACTTCGCCATCGAGAGAACATTTGCACCGCATCTCGCCATCGGGAGAACATAGACGCGGCATCTCGCCATCGAGAGAACATAGACGCGGCATCTCACCATCGAGAGAACATAGACACCGCATCTCGCCATCGAGAGAACATAGACGCGGCATCTCGCCATCAGCACGTGTGCGGGTAATTACTCTGCGCTGTCAGGAATGAAGCTGCTACTGTGGCTGGAGATATACGAGAAGCATTTATATCTCAATAGATCAGGGCGAGATTTGCTACATTATTGGCACAATAAATAGAAAAGGAAAAAAAAGTAGAAATCAAACCCTCCGTAAGATGTGAAGTGCGGATGACGAGAAGAGTCAGAAATGCTGGATTACAGGGAGAGATCACTGGTCTCCTCTAGAGACATAATTTACAGACTTACACAAAATGTTTGTAAAATCTCATTTTTGTACCTGGGTTTCCTTCTAAATTTTGGATCATTTTCCTTCTCCAGCCTCTATGTATCCTAGCGGCTTCTGCATCCTCTGTGTATCATGAATGAGTCACCATTTCAGAGATGAGAAAATTGATTCATAATGTATCAAAAAAAAGTTTTACAAAATTTTTGGATTATCTGGAATTATCTGGATTATTAGCACAAATCCAGCTGAGAGGCGGCTGCCGTTTTGCTGGATTCTTTTGAGGGTGGGGAAGGGATTAAAAAAATTATACATATATACTTGTCTGTTCTAACTTCTGTTTGTCAGTTATTTATGACCACATCCAAGCTGAGCTAAACTTTGATGTGGTCATCAATCAAGAAATTAACTCTAAAGAAACATTGGAGGAGTGGACGTGCTGTAGACAAGTGTTTGGCCATCGCGATCCGTGTGGATGATTCCTCATCACGTGGTGGATGATGGATGGGAATAACTCCACACATAGGACCCCAGTAATGATAGTACCAGACATGACGTGGACGGGATTCAGGACTTGCAGTTATCGAGTCTCATAGATTTTCTTTTCCTTTTCTTTCAGTTTGCAGAGTTTACATCCCGGTGTCCGGACTCTGCTCGTAACTTGTCACATTAATGGACTTTATGGGAACGATTGTATAAAAGTCACAGAACGTCTCATTTTCCTCCTACACATTGATGTCATGAAACGTCTGCGAAGCATCACAATAACAGCAATGAACAGGAAAGTGCAAATATACACGGATGAGCCGAGGGGCGAGCGCAGCATTAATGTTTATTCCCTATAGTCAAAAAAAGGGAACAAAATATACAAAATAGAATGTAATTCTGGGCCCTCCTATAACAGTGATTAGTTTTGATTGAGAAAGGCTTGTGTTCAAGCCGAAACGCGTTACATTGTGACCAGGGCCGGCGTCAGTGCCCGGCAAACTCGGTCAAATGCCGGGGCCCTGGGCTGCCGGGGGGCCCACTCGCGGTGGCAGGAGTGGTGCACCGCTACTCAGGGGGGCCCGGTGCCTGCGCTGTCACCAGCCTCCCCCCACCGAGTCACTTGCCGATACAATTGAAAGCAATGATGAGAGAGGGAGCAGCGCACTGCGTCTCTCATCATTCTCCCCGCTGTGTCTGGAGTGTCGGCCCTCTGACAGGACTGCCGCGGAGCACGGTGACATCATCACTACGCGCCTGCAGTGAGGTCAGAGCGAGCGACAGCAATGAACGCGCCGAGGAGACCGGAGCAACGGGGGAATGAGGAGAAGTGAGTATGTACTAGTATCTGTGGCCAGAAGACCATGGGGGCTATATACTACATGAAGGTGCCTAATGCTCTCTGGCTCTGCACTGTGCTATATACGAGCTGTATACTACATGAAGGCACCTGATGCTATCTGGGTCTGCACTGTGCTATATACGAGCTGTATACTACATGAAGGTGCCTAATGCTATCTGGATCTGCACTGTGCTATATACGGGATGTATACTACATGAAGGTGCCTAATGCTATCTGGGTCTGCACTGTGGTATACGGGGCCATATACTACATGAAGGTGCCTAATGCTATCTGGATCTGCACTATGCTATATGGGGCTGTGAACTACATGAGGGTGCCTAATGCTATCTGGGTCTGAATTGTGCTATATGCAGCAAGTATACTACATGAAGGTGCCTAATGCTATCTGGATCTGCACTATGCTATATGGGGCTGTATACTACATGAAGGTGCCTAATGCTATCTGGCTCTGCACTGTGCTATACGGGGCCGTATACTACATGAAGGTGCCTAATGCTATCTGGATCTGCACTATGCTATATGGGGCTGTGCACTACATGAGGGTGCCTAATGCTATCTGGATCTGCACTATGCTATATCGGGCTGTATACTACATGAAGGTGCCTAATGCTATCTGGCTCAGCACTGTGCTATACGGGGCCGTATACTACATGAAGGTGCCTAATGCTATGTGGATCTGCACTATGCTATATGGGGCTGTGCACTAAATGAGGGTGCCTAATGCTATCTGGGTCTGCACTGTGCTATACGGGGCCGTATACTACATGAAGGTGCCTAATGCTATGTGGATCTGCACTATGCTATATGGGGCTGTGCACTAAATGAGGGTGCCTAATGCTATCTGGGTCTGCACTGTGCTATACGGGGCCGTATACTACATGAAGGTGCCTAATGCTATGTGGATCTGCACTATGCTATATGGGGCTGTGCACTAAATGAGGGTGCCTAATGCTATCTGGGTCTGCACTGTGCTATACGGGGCTGTATACTACATGAAGGTATATAGTACAGCAATATGGGTATAGAGAAATATTGCAAAAACAACTCTTAAAACTTAACTTTTACTAAGATGGATTAAAAGGCCATTGGTCCCATAAAATCACACATAAAAAACACACAAAAAAAGAAAAACACAAGAGAGTTGGTTCTCAAGCTCAAACAAAACCAAAACTCATGTGAGGCACAGTTATAAATATTTATCCCCAGAGGCCCCTAATACAGCAAAAGCTGGTAGTAGCACTCAAATACTCCCAAATGCCAATCCAAGGGGAACCCCCCCTCTGGATATGCTAAGGATTGCAATATGGGGTAGAAAAAGAGTGAGAATATAGATAACAATATCACTTAGTGACTCAGAGTGACACAATATGGTTTAAGCAAATATCAATAGTATCTAACACCATCTGCTCACATATAACATGAAAACAATCTCACCCAGTATAGATACAGGATCAACTCCAAAGTAGACTTTTTGCATCAGGGTTGACTTTCCATAGTCATAATCATCCCCTGTCCGTCTTTCTCAGGAAGCAGTTTCATATGGGATTAAATCACCATCCCTTTAGCAATACATCATTTGCAGACAGTTTTTCTTGTATTCCCTTACTCCCGACGCGTTTCGTGTAGTATACATCCCCTATATAGCACTGTGCTATATAGGGGCTGTATACTACATGAAGGTGCCTAATGCTATCTGGGTCTGCACTGTGCTATATAGGGGCTGTATACTACATGAAGGTGCCTAATGCTATCTGGGTCTGCATTGTGCTATATGGGGCTGTATACTACATGAAGGTGCCTAATGCTATCTGGGTCTGCATTGTGCTATATAGGGGCTGTATACTACATGAAGGTGCCTAATGCTATCTGGTTCTGCACTGTGCTATATAGGGGCTGTATACTACATGAAGGTGCCTAATGCTATCTGGGTCTGCATTGTGCTATATGGGGCTGTATACTACATGAAGGTGCCTAATGCTATCTGGTTCTGCACTGTGCTATATAGGGGCTGTATACTACATGAAGGTGCCTAATGCTATCTGGGTCTGCACTGTGCTATATAGGGGCTGTATACTACATGAAGGTGCCTAATGCTATCTGGGTCTGCACTGTGCTATATAGGGGCTGTATACTACATGAAGGTGCCTAATGCTATCTGGGTCTGTATTGTGCTATATAGGGGCTGTACACTACATGAAGGTGCCTAATGCTATCTGGGTCTGCACTGTGCTATATGGGGCTGTATACTACATGAAGGTGCCTAATGCTATCTGGGTCTGCACTGTGCTATATGGGGCTGTATACTACATGAAGGTGCCTAATGCTATCTGGGTCTGCACTGTGCTATATGGGGCTGTATACTACATGAAGGTGCCTAATGCTATCTGGGTCTGCATTGTGCTATATGGGGCTGTATACTACATGAAGGTGCCTAATGCTATCTGGGTCTGCACTGTGCTATATAGGGGCTGTATACTAAATGAGGGTGTCTAATGCTACATGGGTCTGCAATGTGCCATATGGGGACTGCTTAAAGTTATATGGGGGTTGCATAGTGCTATATGGGGGTCTACATAATGCCATATGGGGGCTGCATAATGCCACATGGGTCTACATAATATTATATGGAGGACTATGGGGGCTTCATAACACTATATGGAGTAATATGGGGGCAGCAAACTACTATACCCCAGGAGTTGTATGTCCCCTCCACCCCGATGCTGTATACCCCCCAGAGCTGTATGTCCCCTCCACCCAGGTGCTGTATACCCCCCAGAGCTGTATTTCCCCCCCACCCCAGAGCTGTATACCCCCAGAGCTGAATGTAACCCCCCACCTCAGAGCTGATTGTCCCCCCACTCCAGAGCCACTGCCCCACTCTAGAGCTGTATGCCCCCCATTGCTATATACCCCTTTCCTCAGTAATATGTATGCCCCCCAGTAATGTGTATGTCCCCAGACTCTCTTGTGATGTATATACAGCAGTGTTAGTGTGCTCTATGTGCGGCCATGTCTGTTAGTGACGGCCACCAATCGGTGTGGCACAGACACATGCCCAGGAGGAGCTGGATGGAGACAAGCGGGGGAGGTGAATGAGGCTGTTGCCGACTTCCAAATATTAGAAATATCTCTAGTGTATGTGTGTGCATGTATGATGTACTGTATATATCTATGCATGTCGGTGTATATGACTGTGTATAGATTTATGTCTGTTTATATGTCTTTTTGTGAATTCCTCTTTAAATATGTATGTGTACGTATGCCTGTATGTGTATGTATCTGTGCATGTCTATGTGTGGATGGGGCCCCCTGAGACTCTTTCGCCCGGGGCCCACAAAACCCTGAATCCGGCCCTGATTGTGACGCCTGCCCATGCTTGTCTTTGTACAGAATACCAGGAGTGCCGGTCTTTTTCTTCCTTTGGATTGTGGATGCCTTCTATAGACCTGACCACCATTTACATTTTTTCTTTCCCCCTCTTTAACACAGGATGTGTCATATTTGTAAAGATTTTTTTAATGCTACAATGTATCAAGAAAATTCTAGAGTAAAAAAATGTCTTTGTTTATCATTTGTTCCAGTTCTCTGTACACAGCTCCTATGAAGGGCTATGCGTTTCTATAGTTACACAGTATAAACATCTATACATTATACCGTATATTTATACTGTCCATTAGTCTGACGGAGAGTGATCAGGGCAATCACCAGGACGCCGGTCACCTCTGCCGCCCCATTCATATTCAGACAGGAGCAGTGCAGACGCGCAGGCGACGAGGACTTTTCGACATGACAATATTACAATGTAACAATGGAGAAATGTATCAGATGTAAAGATCTGTTAATTAGCAGCAATGATGAAGAATCCCGGCGCCCCCGCCAGGTGGATGTTCTTTTGTACAGAATTGATTTCATCTTTATGGGATTCCTAAAACTCATTAACGCCATGATCAAAACTGCCATCAATAAAATCCTCAGTGTTGTTATAGGGGACTTGTCAAGATGATTTTACTACTAAAACTAGCGCTAAAGGTCCCATAAAAAGAATAATAAAATGATACCTGTTTTGTAGTGATCTGATACATCAGCAGTGAGAAATTAGTTATAAAGCTATATGCAAATTAGATTGGTGTTCATTGTGGGCGTGTATTGACCCACCCCATATGCACTTCCAGGTTAATTTGCATCTTACTTCACAGCTCGATATCTCTGTGCTGTCACATTGGATTACTATAAGACAGGTATACAGTCATATGAAAAAGTTTGGGCACCCCTATTAATGTTAACCTTTTTTCTTTATAACAATTTGGGTTTTTGCTATTTCAGTGTCATATATCTAATAACTGATGGACTGAGGAATATTTCTGGATTGAAATGAGGTTTATTGCACTAACAGAAAATGTGCAATCCGCATTTAAACTAAATTTGAGCGGTGCAAAAGTATGGGCACCCTTATCAATTTCTTGATTTGAACCCTCCTAACTACTTTTTACTGACTTACTAAAGCACTAAATTGGTTTTGTAACCTCATTGAGCTTTGACCTTCATAGGCAGGTGTATCCAATCATGAGAAAAGGTATTTAAGGTGGCCACTTGCAAGTTGTTCTCCTATTTGAATCTCCTATGAAGAGTGGCATCATGGGCTCCTCAAAACAACTCTCAAATGATCTTAAAACAAAGATTATTCCACATAGTTGTTTAGGGGAAGGTACAAAAAGTTGTCTCAGTGATTTAAGCTGTCAGTTTCCACTGTGAGGAACATAGTAAGGAAATGGAAGAACACAGGAACAGTTCTTGTTAAGCCCAGAAGTGGCAGGCTAAGAAAAATATCAGAAAGGCAGAGAAGAAGAATGGTGAGAACAGTCAAGGACAATCCACAGACCTCCTCCAAAGACCTGCAGCATCATCTTGCTGCAGATGGTGTCAATGTGCATCGGTCAACAATACAGCGCACGTTGCACAAGGAGAAGCTGTATGGGAGAGTGATGCGAAAGAAGCTGTTTCTGCAAGCACGCCACAAACCGAGTCGCCTGAGGTATGCAAAAGCACATTTGGACAAGCCAGTTACATTTTGGAAGAAGGTCCTGTGGACTGATGAAACAAAGATTGAGTTGTTTGGTCATACAAAAAGGCGTTATGCATGGAGGCAAAAAAAACACGGCATTCCAAGAAAAGCACTTGCTACCCACAGTAAAATTTGGTGGAGGTTCCATCATGCTTTGGGGCTGTGTGGCCAATGCCAGCACCGGGAATCTTATTAAAGTTGAGGGTCGCATGGATTCAACTCAGTATCAGCAGATTCTTGACAATAATGTGCAAGAATCAGTGACGAAGTTGAAGTTACGCAGGGGATGGATATTTCAGCAAGACAATGATCCAAAACACCGCTCCAAATCTACTCAGGCATTCATGCAGAGGAACAATTACAATGTTCTGGAATGGCCATCCCAGTCCCCAGACCTGAATATCATTGAACATCTGTGGGATGATGTGAAGCGGCTGTCCATGCTTGGCGACTGTTCTGTCTTCTATTCATTAAATAGGATAAGGGTAATATCGTTTGTTGCCCACAAGAGGTCACTGTTGGCTTTCTTATGTTTTCCTCATACATCTCTACAGTATTTCTGTGGTTTGGAGCCTGTTGCTTTAAGGAAAAGATACTTCCTTGGACTGCCCCTTTTCCCTTCCCTTACTGAGTTGGAGACGCAGATGTCTTGGTGCCTCCATAGGATTCAGAGGTGCTATGGTTGGCTCCAGTTCCTTTTCTTCAATCGTTCCTCCTGACTAATGGATCCCGGTAGGAATCATTGTACTAGACTACATATTTGTGTTGGAATATGTGTACAGTTGTTATGTAGGCACTGTGAAGTGGCAGTGGCTCTACTCAGATTGCATAGGCTGTGATACATGCAGAGCAGGTGTAGGGCGGCATCAGCAGTGTAGATGTTGTATTCAGTCATATGCATTGCTCTCTGTGTTATGCAGATTCTGTAAATACCAGTACTACTATGTATGTCATTCTGTTATTTGTGATATGCCTGTACTGATATGGATTTGTATCTTTTGTTATAGTTTTTACCAATCAATCATCCATTTCTTATGATCATCCACCTATCCATCATCATTTAATAAATAAAGACTTAAAGGCAACACAGTCTATTTATTGAAACAGTGGATGAAGGTTAGCTGTATGCCGGAGTCCACACAGCTCACACGTGGACGAAGGCAGAACAGCGACCATCAAACTTAACTGAACTGGAATTGTTTTGTAAACAGGAATGGTCAAATCTACCTTCATCCAGGATCCAGAACTCATTAAAAGCTACAGGAAGCGACTAGAGGCTGTGATTTCTGCAAAAGGAGGATCTACAAAATATTAATGTCACTTTTATGTTGAGGTGCCCATACTTTTGCACCGCTCAAATTTTGATTAAATGCAGATTGCACATTTTCTGTTAGTACAATAAACCTCATTTCAATCCAGAAATATTACTCAGTCCATCAGTTATTAGATATATGAAACTGAAATAGCAAAAACCCAAATTGTTATAAAGAAAAAAGGTTCACATTAATAGGGGTGCCCAAACTTTTTCACATGACTGTACATTGTTATACTTGCACCTGTTACATGATCACCACAATCATCCAACAAATCATTGTTATTATCCTTCATAGTCAAGACCACAACCATCAAAAGAATATTCAATGTCTTTACAATCTCCATTAATATCATAAAAAAATTATAAACGCTGTCACCTTCTCCAAAATGATCGTAAACATCACAACTACTACCACAATTATCATCATCATCATACATTATTGGGCTGAGATAAGGAGCTCAGTGTTCATAATCGACCTCCCGTCTTCTCCTTTTAGGTTTTTTAATCCTTTTACTTATAATTTTATGCTGTATAATATATATACAGTATATGACAAAAGTGAATGCAAAAATGTCCATTTCCTTCATGCAAATCAAATCCCCAAACTTCAGATTTAACAGAAATTTTGGAAAATCCAAAACAAAACTAAATTCATGTAAAATCTATTCGCTCACCCTTACCCTTATTCTCAGTTTGAGTCTTTGCAGAGCATTTTCCATCTTCAGGGTTATTGTTATGTCTCATGTGGAGGTGAATCCTCAAAGCTCTTGGTGCAGATAAGCCACACAGACACAGCATGGACGGATGGTGCTTTGGTGATGCAGTTTCATTGGTGGTGTGTGTAGCAGCAGAAAGGTCGACTACCCGAATACTCAGGCGGCTTACTGCTGCCCGAGCTGTGGTTAAGTGATCTGGGTGGATGATGTCACCAGAGCAAAGGGTTGGGATTGGTCAGACATTTTGCTGGAACCAGCACAGATGAGTAATAGGACAAAATTCTACTTTATGCCATGATTCCTCTATGCAGAGCATCTTGCACACAGATGATGTTCTGCTGCGCCTTCCTGAGTTACAGAGCCGGCAGTGATATTATTCCTTTGTGCAGAGCATCTTGCATTTGGAGATGCTCCGCTGTGTTTGTGTGAGCACTAGCTGGCAGGTTGTTTGACAGCGCAGGATTCCATGCAGGGTCTGAGAGGTGCTGATTACACAGGTGTTCCCCATTCCTGGTAATTGCTCTGTTTCATTACTGAGCATGCTCTCCCCAAACCTCGCCAGTCGTACTCTCTGGTTCTGCAGTTGTGCTCTTGGCTTGTGTTTGTGCTCATGTTCTGATCTAAGTTTCTTGACCCTGGACCGTTCATTGACTCCTCTCTGCCCGCTCCCTGTTCTTGTCGTTACCTCCTGGCTTATGACCTCGGACCGTTACCTGACCACGTCTCTGTCTGCTCCCTGAATCTAATACGTATTCTCCTGGAATTCTGACCCTCGGCCTGTGACTTCACTGTAAGATTATTTTTACTTTTTGATAGGTTGGTGAACTTTTTTTTTTTAATCCGCGTGAAAGTGAATTACAAAAATTCTGCATTTTGTCAAATGCAATATTCAAGTATTGATCAATTCCACTCCTCTGAATGGGATATGGATCTGATCAGCACAAACTCCAGATATGAAATCCTTACATATATTAATGAGACCGTGAGTGATAGAACTTGAGGAGGACCCGAAGGAAGAGTCAAGACATTGCAAATAAGACAAGAATATAGCCAGAAATCTCAACTTATAGACACAAAGCATCTGTCACAAGTCACTTTTTGTAACAATTTAAATACTGAAACATAAATCCATGGAATAATGATGAAGAGTCACGTGTTATAGACGATTTCCAGCCGATCAACGTTAGTCAACAGATTAGCAATTAAATAGGTATTCTGGATTTCTGGGTTTTAAGTTTCCGTAAGAGGTGGGAGGCTTCTAACTTTACACCTAAGAGATGTCGGGAATTAAAAAGATTTGCTCCAATTACTTCTTAATCTAAAGATAACGAGGCGGATACAATTGATGTGCGCACACCAGGATTACATTCCTACATCAAGACAATACACAATTATTATTAGTCATTTACATTTCGGTAACATCCAGGGAGGACAATTGGGGAATGTTTACCTCCCGCCGAGCTCAATAATTGGATTAGTATCTGCTCTACATCTTTAATCCCGGCTGATTTACAGAGATAAATGCAGAGTAAATTCTCCTAATTCCGCTAATTCCGCGCTTAACCTTAAAAACAATCAGTGAGAGCAAATTAAAGAGCCAGGGACCTGCCGAATGGAAGAACAGATACTGGTTACATTCTGCCGCCTCCTGTCTGCCGGCAAGACAGAAAGGGCAATATGAGAAAATATTAATATACCAGAAGACCAAACATCCTCATTTATTACTCTAGTTACGAGGAAGTACCAAGTGAATGGCAAAAGGGAAGGGAATGGAAACCCTGTGTCTAGGGAATGTGGCGATGGTGACCCCTGACTAAATCTACCGCTGGTCCCTGGGGTCCCTCACTACCCTAGATAGATTTTGCACCTATGTGTTGAGCTGGATACCTGATCCTAGGTATCCCTAGTGCTGAGCCCTAAATAAGGAATGGTTGGGATGAGGTCTTCGTCAACCCCACTGAACACTATAGAGGACACAAGAGGGACACACAGGAGGAAATGCATGAACTACTTATCCACAGATGACTCAGGTAGAAGCTCAGCTAAGTGGTCATAAATGGCTGCACATCCAGTTGGAAGACTGTCTCAAGTGGGGTACCACAGGGCTCTGTCCTGGGCCCCGTGTTGTTCAACATCTTTATCAAAGATTTAGATGAAGGTATTAAGGGTAAACTGATTAAATTTGCTGATGGCACAAAGCTAGGAGGAATAGCTAATACTAGAGAAGAGACAGAGAGGATTCAACAAGATCTAAACAAGCTGGAACAATGGGCAGCAACTAATAGAATGGTTTTTAACAGGGAGAAATGCAAAGTCATACATCTTGGCAAGAATAATGAAAAGAGCATATACAGCATGGGAGGAATAGAGCTATCCAAAAGCATGTGTGACATATACAGCATGGGGGGAATAGAGCTATCCAACAGCATGTGTGACATATACAGCATGGGAGGAATAGCGCTATCCAACAGCATGTGTGACATATACAGCATGGGAGGAATAGCGCTATCCAACAGCATGTGTGACATATACAGCATGGGAGGAATAGATCTATCCAACAGCATGTGTGACATATACAGCATGGGAGGAATAGCACTATCCAACAGCATGTGTGACATATACAGCATGGGAGGAATAGCGCTATCCAACAGCATGTGTGACATATACAGCATGGGAGGAATAGATCTATCCAACAGCATGTGTGACATATACAGCATGGGAGGAATAGCACTATCCAACAGCATGTGTGACATATACAGCATGGGAGGAATAGCACTATCCAACAGCATGTGTGACATATACAGCATGGGAGGAATAGCGCTATCCAACAGCATGTGTGACATATACAGCATGGGAGGAATAGATCTATCCAACAGCATGTGTGACATATACAGCATGGGAGGAATAGCACTATCCAACAGCATGTGTGACATATACAGCATGGGAGGAATAGCGCTATCCAACAGCATGTGTGACATATACAGCATGGGAGGAATAGCGCTATCCAACAGCATGTGTGACATATACAGCATGGGAGGAATAGAACTATCCAACAGCATGTGTGACATATACAGCATGGGAGGAATAGCGCTATCCAACAGCATGTGTGACATATACAGCATAGGAGGAATAGCGCTATCCAACAGCATGTGTGACATATACAGCATGGGAGGAATAGAACTATCCAACAGCATGTGTGACATATACAGCATGGGAGGAATAGCGCTATCCAACAGCATGTGTGACATATACAGCATGGGAGGAATAGAACTATCCAACAGCATGTGTGACATATACAGCATGGGAGGAATAGCGCTATCCAACAGCATGTGTGACATATACAGCATGGGAGGAATAGCGCTATCCAACAGCATGTGTGACATATACAGCATGGGAGGAATAGCGCTATACAACAGCATGTGTCACATATACAGCATGGGAGGAATAGAGCTATCCAACAGCATGTGTGATATATACAGCATGGGAGGAATAGCGCTATCCAACAGCCTGTGTGACATATACAGCATGGGAGGAATAGCGCTATCCAACAGCATGTGTGATATATACAGCATGGGAGGAATAGCGCTATCCAACAGCATGTGTGATATATACAGCATGGGAGGAATAGAACTATCCAACAGCATGTGTGACATATACAGCATGGGAGGAATAGCGCTATCCAACAGCATGTGTGACATATACAGCATGGGAGGAATAGCGCTATCCAACAGCATGTGTCACATATACAGCATGGGAGGAATAGAGCTATCCAACAGCATGTGTGATATATACAGCATGGGAGGAATAGAACTATCCAACAGCATGTGTGACATATACAGCATGGGAGGAATAGCGCTATCCAACAGCATGTGTGACATATACAGCATGGGGGGAATAGCGCTATCCAACAGCCTGTGTGACATATACAGCATGGGAGGAATAGAGCTATCCAACAGCATGTGTGATATATACAGCATGGGAGGAATAGCGCTATCCAACAGCATGTGTGACATATACAGCATGGGAGGAATAGCGCTATCCAACAGCATGTGTGACACATACAACATGGGAGGAATAGCGCTATCCAACAGCATGTGTGACATATACAGCATGGGAGGAATAGCGCTATCCAACAGCATGTGTGATATATACAGCATGGGAGGAATAGAACTATCCAACAGCATGTGTGACATATACAGCATGGGAGGAATAGCGCTATCCAACAGCATGTGTGACATATACAGCATGGGAGGAATAGAGCTATCCAAAAGCATGTGTGACATATACAGCATGGGAGGAATAGAACTATCCAACAGCATGTGTGACATATACAGCATGGGAGGAATAGAGCTATCCAACAGCATGTGTGACATATACAGCATGGGAGGAATAGCGCTATCCAACAGCATGTGTGACATATACAGCATGGGAGGAATAGCGCTATCCAACAGCATGTGTGACATATACAGCATGGGAGGAATAGCGCTATCCAACAGCATGTGTGACATATACAGCATGGGAGGAATAGCGCTATCCAACAGCATGTGTGACATATACAGCATGGGAGGAATAGCGCTATCCAACAGCATGTGTGACATATACAGCATGGGAGGAATAGAGCTATCCAACAGCATGTGTCACATATACAGCATGGGAGGAATAGCGCTATCCAACAGCATGTGTCACATATACAGCATGGGAGGAATAGAGCTATCCAACAGCATGTGTGACATATACAGCATGGGAGGAATAGAGCTATCCAACAGCATGTGTGACATATACAGCATGGGAGGAATAGAGCTATCCAACAGCATGTGTGACATATACAGCATGGGAGGAATAGAACTATCAAACAGCATGTGTGACATATACAGCATGGGAGGAATAGCGCTATCCAACAGCATGTGTGATATATACAGCATGGGAGGAATAGAGCTATCCAACAGCATGTGTGACATATACAGCATGGGAGGAATAGCGCTATCCAACAGCATGTGTGACATATACAGCATGGGAGGAATAGCGCTATCCAACAGCATGTGTGACATATACAGCATGGGGGGAATAGCGCTATCCAACAGCATGTGTGATATATACAGCATGGGAGGAATAGCGCTATCCAACAGCATGTGTGATATATACAGCATGGGAGGAATAGCGCTATCCAACAGCATGTGTGATATATACAGCATGGGAGGAATAGCGCTATCCAACAGCATGTGTGACATATACAGCATGGGAGGAATAGCGCTATCCAACAGCATGTGTGACATATACAGCATGGGGGGAATAGCGCTATCCAACAGCATGTGTGATATATACAGCATGGGAGGAATAGAACTATCCAACAGCCTGTGTGACATATACAGCATGGGAGGAATAGCGCTATCCAACAGCATGTGTGATATATACAGCATGTGAGGAATAGCGCTATCCAACAGCATGTGTGACATATACAGCATGGGAGGAATAGAGCTATCCAACAGCATGTGTGACATATACAGCATGGGAGGAATAGAACTATCCAACAGCATGTGTGACATATACAGCATGGGAGGAATAGCGCTATCCAACAGCATGTGTGATATATACAGCATGGGAGGAATAGAACTATCCAACAGCATGTGTGACATATACAGCATGGGAGGAATAGAACTATCCAACAGCATGTGTGACATATACAGCATGGGAGGAATAGAGCTATCCAACAGCATGTGTGATATATACAGCATGGGAGGAATAGAACTATCCAACAGCATGTGTGACATATACAGCATGGGAGGAATAGAACTATCCAACAGCATGTGTGACATATACAGCATGGGGGGAATAGAACTATCCAACAGCATGTGTGACATATACAGCATGGGAGGAATAGAACTATCCAACAGCATGTGTGACATATACAGCATGGGAGGAATAGCGCTATCCAACAGCATGTGTGATATATACAGCATGGGAGGAATAGAACTATCCAACAGCATGTGTGACATATACAGCATGGGAGGAATAGAGCTATCCAACAGCATGTGTGACATATACAGCATGGGAGGAATAGAACTATCCAACAGCATGTGTGACATATACAGCATGGGAGGAATAGCGCTATCCAACAGCATGTGTGACATATACAGCATGGGAGGAATAGAGCTATCCAACAGCATGTGTGATATATACAGCATGGGAGGAATAGAACTATCCAACAGCATGTGTGACATATACAGCATGGGAGGAATAGAACTATCCAACAGCATGTGTGACATATACAGCATGGGGGGAATAGAACTATCCAACAGCATGTGTGACATATACAGCATGGGAGGAATAGAACTATCCAACAGCATGTGTGACATATACAGCATGGGAGGAATAGCGCTATCCAACAGCATGTGTGAGATATACAGCATGGGAGGAATAGAACTATCCAACAGCATGTGTGACATATACAGCATGGGAGGAATAGAGCTATCCAACAGCATGTGTGACATATACAGCATGGGAGGAATAGAACTATCCAACAGCATGTGTGACATATACAGCATGGGAGGAATAGCGCTATCCAACAGCATGTGTGACATATACAGCATGGGAGGAATAGAACTATCCAACAGCATGTGTGACATATACAGCATGGGAGGAATAGCGCTATCCAACAGCATGTGTGACATATACAGCATGGGAGGAATAGAACTATCCAACAGCATGTGTGACATATACAGCATGGGAGGAATAGCGCTATCCAACAGCATGTGTGACATATACAGCATGGGAGGAATAGAACTATCCAACAGCATGTGTGACATATACAGCATGGGAGGAATAGCGCTATCCAACAGCATGTGTGACATATACAGCATGGGAGGAATAGAACTATCCAACAGCATGTGTGACATATACAGCATGGGAGGAATAGAACTATCCAACAGCATGTGTGACATATACAGCATGGGAGGAATAGCGCTATCCAACAGCATGTGTGAGATATACAGCATGGGAGGAATAGCGCTATCCAACAGCATGTGTCACATATACAGCATGGGAGGAATAGAGCTATCCAACAGCATGTGTGATATATACAGCATGGGAGGAATAGCGCTATCCAACAGCCTGTGTGACATATACAGCATGGGAGGAATAGCGCTATCCAACAGCATGTGTGATATATACAGCATGGGAGGAATAGAACTATCCAACAGCATGTGTGACATATACAGCATGGGAGGAATAGAACTATCCAACAGCATGTGTGATATATACAGCATGGGAGGAATAGCGCTATCCAACAGCATGTGTGACATATACAGCATGGGAGGAATAGAACTATCCAACAGCATGTGTGACATATACAGCATGGGAGGAATAGCGCTATCCAACAGCATGTGTGACATATACAGCATGGGAGGAATAGAACTATCCAACAGCATGTGTGACATATACAGCATGGGAGGAATAGCGCTATCCAACAGCATGTGTGACATATACAGCATGGGAGGAATAGCGCTATCCAACAGCATGTGTCACATATACAGCATGGGAGGAATAGAGCTATCCAACAGCATGTGTGATATATACAGCATGGGAGGAATAGCGCTATCCAACAGCCTGTGTGACATATACAGCATGGGAGGAATAGCGCTATCCAACAGCATGTGTGATATATACAGCATGGGAGGAATAGAACTATCCAACAGCATGTGTGACATATACAGCATGGGAGGAATAGCGCTATCCAACAGCATGTGTGACATATACAGCATGGGAGGAATAGCGCTATCCAACAGCATGTGTGACATATACAGCATGGGAGGAATAGCGCTATCCAACAGCATGTGTGACATATACAGCATGGGAGGAATAGCGCTATCCAACAGCCTGTGTGACATATACAGCATGGGAGGAATAGCGCTATCCAACAGCATGTGTGACATATACAGCATGGGAGGAATAGCGCTATCCAACAGCATGTGTGACATATACAGCATGGGAGGAATAGAGCTATCCAAAAGCATGTGTGACATATACAGCATGGGAGGAATAGCGCTATCCAACAGCATGTGTGACATATACAGCATGGGAGGAATAGAACTATCCAACAGCATGTGTGACATATACAGCATGGGAGGAATAGCGCTATCCAACAGCATGTGTGACATATACAGCATGGGAGGAATAGAACTATCCAACAGCATGTGTGACATATACAGCATGGGAGGAATAGCGCTATCCAACAGCATGTGTGACATATACAGCATGGGAGGAATAGAACTATCCAACAGCATGTGTGACATATACAGCATGGGGGGAATAGAACTATCCAACAGCATGTGTGACATATACAGCATGGGAGGAATAGCGCTATCCAACAGCATGTGTGACATATACAGCATGGGAGGAATAGAGCTATCCAACAGCATGTGTGACATATACAGCATGGGAGGAATAGAGCTATCCAAAAGCATGTGTGACATATACAGCATGGGAGGAATAGCGCTATCCAACAGCATGTGTGACATATACAGCATGGGAGGAATAGAACCATCCAACAGCATGTGTGACATATACAGCATGGGAGGAATAGCGCTATCCAACAGCATGTGTGACATATACAGCATGGGAGGAATAGAACTATCCAACAGCATGTGTGACATATACAGCATGGGAGGAATAGCGCTATCCAACAGCATGTGTGATATATACAGCATGGGAGGAATAGCGCTATCCAACAGCATGTGTGACATATACAGCATGGGAGGAATAGAGCTATCCAAAAGCATGTGTGACATATACAGCATGGGAGGAATAGAGCTATCCAACAGCATGTGTGACATATACAGCATGGGAGGAATAGCGCTATCCAACAGCATGTGTGACATATACAGCATGGGAGGAATAGAGCTATCCAACAGCATGTGTGACATATACAGCATGGGAGGAATAGAGCTATCCAACAGCATGTGTGACATATACAGCATGGGAGGACTAGATCTATCCAACA
The DNA here is from genome assembly GCF_048569485.1 of Anomaloglossus baeobatrachus. Lineage (NCBI taxonomy): Eukaryota > Metazoa > Chordata > Amphibia > Anura > Aromobatidae > Anomaloglossus > Anomaloglossus baeobatrachus. Next base: position 12,083,183 of record NC_134359.1, on the reverse strand, counting down.
GCATGTGTGACATATACAGCATGGGAGGAATAGAGCTATCCAACAGCATGTGTGATATATACAGCATGGGAGGAATAGAGCTATCCAACAGCATGTGTGATATATACAGCATGGGAGGAATAGAGCTATCCAACAGCATGTGTGACATATACAGCATGGGAGGAATAGCGCTATCCAACAGCATGTGTGACATATACAGCATGGGAGGAATAGAGCTATCCAACAGCATGTGTGACATATACAGCATGGGAGGAATAGAGCTATCCAACAGCATATGTGACATATACAGCATGGGAGGAATAGAACTATCCAACAGCATGTGTGATATATACAGCATGGGAGGAATAGCGCTATCCAACAGCATGTGTGACATATACAGCATGGGAGGAATAGCGCTATCCAACAGCATGTGTGACATATACAGCATGGGAGGAATAGAGCTATCCAACAGCATGTGTGACATATACAGCATGGGAGGAATAGAGCTATCCAACAGCATGTGTGACATATACAGCATGGGAGGAATAGAACTATCCAACAGCATGTGTGACATATACAGCATGGGAGGAATAGAGCTATCCAACAGCATGTGTGATATATACAGCATGGGAGGAATAGAGCTATCCAACAGCATGTGTGACATATACAGCATGGGAGGAATAGCGCTATCCAACAGCATGTGTGATATATACAGCATGGGGGGAATAGAGCTATCCAACAGCATGTGTGATATATACAGCATGGGAGGAATAGCGCTATCCAACAGCATGTGTGATATATACAGCATGGGGGGAATAGAGCTATCCAACAGCATGTGTGACATATACAGCATGGGGGGAATAGCGCTATCCAACAGCATGTGTGACATATACAGCATGGGAGGAATAGAACTATCCAACAGCATGTGTGACATATACAGCATGGGAGGAATAGAGCTATCCAACAGCATGTGTGACATATACAGCATGGGAGGAATAGAACTATCCAACAGCATGTGTGACATATACAGCATGGGAGGAATAGAGCTATCCAACAGCATGTGTGACATATACAGCATGGGAGGAATAGAACTATCCAACAGCATGTGTCACATATACAGCATGGGAGGAATAGAGCTATCCAACAGCATGTGTGACATATACAGCATGGGAGGAATAGAACTATCCAACAGCATGTGTGACATATACAGCATGGGAGGAATAGAGCTATCCAACAGCATGTGTGACATATACAGCATGGGAGGAATAGAACTATCCAACAGCATGTGTGACATATACAGCATGGGAGGAATAGCGCTATCCAACAGCATGTGTGACATATACAGCATGGGAGGAATAGCGCTATCCAACAGCATGTGTGACATATACAGCATGGGAGGAATAGCGCTATCCAACAGCATGTGTGACATATACAGCATGGGAGGAATAGAACTATCCAACAGCATGTGTGACATATACAGCATGGGAGGAATAGAGCTATCCAACAGCATGTGTGACATATACAGCATGGGAGGAATAGAACTATCAAACAGCATGTGTGATATATACAGCATGGGAGGAATAGCGCTATCCAACAGCATGTGTGACATATACAGCATGGGAGGAATAGCGCTATCCAACAGCATGTGTGACATATACAGCATGGGAGGAATAGCGCTATCCAACAGCATGTGTGATATATACAGCATGGGAGGAATAGAACTATCCAACAGCATGTGTGACATATACAGCATGGGAGGAATAGAACTATCCAACAGCATGTGTGACATATACAGCATGGGGGGAATAGAGCTATCCAACAGCATGTGTGACATATACAGCATGGGAGGAATAGCGCTATCCAACAGCATGTGTGACATATACAGCATGGGAGGAATAGAGCTATCCAACAGCATGTGTGACATATACAGCATGGGAGGAATAGAACTATCAAACAGCATGTGTGACATATACAGCATGGGAGGAATAGCGCTATCCAACAGCATGTGTGACATATACAGCATGGGAGGAATAGCGCTATCCAACAGCATGTGTGATATATACAGCATGGGAGGAATAGCACTATCCAACAGCCTGTGTGACATATACAGCATGGGAGGAATAGAGCTATCCAACAGCATGTGTGACATATACAGCATGGGAGGAATAGCGCTATCCAACAGCATGTGTGATATATACAGCATGGGAGGAATAGCACTATCCAACAGCCTGTGTGACATATACAGCATGGGAGGAATAGAGCTATCCAACAGCATGTGTGACATATACAGCATGGGAGGAATAGAACTATCCAACAGCATGTGTGACATATACAGCATGGGAGGAATAGAACTATCCAACAGCATGTGTGACATATACAGCATGGGAGGAATAGCGCTATCCAACAGCATGTGTGACATATACAGCATGGGGGGAATAGCGCTATCCAACAGCATGTGTGATATATACAGCATGGGAGGAATAGCGCTATCCAACAGCATGTGTGATATATACAGCATGGGAGGAATAGAACTAACCAACAGCATGTGTGACATATACAGCATGGGAGGAATAGAACTATCCAACAGCATGTGTGATATATACAGCATGGGAGGAATAGCGCTATCCAACAGCATGTGTGATATATACAGCATGGGAGGAATAGAACTATCCAACAGCATGTGTGACATATACAGCATGGGAGGAATAGAACTATCCAACAGCATGTGTGATATATACAGCATGGGAGGAATAGCGCTATCCAACAGCATGTGTGACATATACAGCATGGGGGGAATAGAGCTATCCAACAGCATGTGTGACATATACAGCATGGGAGGAATAGAGCTATCCAACAGCATGTGTGACATATACAGCATGGGAGGAATAGCACTATCCAACAGCATGTGTGATATATACAGCATGGGAGGAATAGCGCTATCCAACAGCATGTGTGACATATACAGCATGGGAGGAATAGCGCTATCCAACAGCATGTGTGACATATACAGCATGGGAGGAATAGCGCTATCCAACAGCATGTGTGACATATACAGCATGGGAGGAATAGCGCTATCCAACAGCATGTGTGACATATACAGCATGGGAGGAATAGCGCTATCCAACAGCATGTGTGATATATACAGCATGGGAGGAATAGAACTATCCAACAGCATGTGTGACATATACAGCATGGGAGGAATAGCGCTATCCAACAGCATGTGTGACATATACAGCATGGGAGGAATAGAACTATCCAACAGCATGTGTGATATATACAGCATGGGAGGAATAGAGCTATCCAACAGCATGTGTGACATATACAGCATGGGGGGAATAGAACTATCCAACAGCATGTGTGATATATACAGCATGGGAGGAATAGAACTATCCAACAGCATGTGTGACATATACAGCATGGGAGGAATAGCGCTATCCAACAGCATGTGTGATATATACAGCATGGGAGGAATAGAACTATCCAACAGCATGTGTGATATATACAGCATGGGGGGAATAGAACTATCCAACAGCATGTGTGACATATACAGCATGGGAGGACTAGAGCTATCCAAAAGCATGTGTGACATATACAGCATGGGAGGAATAGAGCTATCCAAAAGCATGTGTGACATATACAGCATGGGAGGAATAGAGCTATCCAACAGCATGTGTGACATATACAGCATGGGAGGAATAGCGCTATCCAACAGCATGTGTGACATATACAGCATGGGAGGAATAGAGCTATCCAACAGCATGTGTGACATATACAGCATGGGAGGAATAGAGCTATCCAACAGCATGTGTGATATATACAGCATGGGAGGAATAGAACTATCCAACAGCATGTGTGACATATACAGCATGGGAGGAATAGAGCTATCCAACAGCATGTGTGACATATACAGCATGGGAGGAATAGCGCTATCCAACAGCATGTGTGACATATACAGCATGGGAGGAATAGAGCTATCCAACAGCATGTGTGACATATACAGCATGGGAGGAATAGCGCTATCCAACAGCATGTGTGATATATACAGCATGGGAGGAATAGAGCTATCCAACAGCATGTGTGACATATACAGCATGGGAGGAATAGAGCTATCCAACAGCCTGTGTGATATATACAGCATGGGAGGAATAGAGCTATCCAACAGCATGTGTGATATATACAGCATGGGAGGAATAGAACTATCCAACAGCATGTGTGACATATACAGCATGGGAGGAATAGAGCTATCCAACAGCATGTGTGATATATACAGCATGGGAGGAATAGCGCTATCCAACAGCATGTGTGACATATACAGCATGGGAGGAATAGAACTATCCAACAGCATGTGTGACATATACAGCATGGGAGGAATAGCGCTATCCAACAGCATGTGTGATATATACAGCATGGGAGGAATAGAACTATCCAACAGCATGTGTGATATATACAGCATGGGAGGAATAGAGCTATCCAACAGCATGTGTGATATATACAGCATGGGGGGAATAGAACTATCCAACAGCATGTGTGACATATACAGCATGGGAGGAATAGCGCTATCCAACAGCATGTGTGACATATACAGCATGGGAGGAATAGCGCTATCCAACAGCATGTGTGATATATACAGCATGGGAGGAATAGAACTATCCAACAGCATGTGTGACATATACAGCATGGGAGGAATAGCGCTATCCAACAGCATGTGTGATATATACAGCATGGGGGGAATAGCGCTATCCAACAGCATGTGTGACATATACAGCATGGGACGAATAGCGCTATCCAACAGCATGTGTGACATATACAGCATGGGAGGAATAGAGCTATCCAACAGCATGTGTGACATATACAGCATGGGGGGAATAGAGCTATCCAACAGCATGTGTGACATATACAGCATGGGAGGAATAGCACTATCCAACAGCATGTGTGACATATACAGCATGGGGGGAATAGAGCTATCCAACAGCATGTGTGACATATACAGCATGGGGGGAATAGAGCTATCCAAAAGCATGTGTGACATATACAGCATGGGGGGAATAGAGCTATCCAAAAGCATGTGTGACATATACAGCATGGGAGGAATAGCGCTATCCAACAGCATATGTGACATATACAGCATGGGAGGAATAGAACTATCCAACAGCATGTGTGACATATACAGCATGGGAGGAATAGCGCTATCCAACAGCATGTGTGACATATACAGCATGGGAGGAATAGCGCTATCCAACAGCATGTGTGACATATACAGCATGGGAGGAATAGAGCTATCCAACAGCATATGTGACATATACAGCATGGGGGGAATAGCACTATCCAACAGCATGTGTGACATATACAGCATGGGGGGAATAGAGCTATCCAACAGCATGTGTGACATATACAGCATGGGAGGAATAGAGCTATCCAACAGCATATGTGACATATACAGCATGGGGGGAATAGAGCTATCCAACAGCATGTGTGACATATACAGCATGGGAGGAATAGAGCTATCCAACAGCATATGTGACATATACAGCATGGGGGGAATAGAGCTATCCAACAGCATGTGTGACATATACAGCATGGGAGGAATAGAGCTATCCAACAGCATATGTGACATATACAGCATGGGGGGAATAGAGCTATCCAACAGCATGTGTGACATATACAGCATGGGGGGAATAGAGCTATCCAAAAGCATGTGTGACATATACAGCATGGGGGGAATAGAGCTATCCAAAAGCATGTGTGACATATACAGCATGGGAGGAATAGCGCTATCCAACAGCATATGTGACATATACAGCATGGGAGGAATAGAACTATCCAACAGCATGTGTGACATATACAGCATGGGAGGAATAGAGCTATCCAACAGCATATGTGACATATACAGCATGGGGGGAATAGAGCTATCCAACAGCATGTGTGACATATACAGCATGGGGGGAATAGAGCTATCCAAAAGCATGTGTGACATATACAGCATGGGGGGAATAGAGCTATCCAAAAGCATGTGTGACATATACAGCATGGGAGGAATAGCGCTATCCAACAGCATATGTGACATATACAGCATGGGAGGAATAGAACTATCCAACAGCATGTGTGACATATACAGCATGGGAGGAATAGCGCTATCCAACAGCATGTGTGACATATACAGCATGGGAGGAATAGCGCTATCCAACAGCATGTGTGACATATACAGCATGGGAGGAATAGAGCTATCCAACAGCATATGTGACATATACAGCATGGGAGGAATAGAGCTATCCAACAGCATGTGTGACATATACAGCATGGGAGGAATAGCGCTATCCAACAGCATGTGTGACATATACAGCATGGGGGGAATAGTGCTATCCAACAGCATGTGTGACATATACAGCATGGGAGGAATAGAGCTATCCAACAGCATGTGTGACATATACAGCATGGGAGGAATAGCGCTATCCAACAGCATGTGTGATATATACAGCATGGGAGGAATAGAGCTATCCAACAGCATGTGTGACATATACAACATGGGAGGAATAGAGCTATCCAAAAGCATGTGTGATATATACAGCATGGGAGGAATAGAGCTATCCAACAGCCTGTGTGACATATACAGCATGAGAGGAATAGCGCTATCCAACAGCATGTGTGACATATACAGCATGGGAGGAATAGAGCTATCCAACAGCATGTGTGACATATACAGCATGGGAGGAATAGAGCTATCCAACAGCATGTGTGACATATACAGCATGGGAGGAATAGAGCTATCCAACAGCATGTGTGACATATACAGCATGGGAGGAATAGAGCTATCCAACAGCATGTGTGACATATACAGCATGGGAGGAATAGAGCTATCCAACAGCATGTGTGACATATACAGCATGGGAGGAATAGAGCTATCCAACAGCATGTGTGACATATACAACATGGGAGGAATAGAGCTATCCAAAAGCATGTGTGATATATACAGCATGGGAGGAATAGCGCTATCCAACAGCATGTGTGACATATACAGCATGGGAGGAATAGCGCTATCCAACAGCCTGTGTGACATATACAGCATGGGAGGAATAGAGCTATCCAACAGCATGTGTGACATATACAGCATGGGAGGAATAGAGCTATCCAAAAGCATGTGTGACATATACAGCATGGGAGGAATAGCGCTATCCAACAGCATATGTGACATATACAGCATGGGAGGAATAGCGCTATCCAACAGCATATGTGACATATACAGCATGGGAGGAATAGCGCTATCCAACAGCATGTGTGACATATACAGCATGGGAGGAATAGAGCTATCCAACAGCATGTGTGACATATACAGCATGGGAGGAATAGAGCTATCCAACAGCATGTGTGACATATACAGCATGGGAGGAATAGAGCTATCCAACAGCATGTGTGACATATACAGCATGGGAGGAATAGAACTATCCAACAGCATGTGTGACATATACAGCATGGGAGGAATAGAGCTATCCAACAGCATGTGTGACATATACAGCATGGGAGGAATAGAGCTATCCAACAGCATGTGTGACATATACAACATGGGAGGAATAGAGCTATCCAACAGCATGTGTGACATATACAGCATGGGAGGAATAGCGCTATCCAACAGCATATGTGACATATACAGCATGGGAGGAATAGCGCTATCCAACAGCATATGTGACATATACAGCATGGGAGGAATAGCGCTATCCAACAGCATGTGTCACATATACAGCATGGGAGGAATAGAACTATCCAACAGCATGTGTGACATATACAGCATGGGAGGAATAGAGCTATCCAACAGCATGTGTGACATATACAGCATGGGAGGAATAGAGCTATCCAACAGCATGTGTGACATATACAGCATGGGAGGACTAGATCTATCCAACAGCATGTGTGACATATACAGCATGGGAGGAATAGAGCTATCCAACAGCATGTGTGACATATACAGCATGGGAGGAATAGAGCTATCCAACAGCATGTGTGACATATACAGCATGGGAGGAATAGCGCTGTCCAACAGCCTGTGTGACATATACAGCATGGGAGGAATAGAGCTATCCAACAGCATGTGTGACATATACAGCATGGGAGGAATAGAGCTATCCAACAGCATGTGTGACATATACAGCATGGGAGGAATAGAGCTATCCAACAGCATGTGTGACATATACAGCATGGGAGGAATAGAGCTATCCAACAGCATGTGTGATATATACAGCATGGGAGGAATAGCGCTATCCAACAGCATGTGTGAAAAAGAGTTAGGTATACTAATAGATCACAGACTGCACAGGAGTCAACAGTGTGACGCAGCAGCAAAAAAGGCAAACACCATTCTAGGATGTATTAACAGAAGCATACAGTCTAGATAACGTGAAGTCATTATCCCCCTTTACCCCTCTTTGGTCAGATCTCATCTGGAATACTGTGTCCAGTTCTGGGCACCACATTTTAAAAAAGACATCAACAAACTGGAGCAAGATCAGAGAAGAGTGACCAGAATGGTGACTGGTCTGCAAACCATGTCCTATGAGGAATGGTTACAGGATTTAGGATTGTTTAGCTTGCAAAAGAGAAGACTGAGAGGAGACCTAATAGCGGTCTACAAATATCTTAAAGGCTGTCACACTGTACAGGGATCAGTTTTATTCTCATTTTCACAAGGAAAGACTAGAAGCAATGGGATGAAACTGATGGGAGGAGACACAGATTAGATATTAGAAAAAGCTTTTTGACAGTGAGAGTGATCAATGAGTGGAACAGGCGGCCACGAGAGGTTGTGAGTTCTTCTTCAATGGAAGTCTTTAAACAGAAGTTGGACGGACATCTGTCTGGGATGATTTAGTAAATCCTGCTTTGAGCCGGGGGTTGGACTAGACGACCCCGGAGGTCCATTCCAACTCTAATATTCTATGATTCTATGATTCTAAGTTTTCAGCAATTTTCCACAGAGGAGTACAAGACACCTGGCTGCAACCTTGGCTTGAAGGAACTGAAAATATCACCAGCAGCAGTCCAAAGGAAGGAAGGAAGGGGTATTTAAGCCCCCAGAAAATGCTGATGATCATTAGCTGGGAGGAAGTCGAGCTCCTGATGGGTCCAAAAGGGAGAGAGATGAATCCAGCAGGAAAGCTCCTATACCAATGACTACTGACAGCAGGAACAATGGAAAGTCAGGGAGTATTCTGCGCAGCCAAATGCTGTGACCTTCTATGGCCAGAAACCACATGACTGTATGTCACACGTGATACATCTGGGACAGTTATACATAAAAGCAACCCATGAACGGGTAAAGATAAGAATTAGGAAGAATTAATGTATCTTTTATCCAAGTAGATTGTGATACAAGGAAAAAATTGGTCTCCATCACTTTATATAGGATATAACTACAACAAACTGCACCTGAAACACCCCCCCCCAAAAAAAAAAATTCAGACTGTAGACTAGACCCTCTAAAAATAGAGAAGCCTGTGTAGCTGATCTGAGCATCCCGCAATGTTACAATGTTACAATGTTTATGCCTCCTCCTCGGCAGGATATTGGGGGAGGGGTTCCCCTTTTATCAGATCACCCCCAGTTATTGCCTCCATCAGTATTTCATGACTTCTCATCTGCTTATTGCAGCTATCACTGCTGGGACTGTAACTCAGGACCGAGCTGCGGAACAAAAGACAAACGCTAAGAATGAGCCACACGCCACATTGTTACATGGAGAGGGTTGTCTCTGCTCAATCTTTCTTTTTCCATGTATAAGTTATTGGTAGATACAGATATCGCTGTAGGAGCCTGTACATCACAGGTATCAGAAAAGTCAGATTTTTGCAGAATACCTTTTTAAATTACACAAATTAGTAAATATAAATAATAAATTGTAACAATCTGTATAATAAAGTGAACTCGTTATTTTTGGTGATCAGTTACTGATGTAAATAAAAATGGCCCAATTTCTATTTTTTTTTTTATTTACATATCATCGATAGTAAAAGTTAGTGTCTTCTATTGTCAGTGATGTTCATCGTTCTCCGCGTGATCCTTCCGGAAGTTTCTAGAAACGCCAAACAAATATAGGACGGGTGCAACTATTTGTAGGGCGGGGGAAGGAGATTAAGATTGTTTTTAATTCTCTTCCTAGCTGATTCAGTTTGCGTCAGATTTATTTCATAAACCGTATATACTTTGTGTATAAGCTGACTTTTACACCACATACTGTAAACTGAAAAAGCCCCCCTCGGCTTATACTTGAGTGAGGGTCGCACTTCTGGAGTATAAGACTCATTACCAGGTCGGCGTGCCGGAGGGTCGGCTATACTGTGGCTCGAGGATGTATGGCGGTGTTACTGCTCAGGAGGGTCGGCTATACTATGGCTCGAGGATGTATGGCGGTGTTACTGCTCAGGAGTGTCGGCTATATTATGGCTCGAGGATGTATGGCGGTGTTACTGCTCAGGAGGGTCGGCTATACTGTGGCTCGAGGATGTATGGCGGTGTTACCGCTCAGGAGGGTCGGCTATACTGAGGCTCGAAGATGTATGGCGGTGTTACCGCTCAGGAGGGTCGGTTATACTGAGGCTCGAGGATGTATGGCGCTGCTGCCGCTCAGGAGGGTCGGCTATACTGTGGCTCGAGGATGTATGGCGGTGTTGCTGCTCAGGAGGGTCGGCTATACTATGGCTCGAGGATGTATGGCGGTGTTGCTGCTCAGGAGGGTCGGCTATACTATGGCTCGAGGATGTATGGCGCTGCTGCCGCTCAGGAGGGTCGGCTATACTGTGGCTCGAGGATGTATGGCGCTGCTGCCGCTCAGGAGGGTCGGCTACACTGTGGCTCGAGGATGTATGGCGGTGTTACTGCTCAGGAGGGTCAGCTATACTGAGGCTCGAGGATGTATGGTGGTGTTGCTGCTCAGGAGGGTCGGCTATACTATGGCTCGAGGATGTATGGCGCTGCTGCCGCTCAGGAGGGTCGGCTATACTGAGGCTCGAGGATGTATGGTGGTGTTACCGCTCAGGAGTGTCACCTATACTATGGCTCGAGGATGTATGGTGGTGTTGCTGCTCAGGAGGGTCGGCTATACTATGGCTCGAGGATGTATGGCGCTGCTGCCGCTCAGGAGGGTCGGCTATACTGTGGCTCGAGGATGTATGGTGGTGTTACCGCTCAGGAGTGTCACCTATACTATGGCTCGAGGATGTATGGCGGTGTTACTGCTCAGGAGGGTCGGCTATACTGTGGATCGAGGATGTATGGCGGTGTTACCGCTCAGGAGTGTCGGCTATACTATGGCTCGAGGATGTATGGCGGTGTTACCACTCAGGAGGGTCGGCTATACTGTGGCTCGAGGATGTATGGTGGTGTTACCACTCAGGAGGGTTGGTTATACTGAGGCTCGAGGATGTATGGCGGTGTTACCGCTCAGGAAGGTTGGTTATACTGTGGCTCGAGGATGTATGGTGGTGTTACCACTCAGGAGGGTTGGTTATACTGTGGCTCGAGGATGTGTGGCGGTGTTACCACTCAGGAAGGTCGGCTATACTGAGGCTCGAGGATGTATGGTGGTGTTACCGCTCAGGAGGGTCGGTTATACTGTGGCTCGAGGATCTATGCTGGTGTTACCGCTCAGGAGGGTCGGTTATACTGTGGCTCGAGGATCTATGCTGGTGTTACCGCTCAGGAGGGTCGGTTATACTGTGGCTCGAGGATCTATGGTGGTGTTACCGCTCAGGAGGGTCGGTTATACTGTGGCTCGAGGATCTATGGTGGTGTTACCGCTCAGGAAGGTCGGCTATACTGAGGCTCGAGGATGTATGGTGGTGTTACCGCTCAGGAGGGTCGGTTATACTGTGGCTCGAGGATGTATGGTGGTGTTACCGCTCAGGAGGGTCGGCTATACTGTGGCTCGAGGATCTATGGTGGTGTTACCGCTCAGGAGGGTCGGTTATACTGTGGCTCGAGGATCTATGGTGGTGTTACTGCTCAGGAGGGTCGGCTATACTGTGGCTCGAGGATGTATGGTGGTGTTACCACTCAGGAGGGTCGGCTATACTGTGGCTCGAGGATGTGTGGCGGTGTTACCGCTCAGGAGGGTCGGCGATACTGGGGGCTCAGTGGTGTCGCAGTGGGCGCCAACGAGCCTGCTGTTGGTTGACGCTATAGACTTCAAGAACATGACCGCAGAAGCGGCGCCTGCACATATTGAGATCTCAGAGAGCCGAGAACTCAATATGCGCATGCGCCGCTTCCACAACTATTTTCTTGAAGTCTATAGAGTCAACTGCCGGCAGGCTCAACAGGGACCACAGCCCTGTCGGCAGGTTCAATGGCGCCTGTTGCGATATCACTGAGCCCGCAGTATCACCGACCCTCCTGAGCCGCAACACCCCCGAGCCCGAAGTATTTCCGACCTTCCGTCCTGTGACCCTCCTGAGCCGTGGATACACCCGTCCTCTGAGCCCGCAGCATCGCTGACCCAGCCTCCTGAGCCCCTCTACCGCCACCACCGTGCTGCCCTATTATAGTGCACACTAGGATTATAAGACGGCTCCCCATTTTAATATTAGAAATTATTTTTTTCCTTCTCTAAATTTTGGGTGCGTCTTATACAGTAATGCCAGGCTTATACTCGAGTCAATAAGGTTTCCCAGTTTTTTGTGGTAAAATCAGGTGTCTGGGATTATATTTGGGTTGCTCATCCTCGAGTATATACAGTAATATGATATTTTACCCATGAGTTGTGCATATACGGCCAAGTGGAATTTTGGAAGATTCACTTGACTTTGATCATTTTCTTGGGGATTTATCCTCGGGATTGTCGGCCTGATAGGGAACAATGACCCCTTCATCAGATCTGGATACTTGTTTATTTAAATTGAATGGGGGTTGGAAACATTTGAGTGAAGAACATATAATTGAGCGTGGCTCCCAATGATTGCAATGGAGGCAGAAACTGATGCCCTCGATCCTCACCGAGCGACGGTGAATCCCCAATAATTGGAACACAGTAGCACCTACTCGGATGCAGTCACCTCTAGGCTATTTTACAATTCTAGCAAAATGGAAATATTTCGTGGGGCGCCAATATTGTTTCCAAGACAACAGTAGCGGATGGGTGACTCAACTCCTCATACCCCCTAAATGACATTTGCACATTTTTGTCAGATATGTTCCGACAGCATTGCACGGTATAAATGCATTAAATTATATCCAGATTCCATTACTGAGAATGCATGCAGATCCCTACAGAGGAGTCCCCCGAGTGCCGCGGGTACAGTCCAGGGAAGCCTCGGGCAATGTCAAAAAGAGCAAAAAACTCAAAACACATTCATTCATGGTGCAAAAAAGTTTTGCCTGGATGACAAGTGCCGAGAGGTAATTGTGAGGAGCTGCAGAAACCGAGCGCAGAAATTACAATATTCACAGTAACTGTTTACCTGCCGTGGAAAATCCACTACGAGACGCCAGAAGGAGATAAGAAGAAAAAAAACGGAGTGAAGGGAAAAAAATATATATTTTTATTTCCGAGTTGTTTGCAGAAGGTTGAGTAAATCTTTATCTGCAGCCGGATATTTCAGAATCAGCCTCTATGTGCGTGAGTAATAACACTATTTCCGGTCATTAAATATCGAGTATTTTGTATTTTTCACCAGTTTTGTCTCTGTCGGTTTTAGCTTTGATTTTCAGTCATCTCTGAGCTGGTGGATGGAAATGAGCCGCTGTGATGTCTCTCGCACAAAACGCACCCAGACATGAGGGATTCCTGCTCCCCCGACTCCATATAGCACATGGTCTGAAGCAGCAACGGGATGGAGGACACGATAGAGAAGGATTCAGCAGTGCAGCTGAGAATCCAGCCCTGGGGTGAGAGTAACACTTACTAGAAAGTAGCAGCATGGAGGTCATCATACAGCGGGACTGAGCAGTGCAGCTGAGAATCCAGCCCTGGGGTGAGAATAACACTAGAAAGCAGCAACATGGAGGACATCATACAGCAGCACTGAGCAGTGCAGCTGAGAATCCAGCCCTGGGGTGAGAGTAACACTTACTAGAAAGCAGCAACATGGAGGACATCATACAGCAGGACTGAGCAGTGCAGCGGAGAATCCAGCCCTGGGGTGAGACTAACACTAGAAAGCAGCAACATGGAGGACATCATACAGCAGGACTGAGCAGTGCAGCTGAGAATCCAGCCCTGGGGTGAGAGTAACACTTACTAGAAAGCAGGAACATGGAGGACACGATACAGCGGGACTGAGCAGTGCAGCTAAGAATCCAGCCCTGGGGTGAGAATAACACTTACTAGAAAGCAGCAACATGGAGGACATCATACAGCAGGACTCAGCAGTGCAGCGGAGAATCCAGCCCTGGGGTGAGAATAACACTTACTAGAAAGCAGCAACATGGAGGACATCATACAGCAGGACTGAGCAGTGCAGCTGAGAATCCAGCCCTGGGGTGAGAATAACACTTACTAGAAAGCAGCAACATGGAGGACATCATACAGCAGGACTGAGCAGTGCAGCGGAGAATCCAGCCCTGGGGTGAGAATAACACTTACTAGAAAGCAGCAACATGGAGGACATTATACAGCAGGACTGAGCAGTGCAGCTGAGAATCCAGCCCTGGGGTGGGATGTAAGAGCAGAATGGAAGACATCATACAGCAGGACTGAGCAGTGTGGCTGTGACTCCAGCCCTGGGGTGAGAATAACGCTTACTAGAAAGTAGAGCATGACTGATGTGGTAAAGAGGTACTGAACAATATATCTGTGAATCCACTCAGATCTAAACCCTTACTAGAAAGCAGCAGCATGGAGGACATTATACAGCAGGACTGAGCAGTGTAGCTAAGAATCCAGCTCTGGGGGTGAGAATAACACTTACTAGAAAGCAGCAGCATGGAGGACATTATACAGCAGTACTGAACATTGTAGCTAAGAATCCAGCCCTGGGGGTGAGAATAACACTTACTAGAAAGCAGCAGCATGGAGGACATAATACAGCAGGACTGAGCAGTGTAGATGTGAATCCATCTCTGGGGGTGAGAATAACACTTACTAGAAAGCAACAGAATGGATGATATTATGCAGCAGTACTGAGCAGTGTAGCTAAGAATCCAGCTCTGGGGTGAGAATAACACTTACTAGAAAGTAGAGAATGACTGATATAGTAAAGAGGTACTGAACAATATAAATGTGAATCCACTGAGATCTAAACCCTTACTAGAAAGCAGCAGAATGGAGGACATCATACAGCAGTACTTAGTGGTGCAGATGTGAATACAGCTCTGTGGGGAAATAGCACTTATGAAAAGCTGCAAGAATAATTTATGTAACATTTTTTTAAAACAACTTTAAATATTTAAAGGGAATCTGTCACAAGGTTTTTGCTCCCCCATCTGAGAGCAGCATAATGTAGAGACAGAGACCCTGATTCCAGCGATGTGTCACTTACTGAGCTGTTTGCTGTCAATCAATGTCTCCTCTGCTGCAGATTCCGCAGTTATGCAGAGTTGATAAATATTCTGGACTACCTGCAGCACGCCAAGTAGTCCTGCAATGATAATCTACTGCTGATTAAACAGGGATTTAATCAAAACTACATTAAGCAGCCCAGTAAGTGACACATCACTGGAATCAGAGTCTCTTTAATGATTACTCTTAAAGCTATGTCATGGATAACAGTATAATGATACAACCAATGACTATACAAAAAACTGCCATCTCTGGTGTATGAGTAGATGACAGTCAGGTTGTTACAAAGTTGCCATAGGTGTAGAGAAAGACACGGACTGCACATCCATACCAGGGACCGCACATCTATACCAAGGACCGCACATCCATGCCAAGGACCGCACATCCATACCATGGACCGCACATCCATACAATGGACCGCACATCCATACCATGGACCGCACATCCATACCAAGGACCGCACATCCATACCAAGGACCGCACATCCATACCATGGACCGCACATCCATACAATGGACCGCACATCCATACCAAGGACCGCACATCCATACCATGGACCGCACATCCATACAATGGACCGCACATCCATACCATGGACCGCACATCCATACCAAGGACCGCACATCCATACCAAGGACCGCACATCCATACCATGGACCGCACATCCATACCATGGACCGCACATCCACACCATGGACTGCACATCCATATCAAGGACCGCACATCCATACCATGGACCGCACATCCATACCATGTACCGCACATCCATACCATGTACCGCACATCCATACCAAGGACCACACATCAATACTATGTACCGCATACCCATATCATGGACCGCACATCCATACCATGTACCGCACATCCATACCATGTACCGCACATCCATACCAAGGACCACACATCCATACCATGTACCGCACATCCATACCATGGACCGCACATCAATACTATGTACCGCATACCCATATCATGGACTGCACATCAATACCATGGACCGCACATCCATACCGCGGACCGCACATCCATTCCATGGATCGCACATCCATACCATGGACCGCACATCCATACCATGGACCGCACATCAATACTATGGACCGCACATCCATACCAAGGACCGCACACCCATATCATGGACCGCACATCAATACCATGGACCGCACATCCATTCCATGGACCGCACATCCATACCATGGACCGCACATCCATACCATGGACCGCACATCCATTCCATGGACCGCACATCCATACCATGGACCGCACATCCATACCATGGACCGCACATCAATACCAAGGACCACACATCCATACCAAGGACCGCACATCCATACCAAGGGCCGCACGTCCATACCAAGGACCGCACATCCATACCAAGGACCGCACATCCATACCATGGACCGCACATCCATACCATGGACCGCACATCCATTCCATGGACCGCACATCCATACCATGGACCGCACATCCATACCATGGACCGCACATCCATACCATGTACCGCACATCAATACCAAGGACCACACATCCATACCAAGGACCGCACATCCATACCAAGGACCGCACGTCCATACCAAGGACCGCACTTCCATACCAAGGACTGCACATCCATACCATGGACCGCACATCCATACCATGAACCGCACATCCATACCAAGGACCGCACATCCATACCATGGACCGCACATCCATACCATGGACCGCACATCCATACCATGTACCGCACATCCATACCAAGGACCACACATCCATACCAAGGACCACACATCCATACCATGTACCGCACATCCATACCATGGACCGCACATCAATACCATGTACCGCACACCCATATCATGGACCGCACATCAATACCATGGACCGCACATCCATACCATGGACCGCACATCCATACCATGGACCGCACATCCATACCATGGACCGCACATCAATACTATGGACCGCACATCCATACCAAGGACCGCACACCCATATCATGGACCGCACATCCATACATAGTTACATAGTTACATAGTTACTAAGGTTGAATAAAGACCTAGGTCCATCTAGTTCAACCTTCCTCCACCACTTCTACATTTGGTCACAAAGTCATTTATAACCCACAATCTTGTGTACTGAGGAAATCCTCCAGCCCTGATATAAAGCTGTTATAGTGTCGGCCATTACTACCTCTTGTGGTCGCATTCCACAGTCTGACTGCTCCAACTGTAAAGAACCCTTTCCTATTTAGGTGTCGGAATCGCTTTTCTTCCACTCGCAGTGAGTGCCCCCTGTTCCTTAGTATTGTCTTCGGAAGAAATAAGTCATGTGCCAGTCCTTTATATTGACCACACATGTATTTATACATATAAATGAGATCTCCTCTGAGACGTCTTTTTTCTAAGCTAAACATATCTAACTTTTTCATACCGCGGACCGCACATCCATTCCATGGACCGCACATCCATACCATGGACCGCACATCCATACCATGGACCGCACATCCATACCAAG
Source organism: Anomaloglossus baeobatrachus (assembly GCF_048569485.1). Taxonomy (NCBI): domain Eukaryota; kingdom Metazoa; phylum Chordata; class Amphibia; order Anura; family Aromobatidae; genus Anomaloglossus; species Anomaloglossus baeobatrachus. The sequence continues at coordinate 12,065,236 of NC_134359.1, read as the reverse complement.
GACCGCACATCCATACCAAGGACCGCACATCCATACCATGGACCGCACACCCATACCATGTACTGCATACCCATACCATGGACCGCACATCCATTCCATGGACCGCACATCCATTCCATGGACCGCACATCCATACCATGGACCGCACATCCATACCATGGACCGCACATCCATACCAAGGACCGCACATCCATACCATGGACCGCACACCCATACCATGTACTGCATACCCATACCATGGACCGCACACCCATACCATGTACTGCATACCCATACCATGGACCGCACATCCATACCATGGACCGCACATCCATACCATGGACGGCACATCCATTCCATGGACCGCACATCCATTCCATGGACCGCACATCCATTCCATGGACCGCACATCCATTCCATGGACCGCACATCCATACCATGGACCGCACATCCATACCAAGGACCGCACATCCATACCATGGACCGCACACCCATACCATGTACTGCATACCCATACCATGGACCGCACATCCATACCATGGACCGCACATCCATACCAAGGACCGCACATCCATACCATGGACCGCACACCCATACCATGTACTGCACACCCATACCATGGACCGCACATCCATACCATGGACCGCACATCCATACCAAGGACCGCACATCCATACCAAGAACCGCACATCCATCCCATGTACCGCACATCCATACCATGGACCGCACATCCATACCATGGACCGCACATCCATACCATGGACCGCACATCCATACCAAGGACCGCACATCCATACCATGGACCGCACACCCATACCATGTACTGCACACCCATACCATGGACCGCACATCCATACCATGGACCGCACATCCATACCAAGGACCGCAGATCCATACCATGTACCGCACATCCATACCATGTACCGCACATCAATACCAAGGACCACACATCCATACCAAGGACCGCACATCCATACCAAGGACCGCACGTCCATACCAAGGACCGCACATCCATACCAAGGACCGCACATCCATACCAAGGACCGCACATCCATACCATGGACCGCACATCCATACCATGGACCGCACATCCATACCAAGGACCGCACATCCATACCATGGACCGCACATCCATACCATGGACCGCACATCCATACCATGTACCGCACATCCATACCAAGGACCACACATCCATACCAAGGACCACACATCCATACCATGTACCGCACATCCATACCAAGGACCACACATCCATACCAAGGACCACACATCCATACCATGTACCGCACATCCATACCATGGACCGCACATCAATACCATGTACCGCACACCCATATCATGGACCGCACATCCATATCATGGACCGCATATCCATACCATGGACCGCACACCCATACCATGTACTGCACACCCATACCATGGACCGCACATCCATACCATGGACAGCACATCCATACCAAGGACCGCAGATCCATACCATGTACCGCACATCCATACCATGGACCGCACATCCATTCCATGGACCACACATCCATACCATGGACCGCACATCCATACCATGGACCAATCATCAATACCATGTACCGCACATCCATACTGTGGGCTGCACCAGCACTCCTCACATTTGGCACAGGAGTTATTAATTAGCAGGACACTGCAGGAGGGTTCTGCCTTTTTGCTCTCAGTTCACACACTGGGAGCTTTTGGAAGTTGTACAGCTCCTTTCATCGGGTGCTGGTGGCGGCCATTGTTGCACTGGTTTTGTGTCGGTGGGGCGGTGTGGCCTGGAATCATGGGGACTCTTGCAGCCTGGGTGTTATGAGGCAGCAGCTCCCCTGCCCCCTGGTGCACTGTCATTGCAGCGGTGATGGGCACGAGGCGATGCTCCTTTAAAGCTTAAGAACCTCAGGTTCAGTTGGATAATTTTTGCCATTAGATCAGCGGATGATTTTTGTCTAGCGGTATTAGATCAGTGGATGATTTTTGGATGTGCGGCATTAGATCAGCGGATGATTTTTGGATGTGCGGTATTAGATCAGCGGATGATTTTTGGATGTGCGGCATTAGATCAGCGGATGATATTTGGATGTGCGGCATTAGATCAGTGGATGATTTTTGGATGTGCGGCATTAGATCAGCGGATGATATTTGGATGTGCGGCATTAGATCAGCGGATGATATTTGGATGTGCGGCATTAGATCAGCGGATGATTTTTGGATGTGCGGCATTAGATCAGCGGATGATTTTTGCCTGGCGGCATTAGATCAGCGGATGATTTTTGGATGTGCGGCATTAGATCAGCGGATGATTTTTGCCTGGCGGCATTAGATCAGCGGATGATTTTTGGATGTGCGGCATTAGATCAGCGGATGATTTTTGCCTGGTGGCATTAGATCAGCGGATGATTTTTGCCTGGCGGCATTAGATCAGCGGATGATTTTTGGATGTGCGGCATTAGATCAGCGGATGATTTTTGCATAGCGGCATTAGATCAGCGGATGATTTTTGCATAGCGGCATTAGATCAGCGGATGATTTTTGCCTGGTGGCATTAGATCAGCGGATGATTTTTGCCTGGCGGCATTAGATCAGCGGATGATTTTTGGATGTGCGGCATTAGATCAGTGGATAATTTTTGCCTAGCGGCATTAGATCAGCGGATGATTTTTGGATGTGCGGCATTAGATCAGTGGATAATTTTTGCCTAGCGGTATTAGATCAGTGGATGATTTTTGCCTTGCGGCATTAGATCAGCGGATGATTTTTGGATGTGCGGCATTAGATCAGCGGATGATTTTTGCCTAGCGGCATTAGATCAGCGGATGATTTTTGCCTAGCGGCATTAGATCAGCGGATGATTTTTGCATAGCGGCATTAGATCAGCGGATGATTTTTGGATGTGCGGCATTAGATCAGCGGATGATTTTTGCCTAGCGGTATTAGATCAGTGGATAATTTTTGCCTAGCGGTATTAGATCAGTGGATAATTTTTGCCTAGCGGTATTAGATCAGTGGATAATTTTTGCCTAGCGGTATTAGATCAGCGGATGATTTTCGCCTAGCGGCATTAGATCAGTGGATAATTTTTGCCTAGCGGCATTAGATCAGTGGATAATTTTTGCCTAGCGGTATTAGATCAGCGGATGATTTTTGCCTAGCGGTATTAGATCAGTGGATAATTTTTGCCTAGCGGCATTAGATCAGTGGATAATTTTTGCCTAGCGGCATTAGATCAGTGGATAATTTTTGCCTAGCGGTATTAGATCAGTGGATAATTTTTGCCTAGCGGCATTAGATCAGTGGATAATTTTTGCCTAGCGGTATTAGGTCAGTGGATAATTTTTGCCTAGCGGCATTAGATCAGCGGATGATTTTTGGATGTGCGGCATTAGATCAGCGGATGATTTTTGCCTGGCGGCATTAGATCAGCGGATGATTTTTGCCTAGCGGCATTAGATCAGCAGATGATTTTTGCCTGGCGGTATTAGATCAGCGGATGATATTTGGATGTGCGGCATTAGATCAGCGGATGATTTTTGCCTGGCGGCATTAGATCAGCGGATGATTTTTGCCTAGCGGCATTAGATCAGTGGATGATTTTTGCCTAGCGGTATTAGATCAGCAGATGATTTTTGCCTGGCGGTATTAGATCAGCGGATGATATTTGGATGTGCGGTATTAGATCAGCGGATGGTTTTTGTCTGGCGGCATTAGATGAGCGGATGGTTTTTGGATGTGCGGTTCATGTCTATTTCTCCAGCTATCACTTGTTGGAAAGTTGATGTGACCCTAAACTTTTCTATTAATGATCTGTACAATTAAATGATTTTACGTCTTATTATGATGTGACCAATAAATTATAAAGCGTTCGCTCTGTAATAACCTGGGCACTGGGACAGAACGGCCGGGGGTGAAGCCGCGAACTCCGGGGATTGGTGGGAAGGTCATTAATGATTGGGATTAGAGGAGGCTTCATCCTCCAGGTCTCTGTGGATGCAGAGTGTTAATGATGCGGAGCCGCACGTTATGGACCTGGTATTTATAAATAATGTTGTAATGAACCCGGCGAGAAGCTTCTGTGCATTTAGAGCTAATAAACTGGACAAAGAAATAAACTCTAGGAAGACCGCCATTACCCTGTGCACTGTCCTCTGCCTCCTGTGCCCTGTGCTCTGCCTCCTGTGCCCTGTGCTCTGCCTCCTGTGCCCTGTCCTCTGCCTCCTGTGCCCTGTGCTCTGCCTCCTGTGCCCTGTGCTCTGCCTCCTGTGCCCTGTCCTCTGCCTCCTGTGCCCTGTGCTCTGCCTCCTGTGCCCTGTGCTCTGCCTCCTGTGTCCTGTCCTCTGCCTCCTGTGCACTGTCCTCTGCCTCCTGTGTCCTGTCCTCTGCCACCTGTGTCCTGTCCTCTGCCTCCTGTGCACTGTCCTCTGCCTCCTGTGTCCTGTCCTCTGCCTCCTGTGTACTGTCCTCTGCCTCCTGTGTCCTGTCCTCTGCCTCCTGTGCACTGTCCTCTGCCTCCTGTGTCCTGTCCTCTGCCACCTGTGTCCTGTCCTCTGCCTCCTGTGCACTGTCCTCTGCCTCCTGTGTCCTGTCCTCTGCCTCCTGTGCACTGTCCTCTGCCTCCTGTGTCCTGTCCTCTGCCTCCTGTGCACTGTCCTCTGCCTCCTGTGTCCTGTCCTCTGCCACCTGTGTCCTGTCCTCTGCCTCCTGTGCACTGTCCTCTGCCTCCTGTGTCCTGTCCTCTGCCACCTGTGTCCTGTCCTCTGCCTCCTGTGCACTGTCCTCTGCCTCCTGTGCACTGTCCTCTGCCTCCTGTGTCCTGTCCTCTGCCTCCTGTGCACTGTCCTCTGCCTCCTGTGTCCTGTCCTCTGCCACCTGTGTCCTGTCCTCTGCCTCCTGTGCACTGTCCTCTGCCTCCTGTGTCCTGTCCTCTGCCTCCTGTGTCCTGTCCTCTGCCTCCTGTGTCCTGTCCTCTGCCTACTGTGCCCTGTCCTCTGCCTCCTGTGCCCTGTCCTCTGCCTCCTGTGTCCTGTCCTCTGCCTCCTGTGTCCTGTCCTCTGCCTCCTGTGTCCTGTCCTCTGCCTCCTGTGCCCTGTCCTCTGCCTCCTGTGCCCTGTCCTCTGCCTCCTGTGCCCTGTGCTCTGCCTCCTGTGCCCTGTCCTCTGCCTCCTGTGCCCTGTGCTCTGCCTCCTGTGCCCTGTGCTCTGCCTCCTGTGCCCTGTCCTCTGCCTCCTGTGCCCTGTGCTCTGCCTCCTGTGCCCTGTGCTCTGCCTCCTGTGCCCTGTCCTCTGCCTCCTGTGCCCTGTGCTCTGCCTCCTGTGCCCTGTCCTCTGCCTCCTGTGCCCTGTCCTCTGCCTCCTGTGCCCTGTCCTCTGCCTCCTGTGCCCTGTCCTCTGCCTCCTGTGCCCTGTGCTCTGCCTCCTGTGTCCTGTCCTCTGCCTCCTGTGCCCTGTCCTCTGCTTCCTGTGCCCTGTCCTCTGCCTCCTGTGTCCTGTCCTCTGCCTCCTGTGTCCTGTAACTGAGCAATTACACGGCCAGTTACTTTATATCTAACATAATCTGAAGAATAAATAAAGACTGGAGCCTTCTGTGGTCAGAGCCCGGCAGAAAGGGATGAGCAACTAAGGGGATGTGCACATGCTGCAGAAAGGAATGAGTGACTAAGGGGATGTGCACATGCTGCAGAAAGGAATGAGCGACTAAGGGGATGTGCACATGCTGCAGAAAGGAATGAGCGACTAAGGGGATGTGCACATGCTGCAGAAAGGAATGAGCGACTAAGGGGATGTGCACATGCTGCAGAAAGGAATGAGCGACTAAGGGGATGTGCACACGCTGCAGAAAGGAATGAGCGACTAAGGGGATGTGCACACGCTGCAGAAAGGAATGAGCGACTAAGGGGATGTGCACACGCTGCAGAAAGGGATGAGCGACTAAGGGGATGTGCACACACTGCAGAAAGGGATGAGCGACTAAGGGGATGTGCACATGCTGCAGAAAGGAATGAGCGACTAAGGGGATGTGCACATGCTGCAGAAAGGAATGAGCGACTAAGGGGATGTGCACATGCTGCAGAAAGGAATGAGCGACTAAGGGGATGTGCACACGCTGCAGAAAGGAATGAGCGACTAAGGGGATGTGCACACGCTGCAGAAAGGAATGAGTGACTAAGGGGATGTGCACACGCTGCAGAAAGGGATGAGCGACTAAGGGGATGTGCACATGCTGCAGAAAGGAATGAGCGACTAAGGGGATGTGCACACGCTGCAGAAAGGGATCAGCGACTAAGGGGATGAGAACACACTGCAGAAAGGAATGAGCGACTAAGGGGATGTGCACACGCTGCAGAAAGGGATGAGCGACTAAGGGGATGTGCACACGCTGCAGAAAGGAATGAGCGACTAAGGGGATGTGCACACGCTGCAGAAAGGGATGAGCGACTAAGGGGATGAGAACACACTGCAGAAAGGGATGAGCGACTAAGGCGGGCTTTGCACATTGCGACATCGCAAGCCGATGCTGCGATGTCGCCCGCGATAGTCCCCGCCCCCGTCGCAGCAGCAATATCTTGTGATTCTTGGTGTAGCGAACATTATCGCTACGCCAGCTTCACATGCACTCACCTGTCCTGCGACGTCGCTCTGGCCGGCGTCCCGCCTCCTTCCTAAGGGGCCGGGTCGTACAACGTCAGAGCGACGTCACACGGCAGGCGGCCAATCAAAGCGGAGGAGCGAAGATGAGCGGGACGTAAACATCCCGCCCGCCTTCTTCCTTCCGTATAGCCGCCGGCGGCAGGTAAGGAGATGTTCCTCGCTCCTGCGGCTTCATACACAGTGATGTGCGCTGCCGCAGGAACAAGGAACAACATCGGACCTGTTGCTGCAGCGTAATTTTGAACAAGTCGGAGCCTGCACCGATGATACGATAACGACGCTTTTGCGCTCGTTAATCGTATCATCTAGGATTTACACACTACGATGTCGAAAGTGACGCCGGAAGTGCGCCACTTTTGATTTGACCCCACCGACATCGCACGTGCGATGTTGCAACGTGCAAAGCCGCCTTAGAGGATGTGCACACGCTGCAAAAAGGGATCAGCAACTAAGGGGATGTGCACACGATGCACAAAGGGATGAGCGACTAAGGGGATGTGCACACACTGCAGAAAGGGAAGAGCGATTAAAGGGATGTTCACATGCTGCAGAAAGGGAAGAGCGATTAAAGGGATGTTCACATGCTGCACAAAGGGATCAGCAACTAAGGGGATGTGCACATGCTGCAGAAAGGGATCAGCGACTAAGGGGATGTGCACATGTGTCGCCCTGGGCAAGCCAGGGGACACAGGTCACAACACCACCACACCCCACACTCCAGGTAGGCACATCACAGCTAACCACAAATCCTTGTTGCCTTCCTCCAGGGGTTGATGATGCACACCAGGGGGTGGGCCAGGCGGTTGGCTCCGCCCACCGAGGAGCTCACAACTCTGGAGGCAGGAAGTAACCAGGCAGATTAGCCCAGGCAGGGCAAGAGTAAACAACAGAGAAGAGCTCAGGGAGAGCTTGAGAGAGTAGCCCAGGCAGGGCAAGAGCGAAGTGGAGTTAAGTAGAGGAGTTAAGAAAGTGAAAGTGAAAGGAGTAAAGGAGGAAAAGCAAGTAAAGTGACAGAAGAGAAAGACAGCCTGAAGGGTCCAGCTTTGTGAGGGCCAGAACAGCAAGGTCAGCAACGGCGGTGACTGTCTGGAGGGGGACCGTTTGGAAGTTCCTGGAAGGACCCCGTTGGCTGTGTGCCCGGTGGTCTGGAGCAGTGTTCCAAAGGACAGTCAGCACCAGGGCAGGGGCCTCTCGGACCCCGGCAAGGCTAGGAGTCGCCAGATTTGCCAAATCCGTCAGTGACGGGGACGCAGATCCCCCAACAACCAAGTCCCGATTGAAGGCAACAGCCCAACCCGTATTGGAGAGACACCGCCACCCGCCACGGCACCAGTTTCTCAGGGCCAGCGCCTGCGGGCAAAGTGTAGAGCTCCTCCGGCCCAGATTGCAGCCGGGGAGCGGGTAACTGGAGGGAATCCACCGCTACCATCAGTCAACATAGGTGCAAGGAAGAGAGACATCACCGTCACCTACCGGGAGTGCAGGTGCAGCCGTCTGTGGGACCGTCCTACCAGCCGTTGGTTTACCGTACAAACTGTGTCCGTGTGTCAGGCTGAGTGAGTACCATAGTGCCGCAAGGCACAGCGCTGCCCCCGCGTCCCTGCGCCCTCCAGGCCCTACACTTTACATCTCATCACCGGGCCCCGGGATCACCAACCCCTACCCACGGAGGGGCAACACAACACCTAGCTGCTCCGCATCACCATCCCCGGGACCCCCCTACTGAGCAGCGGTGGTGAAATCACCACAACCGTGGGTGGCGTCACGAACTATAACAATCCTCACACCCAACAAACACCCCCCTTTCACTCACGGGCGAGGAGTGTCGCTCGAGAAACCCCGGGATCCGGCCCACCGCTCGAGCCACCACTGAGCAGCTGCCGGACCCGAGCAGAAGGGGTGAGCGCGGTGTGCTGACACCCTCCTCCCCGCCCGCGACAACTTGGCGTCACGAACAGGATCTTATCGCTCTGCCGTCAGGTAGAGGTGCGCCTTGTTACCGCCAGAGGTATCCGGCAGAAAAATTTCAGAAGCCGCCATCTTTGGCGCGAAAAGTTCCCGCTCGAGCGTCTTCTCGAGCAGTAGAAGCGCGAAGGCCAAAACCCCGCCCCGAGAGAGGAGGGGCCGGAAAGAGCTAAGGGGGACGGAAACAAGATGTCTGCGCCCGACGGAGGAGCGGTGGTCGCAGCCGCAGCGGCACCCGCGGATGGAAATGGGCCTGCCCAGGTCCCAGTCGTACCGGCGGGAGGTGCCGCGGCCCCCGCGCTTGCTCAGGTCATGCCGTTTTCCTTGCCCTATGTGCACGGAGCTGCCTGGCTACCGCGGTATGACGGGAAACCGGATGCCCTACAGGCCTTCCGGAAAAAGCTTAACCCGTTGCTAGAGCTGTACCCCCTGACTGATAAGCAACGTGCAGCGATAGTGCTAGGCCAGTTAACCGGTGCGGCGGAGCAGGAAGCGGAGACCTGGGCCGAGGGGGACCGGCTCTCTGTAGCCACCATCTTCGAGAAGCTACAGACTGCCTTCGAGACCCGGACTGAAGCGGAGCTGAGGATGCAGTTTTACCAGTGCCGGCAACGAGCTGGGGATAGCATTCGGGACTATGCTCTACGTCTGCAGACCGCCCTCCGCACGCTGAAGTGGGTGAGCTCTATTAATGAGGCGGATAGCAACAAGATGTTAGTGGAGCAATTTGTGCAGGGGATGAGATCCCCTGAGGATCGTAAACAACTCCGGCTGTGGGCCCTGGAACACCCTGATGTGGACTTTGCTGTGTTAAAGGAGCGGGCCATTAAAGCACTACAGCCCCCAGCTGCAGAAGTTCTGGAAACCGCCCCGTGGCCCGTCGAAACGGCTCCCGTTGTGGCGGCCTCTGCCATACCAACCTCACCAATACCTACAGCCCCGAGCAGTACAGTGGAAGAACTGGCAGCCCAGGTACGTCGCCTGGACGGAGACCTTGCCAAGATCCTTGCTGCGCTACAACCTCTGACCAGATCTCAGCCTCCAGCGCAGATACAGCTTGCCGACAGCCCTGAGGATGTCCCCTGGATGCAGCGGAGAAGCGCTAACAACCCGCGGAGCAGACCCCCAATCTGCTACAAGTGCCGTAAGCCGGGCCATTATTACCGACAGTGCCCGTTAAACGAGCAACCCCTGGGGCCCCGGGCCAATCCTCAGGAGTAGAACACCGTGGCCCCCCGGACTGGCGAGACCGATATGTCGGGGCCCGCCCTATCATCCCCGTGGCTGTGGACGGCATACCAGTGATGGCTCTCTTGGACACTGGATCACAGGTAACTACCGTACCGTACACGTTGTATCGGCAGTATTGGGCCACAGACGACCTGGCGCCTCCAGACGATAGTATAAATTTGATTGCCGCTAATGGACTTCCATTGACCCAGGTGGGGTATAAACAAGTGGCTATGACAGTGGGGCAAGCTGAACTGCAACACCAGGGTATGATTGTGATCATGAATGAACCCAGTGATCATAACCCGAAAATAGTGCTGGGAACCAATGTGATGGAACACTGCATGGCTGATATGTTGAACCTATTGCAACAGCTAGCCGCTACAGCGGCGGGGAGCCGGCAGAGGGCTGTGCAGCGTGAGATCCGCGCCCTGATGTACCGCCAGCATGTAAGCTCAACAGGAGGGGAGATTGGTGGAGTGAGAGTGATGGATGTTGCTCCATTGACTGTGCCCCCTAGGAGTGAGATGATGATCTGGTGTAGGGCAGCAGTAGGGCCTCAGGGGCGTGACTACCCTGCGATGATGGAGCCCATGCCCTCCGAGCACTGGCCCACTGTAGTGGCCGCCCGAGGGGTGGTAGATGTGAAGAAAGGGAGAGTGCCCGTGAGAGTGTTGAACTGTGGGGAGGAAGAAGTCAGGCTCCCCCGGTATGCCACCATTGCCAAGCTGCTCACCCTGGACCCTCACACTATCCAGGAAGCCAGTCCATCCACACTCCCACCTAACCCCAGCACTTCCCCATCCCAGGGGGACACAAAGGAGTGGCACCAACAGCTACATGTAGGCACTGATGATACCCCTACACATCACAGGGCCGGGGTACACAGGGTGGTGCAGGAGTACGAACAGGTTTTCAGTAAGCACCCCCTAGACTTTGGGCGGATCAAGGGGGTTCAACACCACATTCCCACAGGTGAACATCCCCCTATCAAAGAGAGGTATAGACCTATTCCCCCTGCACATTACCAGTGTGCCAAAGATATGTTGAGGAATATGAAGGAGGCAGGGGTTATTCGGGACAGCTGTAGTCCCTGGGCCGCTCCGTTGGTACTGGTCAAGAAGAAGGATGGTACCATGCGGATGTGTGTGGACTACCGGAAGATCAACCAGATAACCCATAAAGATGCCTATCCCTTACCTCGAATTGAAGAGTCTTTGGCTGCACTGAGAACCGCAAACTACTTCTCGACCCTTGACCTCACCAGCGGATACTGGCAAGTGGCCGTGGCCCCAGAGGACCGGGAGAAGACCGCCTTCACCACCCCGATGGGACTCTGCGAATTCAATAGCATGCCGTTTGGGCTGTGCAATGCCCCTGGGACCTTCTAACGGTTGATGGAGTGCTGTCTGGGACATTTAAACTTCGAGACCGTCCTGCTGTATTTGGATGATGTGATTGTTTATTCCCAGACGTATGAAGCCCATCTGGAGCACCTGGCCGAGGTGTTCGCGTCCCTTGCCCAGTACGGGATGAAGTTGAAGCCCTCAAAATGCCACCTGCTGAAACCCAGAGTGCAGTATCTAGGGCATGTGGTGAGTGCGGATGGTGTCGCCCCCGACCCTGAGAAGATTACTGCCATCCAGAGCTGGCCGAGACCAACTACAGTGAGGGAAGTAAGGCAGTTCCTGGGTCTGGTGGGGTACTATCGGCGCTTTATAAAGGGATACACGAAGATGGCTGCCCCCATGCAAGATCTCCTCGTGGGACAGACCAAAGGTGGTAGACCCATTGGAGCCCCACTGTCGTGGGAGGACAAGCATGAGGAGTCCTTTTGCCAGTTGAAGGCGGCCTTGACTGGAGAAGAGGTCCTGGCGTACCCTGACTATGGGAGCCCGTTCATCCTCCACACGGACGCCAGTAATGTGGGGCTAGGAGCGGTCTTATCCCAGGTCCAGGATGGAAAGGAGAAGGTGATTGCCTACGCTAGCCGAAAACTCCGGCCGACCGAAAGGAACCCTGAGAACTATAGCTCCTTCAAGCTTGAGCTATTGGCGTTGGTGTGGGCTATCACGGAGCGGTTCCGCCACTACTTGGCGGCAGCCAAATTCACAGCGTTTACGGACAACAACCCGCTGACTCACCTGAACACGGCCAAGTTGGGCGCGCTGGAGCAGCGGTGGGTAGCCCGGCTAGCCAACTATGATTTCACCATAAAGTACCGAGCTGGTCGTGTCAACATAAATGCTGATGCACTCTCCCGGATGCCCCATCTGTCAGAAGAGGGGTGCGAGGATGACGACCTCGAGGAGATCGAGTTGCCTGCGTTTCACCAGCTGCCTACTGAGAGGGTACAAGTCTGTCAGCAAAGGGTGGATCTGGACCCGCGGCCCAGTCAAGAGTGGCAGGACGCCCAGGACCAAGCGCCGGCTGTCCGCCTTGTCAAGACTCTGGTGGAACAAGGTGCTATGGGAATAGACCCTGCCGCTCCAGCCGAAGCTCAACGCTTGTGGAAAGAACGAAAACGGCTTTACCTAAACCAAGGGAGGCTGTACCGTGAGCTGATCAACCCGAAGACCCATGAGAAGATATGCCAGTTGATCGTTCCTCAAGCTGAGGTCGCTACTGTCCTGCGGGCATACCATGATGGTGCTGGCCACTTCGGGTGGAAGAAGCTGGAGATGCTGTTGAGGGAGCGGTTCTATTGGAGTGGGATGCGTGAATCGGTGGAAGCCTGGTGTCGAGAATGTGGTCCTTGTACACTGAGGAGAAAGGACGAGACTAGCCAGAGGGCACCGTTACATCCCATAGTCACCCATCAGCCGCTGGAGCTGGTCGCCCTGGACCATGTCAAGCTCACCCCTAGCCGAAGTGGGTACACCTACGCATTGACCATGGTAGACCACTACTCAAGATTTATGGTGGTAGTCCCCGTTAAGGACCTAACTGGTCAAACCGCTGCTCGAGCGTTCCAGGCTTATTTCTGCCGACCCCATGGGTACCCCGAGAAGGTGCTGACTGACCAAGGCCCGGCTTTTGAAGCAGAGGTGTTTCACGAATTCTGCCAGTTGTACGGCTGCAAGAAGATCCGGACCACTCCGTACCACGCCCAAACCAACGGCATGTGCGAGAAAATGAATCACTTGGTCCTGGGGCTCCTCAAGACGCTACCGCTGGAAGAACGGAACATGTGGCCGGAAAAGCTACCTGACTTGGTCGACATGTATAATAATATCCCGTCCAGCTCGACGAAGTGCACCCCAGCGTATCTGATGAGGGCTCGGCCTGGCCGCCTGCCGGTGGATCTGGAGATGGGGTTGGAAGCCCCAGAAGCACTCCCTTCAATGGCAGAGTGGGAAAGTCGGAGGAGGGCACAGTACCGGCAAATCCAGGAGTATGTGGAGAAGAACCTCAGTCGGAGCCGAGAGCAGCAGGAGCACCGGTTCAACCAGAAGGCGCCCGCAGGTCCTTTCCAGCCAGGGGATGTGGTGCTGAAACGGAAGAGGAAAACCCACAACCTGGATGATCAGTGGGAGCAAGTCCCTTATGTCATACAACCCACAGAATGGGGAGACGGGAAGACTTACCAGATCAGTCGTGACCAAGGGGACACCCTAGCCACAGTTTCCCGGGACCATCTAAAGAAATGCCCCCCAGCGCTGAAGGCAGAGGCCGAAGTACCGGTTCCTCCACCAGTGGAGAAGGCAGCAGAGGTAATCCACACTGTAATGGGTGACTTCCCAGCAGACTGGCCTACACAGGACGGCGCGGTGATTCTTCCAGTGATACTGTTCCCACAACCCGTGGATGAAGAAGTAGTGGAAGCGGTCAACCGTGAGCCAGAACTAGTGCCAGTGCCCAGGGATGAACCTGTACCTAGCTCCCCTGCACCTCCGCCTGCCCCACACTGTAGCAGGGAGGAGGAACCGATTGTTCCCTCTACCCCACTGTCTAGTACCACTGACACCGGGCCCCGAAGGTCCACCCGTTCCAACCTAGGTAGACCCCCACTTAGGTACAGGGAGACCGTTCTATGAATGAAAGGGGTCCGCAAATGTAAGAGTGTTGCAGTTTGTTTGAAAAAGTTTTGAAAAAGTTGTTGAAAGAATGATAAGTGAAATGATCCGAACTTCACCTGATTTGTGTGTTGATTTGCAACCGGCAGGAGCCGGCACCGTTGTCCCCGTGGGGACTGTTTAAAGTTAATATGCATGGGAACTATCCATGGACAAGCCCGTGAACTTGCAGGGCACCACAAACGTTAAGTGGCTTGTAAATATGTTGGGTACCGTTACCGTTTCCGCAATACCGCCTCCGGAGAGGCAGGTTGGAGGGAGGGCCCTGAGCAGAGCAGGCTAGGGCCCAGCCACCAAAGGAACCGGTGGCCACCCTCTGGAGGGGAAGGACAGATCCCGCTCGGGTACCGTGTGCTGGACTGTGGGTCAAGGGGTGCTGCCTGGGTTTTAGGGGCAGCATCAGGGCCAGGTTGCTTGGGTGGGAGAGAGCGGAAACCGTGACCGTATACCGTTGCAACGTTAAAGTAAATGTGCCTCCCGTCTTGGGAAGAGTTTTTGATTAAAAATGTATTTATGTTTGCTTAACCCTGTTATCCCCTTTTTACAGAAAAATAAAACCGGTGTAGGACGGCAGCCCGCGGACGGTCTGCATTTTGCTAAGGGGGAATGTGTCGCCCTGGGCAAGCCAGGGGACACAGGTCACAACACCACCACACCCCACACTCCAGGTAGGCACATCACAGCTAACCACAAATCCTTGTTGCCTTCCTCCAGGGGTTGATGATGCACACCAGGGGGTGGGCCAGGCGGTTGGCTCCGCCCACCGAGGAGCTCACAACTCTGGAGGCAGGAAGTAACCAGGCAGATTAGCCCAGGCAGGGCAAGAGTAAACAACAGAGAAGAGCTCAGGGAGAGCTTGAGAGAGTAGCCCAGGCAGGGCAAGAGCGAAGTGGAGTTAAGTAGAGGAGTTAAGAAAGTGAAAGTGAAAGGAGTAAAGGAGGAAAAGCAAGTAAAGTGACAGAAGAGAAAGACAGCCTGAAGGGTCCAGCTTTGTGAGGGCCAGAACAGCAAGGTCAGCAACGGCGGTGACTGTCTGGAGGGGGACCGTTTGGAAGTTCCTGGAAGGACCCCGTTGGCTGTGTGCCCGGTGGTCTGGAGCAGTGTTCCGAAGGACAGTCAGCACCAGGGCAGGGGCCTCTCGGACCCCGGCAAGGCTAGGAGTCGCCAGATTTGCCAAATCCGTCAGTGACGGGGACGCAGATCCCCCAACAACCAAGTCCCGAATGAAGGCAACAGCCCAACCCGTATTGGAGAGACACCGCCACCGCCACGGCACCAGTTTCTCAGGGCCAGCGCCTGCGGGCAAAGTGTAGAGCTCCTCCGGCCCAGATTGCAGCCGGGGAGCGGGTAACCGGAGGGAATCCACCGCTACCATCAGTCAACATAGGTGCAAGGAAGAGAGACATCACCGTCACCTACCGGGAGTGCAGGTGCAGCCGTCTGTGGGACCGTCCTACCAGCCGTTGGTTTACCGTACAAACTGTGTCCGTGTGTCAGGCTGAGTGAGTACCATAGTGCCGCAAGGCACAGCGCTGCCCCCGCGTCCCTGCGCCCTCCAGGCCCTACACTTTACATCTCATCACCGGGCCCCGGGATCACCAACCCCTACCCACGGAGGGGCAACACAACACCTAGCTGCTCCGCATCACCATCCCCGGGACCCCCCTACTGAGCAGCGGTGGTGAAATCACCACAACCGTGGGTGGCGTCACGAACTATAACAATCCCCACACCCAACAAACACCCCCCTTTCACTCACGGGCGAGGAGTGTCGCTCGAGAAACCCCGGGATCCGGCCCACCGCTCGAGCCACCACTGAGCAGCTGCCGGACCCGAGCAGAAGGGGTGAGCGCGGTGTGCTGACACCCTCCTCCCCGCCCGCGACACACACGCTGCAGAAAGGGATCAGCGACTAAGAGAATGTGCACATGCTGCAGAAAGGGATGAGCGACTAAGAGGATGTGCACACGCTGCAGAAAGGGATGAGCAACTAAGAGGATGTGCACATGCTGCAGAAAGGGATGAGCGACTAAGAGGATGTGCACACGCTGCAGAAAGGGATGAGCGACTAAGGGGATGTGCACACGCTGCAGAAAGGAATGAGCGACTAAGAGGATGTGCACATGCTGCAGAAAGGGATGAGCGACTAAGAGGATGTGCACATGCTGCAGAAAGGGATGAGCGACTAAGGGGATGTGCACATGCTGCAGAAAGGGATGAGCGACTAAGGGGATGTGCACATGCTGCAGAAAGGGATGAGCGACTAAGAGGATGTGCACATGCTGCAGAAAGGGATGAGCGACTAAGAGGATGTGCACATGCTGCAGAAAGGGATGAGCGACTAAGGGGATGTGCACATGCTGCAGAAAGGGATGAGCGACTAAGGGGATGTGCACATGCTGCAGAAAGGGATGAGCGACTAAGGGGATGTGCACATGCTGCAGAAAGGGATGAGCAACTAAGAGGATGTGCACATGCTGCAGAAAGGGATGAGCGACTAAGAGGATGTGCACATGCTGCAGAAAGGGATGAGCGACTAAGGGGATGTGCACATGCTGCAGAAAGGGATGAGCGACTAAGGGGATGTGCACATGCTGCAGAAAGGGATGAGCGACTAAGGGGATGTGCACATGCTGCAGAAAGGGATGAGCGACTAAGAGGATGTGAATACGCTGCAGAGAGAGATGAGGGACTAACATGGAAGCTGCAAAGCACTCAAAGAGTATCCTGAATACTGGTCATAACAGTCCTCAGTGTAACCAAACTGCCGTGCACTTGATGAAAGCGCTCGTTCGTCAGGTGAAATGACCTTCTGCGCAGCATAAAATATCATCACACTCAGTGGTGCATTACTCTGTGTAAACTGGAACCAATGGCGTCTATGTGCATCTGTCGCGGGCGGAGGGGTAGGAACGCCGCTCATCTGGGATCGCTGGCGCTCGGGTCCTGTGCTTCTGCTCCTCGGTGGCTCGAGCACGGGGCCGGACCCTGGGCTCGAGCAGTGCCTTCTCGCCCATGAGTGAAAAGGGGAGGTTTGGTGGTGGGATATCGGTCGTGACGCCACCCACGGGTTGTGGTGATGGTGGGCACCACCGCTGCTGGTGACGGGGGATCCCGGGAGCGATGGCGGAGAGCAGCTAAGGTGTTGACCCCTCCGTGGGTAGGGGCTGTTGGTCCCGGGGCCCTGGTTGGGGAGTAGGGAGGAGGTATAGGTGCAGGTGCCGATGCGGGGAGGCAGCGTGGGCGCGGATGCAACATTGCGGTGCAGTGCGATGCCGGATGGCACTGTTGTACTCACTCATACACAGAAGGACAGAGTCTCTGGTAAACCAAACGGCTGGATGGACGGGGCCCGCAGCCGGCTGCGCTGTTCTCACTCTCCCCGGACGGGTTGATGGTGGCTGTCGTTCACTGCACCTCTATCTGTGTTTGACTCCTATGGCTTCCCACGGGTAGTCCGCTCCCTGGTGTGTACGTGTCGGGAGAGCCCGTTTTGCTCGCAGGCGCTGGCCCTTGGATCTCTGGCCCTTGGTGGTGGCTCTTATCAGGACGGGTTGGGCTGTTGCCATCTGACGGGACTTGGTTGGGAATGAACCCCTGAGGTCCAGACCGCAATCAGAGAATTTGACCTTTATGGCGGCTTCTGAGCCTAGTCGGGGTCTGAGTACCCTGCCTTGGTGCTTGGCTTCAATCTGCTCCCCGGTTCGGTACCGGCGGGCCACCACTCGACCCCGGTCCTACGGTTCCGCTGACCTCCACCAACTCCTGCATACGGCCACCACCGTCTGCCGACCTTGCTGATTGTGCCTGGGCTCCAACCCAGACACACACAGTCTTTGCTCCTCTCACTTCCACCTTTCCACTTCAACTTCAACTAACTGGCTTTTCCCGCCTCCAGGCCTGTGAACTTCTCGGTGGGTGGGGCCAACCGCCTGGCTCCACCCCACCTGATGTGGACATCAAGCCTGGAGGGAGGCAACAAGGATTTTGTTTGACTGATGTACCTAACCAGGGGAGGGGGTGTGTGTGTGGTGTTAGTGTACTGTGACCCCTGGGTCCAGGGCGTCACACATCCATTGTTGGTAATGGATCCTGTTGCTGCGGATCTCCATTGTTGTACAATGTAAACTATGGTAAAGGAACAATCCGACGACTGTGTATGATTTACATGTTTTTATCCCCAGGTCTAGAAATGAACCAGGACCAAGGTCTGGCTGCCATAGAGGACCAAAGTGGACACTGGGCCAGGGCTTTCCAAATGTTTCTGCTTAAAGTGTAACTATTGGTTTTAGGAGAACTTGCAGCAGAAGGTTGGTATTTACCACTAGCTCCTTACTTCTTCTCTCAGATAATCCTGTAGTATCTGGCTGTAGAAGGTCGCAGCGTTTGGCTACACAAACTGCTCCATGACCTTCTATTCTTCCTGCTGTGGTGTAAATGGTATCATCTGTATCGTCTCTGCTTGGGGTTAATCCCTTTCCTTTTAGGACCCTGCAGATTTCCTCACCTTTCAGCTGTAAATCATCACTTCCCCTTGTGTCCTGAAATACCCAATACAATACTTGGTGTTTGCTGGTGATAGAGTTATATTCCTATACAGGCCTTGGATGCAAGCAGCCGGCTTGTGTTCAGCTGAAGAAACATTGTTGTTTGCTGCAATTCATCTCCCTGATTCTTCTTGGAGATAATTTGTTCATTCACTTTCCCCTGCTTGAGCTCTCTGTGTTTTCTTTAGAGATTAGTGGGGGTGACTAGTGCTCATCCCATCCGCTCCTTATCTAGGGCCTATTTCAAGGTCAGCCAGGGTCAGGAATCCTGCTTGGCGCATAGGTGCAGAACCTATCTAGAGTGGTCAGGGGAGCCAGGGATCAGCGGGAGCTTTGGTCAGGGGTCACCATCTCCCCTTTTCTAGACACAGGGATTCCCTCTTCTCTTCCTTTCCTTTTCGCTGTTTGTTCGTTACTTCCCTATACTTAGCGTGTCAGTCCCTTTCTGCTTCATCCGACTTTCTTTTCTGTCTTCAGTCGTCTACACTCTTCGGAGCCTCTGGCCCTGACTAACGCTAACGTGATGTCATGACGTGAGTCGCTTCATGATGTCAGAAGGTAAGACCAGAGCCGGAAGAAGACAGCGAGCCGGACCAGGTGGGGAGGGTTGGGGCGCTGCGGCACAAGAGCAGGGGAGGAGCCAGGTGATAAAAACATTGAGAAAATAGTGTCCAAAAAGAGGATATTTTGCTGAATCACGCTGCAGACATTTTTTATCTGTTTTTTTTCCATTTATAGTGACTTTGACTCCGCCCCGGTTGACTTTGCTCCTCTCTGTCCATCACTATATCGGGGTCCTTGGAGCGCTGGATCCCGGATATCAGGAGCCTCGCCTCTATGGATGATATCTGCTTAATACGAGTGTATAATGTGCATTCCGCGGGAGCCGGTGCCGGCACGCTGTATACGGCTATGAGTGGACTAATCAGCTAAGTATTAATTAGAGATTCTAAATACCCGTCCACTTAATGAGTAAGAGAGCGAACATCTGCTCCATCCCATAAATTGTGCTTATATGAGCAAAGTGACATTGTGCTGCCGGAACGTTTCCCCACTAATCGGAGAACATTAACTATTAGAGGTCTGACGAGCGCTGGAATCAGTGGAGAAACGATCTGTACTCCATGTGACACCGTGCAAGATCATCCGATGCCCAAAGGAGGGGAATTCAATGGATCAGAACTTTGAGGCTTCTGGTGTTAAGCGGGTTACACACTGCGATATCGGTCCCAATATCGCTAGTGTGGGTACCCGCCCCCATCTGTTGCGCGACACAGGCAAATCGCTGCCCGTGCCGCACAACATCGCCCAGACCCGTCACACTTACTTACCTGCCCGGCGACGTCGCTGTGACCAGTGAACCACCTCCTTTCTAAGGGGGCGGTCCATGCGGCGTCACAGCGACGTCACTGAGCGGCCGCCCAGTAGCAGCGGAGGGACGGAACTGAGCGGGACGTAACATCCCGCCCACCTCCTTCCTTCTGCATAGCGGCCGGGAGGCAGGTAAGGAGAGCTTCCTCGTTCCTGCGGTGTCACACTGAGCGATGTGTGCTGCCGCAGGAACGAGGAACAACCTCGTTACTGCTGCAGTAACGATTTTTGAGAATGGACCCCCATGTCACCGATGAGCGATTTGGCACGTTTTTGCAACGATGCAAAAACGCTCATCGGTGTCACAAGCAACGGCATCGCTAATACGGCCGGATGTGCGTCACCAATTCCGTGACCCCAACGAGTTCGCATTAGCAATGTCGTAGCGTGTAAAGCCCCCTTTAGACGAGGCAATCAGTGGAGGTCATTCTAAGGGCTCGTGCCCAAGTGCGATCCCACAAAACATTGGGCCTCCCTCGGGCCAGTGTTAGTCTATGGGACACATGACAGATTTCCTCCTGATGCTGTCCAACGAAAAAAGTTCTGAATGACTGAGTGTGAGACTATTCGGAGGGTAATTGGCCATTCAGGTCAGTGAGAGCGTGGAAATCATCAGACTGCACTCAGAGACAACCAGGGGGTGGTTGCCAGTACTAAATATGCACACTGCATAGGGCGATAGTCACACACGTACGTGTGATGCGGTGAATTATTTTGAATGTAGTGTAGGGTCTTGTAAGCCTTGACGTTGGGTTATGAGCTTATGTATTTTGGCTAAAATATGGACCAATACCTCACTTTATTAACCTCTTCACAACACATGACATCATGGATCGTGTCAGGTTAATCCTCGCCAGCTGCCACAGGCAGTCAACAGCGATCCCTGCACTTGTCAGCTGATTTGAACAGCTGACATGTGCGGCTATCAGGCACCAGTGGGTCGGCACCATCGGAAGTCACATGACGTGATCACTGTGAGCCGATGGTTGTCATGGTAGCACAGGGTCATGTGATGACTCCTGTAACTGTCATAAGTCACTTCCTCTTACACCCGGCAGAGCGCCATGTGTGAGAGTAGAGCTGCTTTTCTTCAGATCAGAGCTGTGCGACTGTGATCTGGAGAAATGGAAGAGTGATCAGACTGCTGATCCTTATAGCCCCCTAGGGGGGCTAACAAAATAAATAAAAAAAATTAAAAAAGTAAAAAACCTAAAAGTTCAAGTCACCCCCCCATTCGCCACATTGAAAATTAAAGGGTTAAAAAAATAAAAAATATACCCACATATTGGTATCGCCGCATTCAGAAAAGCCCGATCTATCAAAATAGAAAATCAATTAATCTGATCGGTAAACGGCATAGTGGCAAAAAAAAATCCATATGGCAAAATTACGTTTTTTGGTCGACGCAAATTTTGCGCAAGATGTGATAACAGGTGATCGAAACGGAGCATCTGCGCAAAAATGGTACCATTAGAAACGTCAGCTCGAGACGCAAGAAATAAGCCGTCACTGAGCCATAGATCCCGAAAAATGAGAATCGCGGAAAATGGTGCAAGAACTGTGCCTTTTTTTGGACAAAATTGTGGATTTTTTTAACCCCTTAGATAAAAGTAAACCTATACATGTTTAGTGTCTGCAAATTCGTACTGACCTGAGGCATCACACCCACACATCAGTTTATCATATAGTGAACACGGTGAACAAAATATTCCAAAAACAATCGGGCAGTCGCACTTTTTTTGCAATTTCTTTTGTACTTGGAATTTTTTTTACCGTTTTACTGTATATTATATGGTAAAACTACTGATTTAATTCAAAAGTACAACTCGTCCTGCAAAATAGAAGCCCTTATATGGCGAGATTGATGGAAAAATAAAAAATGTTACGGCTCTCGGAAGAAGGGGAGGAAAAAAAAAACAACGCAAAATCACCTGGGGGTGAAGGGGTTAATTATTTTTTTTATTGAACAATTTTCTGCAGGATGCAGCCAGGCCCTGTGTGGTGTCTGTCCTGTGTGTCGATGCACTTATATCGTGCTGGGCAGCCGCCTGATCTAATAATATGGACGTCATCAATAGGCTGTGAGCCGGACGCCGTGCACCACACGCACCTGTGTGACCGGATTTCATATTGAAGTTTATTGGCTTGTGTGGCGCCCCTGAGGGTCCAGTCGCCATAGAGGTACTGCACCTCAGCCATTCCCTGGTAAGAAGGAGCACACAGATCACACACACTCTAAGGTTAGCTACTCTCCATCAGGCCGTGGTTAGGGCGAGTTGCTCCTATGGGGGTGCACAGTCCCGGAGCCAGCCTGGAGATGGGGTTACTTAGTGGGAGGACACTCAGAACAGTGCAAGACAGAGAAGGAAAGTGAAACTAAGGAGAAGACCATTAAGTCGTGTGAGAAATGTCTGTAATAAGAGGCAAATATTTGCAGATTCTGCCGTTAGGTCTAAATCAGGAAACAAGTCGCTGCGATTCCTGCTCGGATGGGGCCGAATGATCTTTTCATTCTTATCCAAATGTTTATGTTTTTGTGAAATAATTCATTGGATACAATGTCTCCGGACTCGTCTTCATACATTATTAATGATGAGATTATTAGATTATTTGTTAGAGAAAGAAAACGGAGCAACGAGCTGGATCTTCACACGTCAGTGCTCACAATGAGGAAACGCTGCTATTTACTTATTATATTGACTTCTATGTATTTATGTGCTGCTGTATTACCGCTTTATACTTATATATTTACTTCTATATATTTACGTGCTGCTGTATTACCGCTTTATACTTATATATTTACTTTCTATATATTTATGTGCCGCTGTATTACCGCTTTATACTTATATATTTACTTTCTATATATTTATGTGCCGCTGTATTACCGCTTTATACTTATATATTTACTTCTATGTATTTATGTGCTGCTGTATTACCGCTTTATACTTATATATTTACTTCTATATATTTATGTGCTGCTGTATTACCGCTTTATACTTATATATTTACTTTCTATGTATTTATGTGCCGCTGTATTACCGCTTTATACTTATATATTTACTTCTATATATTTACGTGCTGCTGTATTACCGCTTTATACTTATATATTTACTTCTATGTGTTTATGTGCTGCTGTATTACCGCTTTATACTTATATATTTACTTCTATGTGTTTATGTGCTGCTGTATTACCGCTTTATACTTATATATTTACTTCTATATATTTATGTGCTGCTGTATTACCGCTTTATACTTATATATTTACTTTCTATGTATTTATGTGCCGCTGTATTACCGCTTTATACTTATATATTTACTTCTATATATTTACGTGCTGCTGTATTACCGCTTTATACTTATATATTTACTTCTATGTGTTTATGTGCTGCTGTATTACCGCTTTATACTTATATATTTACTTCTATGTGTTTATGTGCTGCTGTATTACCGCTTTATACTTATATATTTACTTCTATATATTTATGTGCTGCTGTATTACCGCTTTATACTTATATATTTACTTTCTATATATTTATGTGCTGCTGTATTACCGCTTTATACTTATATATTTACTTTCTATATATTTATGTGCTGCTGTATTACCGCTTTATACTTATATATTTACTTCTATATATTTACGTGCTGCTGTATTACCGCTTTATACTTATATATTTACTTTCTATATATTTATGTGCTGCTGTATTACCGCTTTATACTTATATATTTACTTTCTATATATTTATGTGCCGCTGTATTACCGCTTTATACTTATATATTTACCTTCTATATATTTATGTGCTGCTGTATTACCGCTTTATACTTATATATTTACTTCTATGTATTTATGTGCTGCTGTATTACCGCTTTATACTTATATATTTACTTTCTATATATTTATGTGCTGCTGTATTACCGCTTTATACTTATATATTTACTTCTATGTATTTATGTGCTGCTGTATTACCGCTTTATACTTATATATTTACTTCTATGTATTTATGTGCTGCTGTATTACCGCTTTATACTTATATATTTACTTCTATGTATTTATGTGCTGCTGTATTACCGCTTTATACTTATATATTTACTTTCTATATATTTATGTGCTGCTGTATTACCGCTTTATACTTATATATTTACTTCTATGTATTTATGTGCTGCTGTATTACCGCTTTATACTTATATATTTACTTTCTATATATTTATGTGCCGCTGTATTACCGCTTTATACTTATATATTTACCTTCTATATATTTATGTGCTGCTGTATTACCGCTTTATACTTATATATTTACTTCTATGTATTTATGTGCTGCTGTATTACCGCTTTATACTTATATATTTACTTTCTATATATTTATGTGCTGCTGTATTACCGCTTTATACTTATATATTTACTTCTATGTATTTATGTGCTGCTGTATTACCGCTTTATACTTATATATTTACTTCTATGTATTTATGTGCTGCTGTATTACCGCTTTATACTTATATATTTACTTCTATGTATTTATGTGCTGCTGTATTACCGCTTTATACTTATATATTTACTTCTATATATTTATGTGCTGCTGTATTACCGCTTTATACTTATATATTTACTTCTATGTATTTATGTGCTGCTGTATTACCGCTTTATACTTATATATTTACTTCTATGTATTTATGTGCTGCTGTATTACCGCTTTATACTTATATATTTACTTTCTATATATTTATGTGCTGCTGTATTACCGCTTTATACTTATATATTTACTTCTATGTATTTATGTGCTGCTGTATTACCACTTTATACTTATATATTTACTTGCTATATATTTATGTGCTGCTGTATTACCGCTTTATACTTATATATTTACTTTCTATATATTTATGTGCTGCTGTATTACCGCTTTATACTTATATATTTACTTGCTATATATTTATGTGCCGCTGTATTACCGCTTTATACTTATATATTTACTTCTATGTATTTATGTGCAGCTGTATTACCGCTATATACTTATATATTTACTTCTATGTATTTATGTGCTGCTGTATAACCGCTTCATACTTATATATTTACTTCTATATATTTATGGTTTATATTTCATTAGATAAAGGGAAATAAAAAAAAAGCAAAACAGCAGCACAGCAATGAGAGGAGCCGGCAGCAATAATTCCCAGGAAGAAGTCACGTGTCGCTGCGATTCTACGTGTCTGATCTCTGAATTCACTATCATCGGTATGGGGGGTGCAGCCGAGGGCAGCGCAGTTTATAGATTATCTGTTGGTGGGGTTTCAGGAATTGCCAAGCAGAACTGAACAGAATATGAATGTGGAGATTCACTTTACAGATATCGCGAAAAAAAGTAACAGAATTCTAGGAACTTATCTTGTTATGGACATGATTATATGAAGATACCCAAAATAAAGAACAATTCGGCGCTTGCACCCATATTTACATTGCATTGCACACAGAGACACTTAGAACAACATTTGTTCATGTATTTGAGTCTCTGGAATTTACCAAATGAACAAATATATAATTACTTCTACTTTCTCTCGCATCTTAGTCGCATCTTAGAAAAAATACAGTATCAGGAAATGTTGGGACATAAGTCAGTCTCTCCTATATTCTACAGTGCCTACAAGTAGTATTCAACCCCCTGCAGATTTACAGTGCCTACAAGTAGTCTTCAAACCCCTGCAGATTTAGCAGGTTTGATAAGATGCAAATAAGTTAGAGCCTGCAAACTTCAAACAAGGGCAGGATTTATTATCAGATGCATAAATCTTACAAACCAACAAGTTATGTTGCTCAGTTAAATTTTAATAAATTTTCAACATAAAAGTGTGGGTCAATTATTATTCAACCCCTAGGTTTAATATTTTGTGGAATAACCCTTGTTTGCAATTACAGCTAATAATCGTCTTTTATAAGACCTGATCAGGCCGGCACAGGTCTCTGGAGTTATCTTGGCCCACTCCTCCATGCAGATCTTCTCCAAGTTATCTAGGTTCTTTGGGTGTCTCATGTGGACTTTAATCTTGAGCTCCTTCCACAAGTTTTCAATTGGGTTAAGGTCAGGAGACTGACTAGGCCACTGCAACACCTTGATTTTTTCCCTCTTGAACCAGGCCTTGGTTTTCTTGGCTGTGTGCATTGGGTCGTTGTCTTGTTGGAAGATGAAATGACGACCCATCTTAAGATCCTTGACGGAGGAGCGGAGGTTCTTGGCCAAAATCTCCAGGTAGGCCGTGCTATCCATCTTCCCATGGATGCAGACCAGATGGCCAGGCCCCTTGGCTGAGAAACAGCCCCACAGCATGATGCTGCCACCACCATGTTTGACTGTAGGGATGGTATTCTTGGGGTCGTATGCAGTGCCATCCAATCTCTAAACGTCACGTGTGTGGTTGGCACCAAAGATCTCGATCTTGGTCTCATCAGACCAGAGAACCTTGAACCAGTCTGTCTCAGAGTCCTCCAAGTGATCATGAGCAAACGGTAGACGAGCCTTGACATGACGCTTTGAAAGTAAAGGTACCTTACGGGCTCGTCTGTAACGGAGACCATTGCGGTGGAGTACGTTACTTATGGTATTGACTGAAACCAATGTCCCCACTGCCATGAGATCTTCCCGGAGCTCCTTCCTTGTTGTCCTTGGGTTAGCCTTGACTCTTCGGACAAGCCTGGCCTCGGCACGGGTGGAAACTTTCAAAGGCTGTCCAGGCTGTGGAAGGCTAACAGTAGTTCCATAAGCCTTCCACTTCCGGATGATGCTCCCAACAGTGGAGACAGGTAGGCCCAACTCCTTGGAAAGGGTTTTGTACCCCTTGCCAGCCTTGTGACCCTCCACGATCTTGTCTCTGATGGCCTTGGAATGCTCCTTTGTCTTTCCCATGTTGACCAAGTATGAGTGCTGTTCACAAGTTTGGGGAGGGTCTTAATTAGTCAGAAAAGGCTGGAAAAAGAGATAATTAATCCAAACATGTGAAGCTCATTGTTCTTTGTGCCTGAAATACTTCTTAATACTTTAGGGGAACCAAACAGAATTCTGGTGGTTTGAGGGGTTGAATAATAAATGACCCTCTGAATAAACTTTAAACAATTTAAAAAAAAAATAAAAAAAGAAATAACATTCTTTTTTGCTGCATTTCACACTTCCAGGCTGATCTACAGTCCAAATGTCACAATGCCAAGTTAATTCCGAATGTGTAAACCTGCTAAATCTGCAGGGGGTTGCATACTACTTGTAGGCACTGTATGTCCTTGAAATACAGACAGTTAGGATGGTTTGTGCATGATTATTGTGCATGCCTAAATCAATCTCCCCTGCCATTCAGGGTCCAGTCCGGGCGTCTTCTTCAGTCCGGTCTTCACTGGTTGATCTTCAGTAGAGATGAGCGAACCGGTCCCGGTTCGGCTCGAGGTCGGTTCGCCGAACGGAGCTCCCGTTCGAGTTCGGCTCGTCGAACGTTCGACGAACCGAACTCGAACTGCATAGAAAACAATGGCAGGCAATCACAAACACAGTAAAACACCTAGAAAACACCCTCAAAGGTGTCCAAAAGGTGACAAACAACTCAAACACATGGGAAAGTGACAAGGACATATACTCATGCGAAAACAAAACAGCTGGACAAGGAAAAAGAGGAGGACACACAGATATAGGCATGGCACGCCCTTCTAAAATCATGTAAAACACCGCAAGGTGACTCCAAGCGTAGTCTCCCTTTTTTTCCAAAAATTGGGCCCCACACACACCCACCCATTCAGTGGCAGCAGTTGGGCCCCAGTTGTACAATTCACAGCTAGATTTGCATCAAGCACATTCAAAAATACGCCATAATTAACCGTCCCCAGGATGACACCGGGGTAGGTAGATAAAGTCTTTGCTGACCCATGACTTGTTCATCTTGGCTTCTTTTAAAAACAATGTAAGCAAGGGTTACTCCAAGCGGAGTCTCCCTTTTTTCCAAAAATTGGGCCCCACACACACCCACCCCTTCAGTGGCAGCAGTTGTGCCCCAGTTGTACACTTCACAGCTACATTTGCATCAAGCACATTCAAAAATACGCCATTCTTATCCGTCCCCAGGATGACACCGGGGTAGGTAGATAAAGTCTTTCCTGACCCCAGCTCTGTTCATCTTGGCTTCTTTTAAAAACACAGAAAGCAAGGGTTACTCCAAGCGGAGTCTCCCTTTTTTCCAAAAATTGGGCCACACAAACACCCACCCCTTCAGTGGCAGCAGTTGTGCCCTAGTTGCAAACAGGATGTTTTGATTTGCATCAAGCACATTCCAAATCCACAAGCATTTACTCTCCCCAGGATGACACAGGGGTAGTAAATTCCTTGTGGATCCATGACTTGTTCATTTTGATGAACGTCAGTCTGTCCACATTGTCACTGGACAGACGCGTGCGCTTATCTGTCAGCACACACCCAGCAGCACTGAAGACACGTTCAGAGACAACGCTGGCAGCTGGACACGACAAAATCTCCAAGGCGTAAGTTGCGAGCTCTGGCCATTTTTCTAGGTTTGAAGCCCAAAAGGAGCAAGGCTCCATTTGCAAAGTCATGGCATCGATGTTCATTTGGAGATACTCCTGTATCATCCTCTCCAGCCATTGACTATGTGTCAGACTTGTTGTCTCTGGTGGCCTTGCAAAAGAGGGTCTAAAAAAATTATGAAAAGATTCCATAAAATTGCTGTTACCAGCACCAGATACGGTCCTACTGGTACGGGTAGACTGTTGAAGATGACGAGACCGTCCCATGTTTGTCAAGTTACAACTGGGAGATTCACTCCCTGCACCTGCACGGTTGTTTGGTGGAAAAGCCGAGCTAAGATCGAGTAACAGCTTCTGCTGATACTCCTGCATACGTGCGTCCCTTTCTATGGCTTCTGCTGATACTCCTGCATACGTGCGTCCCTTTCTATGGCTTCTGCTGATACTCCTGCATACGTGCGTCCCTTTCTATGGCTTCTGCTGATACTCCTGCATACGTGCGTCCCTTTCTATGGCTGGAATTATGTCACAAAATTTGGACTTGTACCGGGGATCTAATAGTGTGGCAAGCCAGTAGTCATCATCACTTCTAATTTTGACAATACGAGGGTCATGTTGGAGGTAGTGCAACAAGAAGGCACTCATGTGTCTTGTGCAGCCATGCGGACCAAGTCCACTCTGTGTTTGTGGCATAGAGGTGCTAACCGTTCTTTCTTCCTCTGACATCTCCCCCCAACCTCTTTCAACTGAAATTTGACCAAGGTCTCCCTCATCCGCTGAGTCCTCCATGTCCATGGACAGTTCGTCCTCCATTTCTTCATGTCCTCCTGCACCTTCCTCAACATCTCACCTGCTACCATGCGCCCTTGTTGATCCCTGTCCCCCATGGTCCCATGCCTGCCGCGTTGGTGATGATGAACGTCTGGACCTTGGTGATGTTGTTGTGTCTTGCGCATATGAATCCTCCTGTAGTTCCTCCCCTTCCTGTTGTCCCACCCCCTGACTCCGAATAGTGTTTAGAGTGTGCTCCAGCATGTAAATGACTGGAATCGTCATGCTGATAATGGCATTGTCAGCGCTAAACATATTCGTCGCCATGTCGAAACTGTGCAGAAGGGTGCATAGGTCCTTGATCTGAGACCACTCCATCAGGGTGATCTGACCCACCTCTGCATCTCGTTGGCCCAGGCTATACGTCATGACGTATTGCACCAGGGCTCTGCGGTGCTGCCACAGTCGCTGTAACATGTGGAGAGTTGAATTCCAGCGTGTCGCCACATCGCATTTCAGGCGATGAACCGGCAGGCCGAAAGACTTCTGGAGCGATGCAAGTCGCTCTGCTGCGGCGCTTGAACGGCGGAAGAGAGCTGACAGTTTTCGTGCCCTGTTCAGAAGGCCATCTAGGCCGGGATAGTGTGTTAAAAATTGCTGGACGACAAGGTTCAACACGTGAGCCATACAAGGTACGTGTGTCACCTTGCCCAGGCGAAGTGCCGCACCCAGGTTTGCAGCATTGTCGCACACGGCCTTACCAGGCTGCAGGTTGAGTGGAGACAACCATTTATTAAACTCGGACCGCAGAGCTGACCACAACTCCTCAGCTGTGTGACTCTTATTCCCAAGACATGTCAAGCTAAAGACCGCCTGATGCCGTTGCGCTCTGCTGCCAGCATAGTAATGAGGCGTGCGTGATTCCTTCTGCGCAGTGAGAACGCTGGTGGCCTGACCAGGCAGGCTTGGGGCGGAGGTGGAGGACCCAGATGAGGTGGAGGATGCAGAAGCTGTGGCGGAACTTGGACAGACAGAGGATTGACACACAAGTCGTGGGGACGGCAAGACTTGTGCAGCAGACCCTTCACCATCTATCACCATAGTTACCCAGTGCCCAGTCAGCGACATGTAACGTCCCTGTCCATGCTTACTGGTCCAAGTATTGGTGGTGAAATGCACCCGTTCACACACAGAGTTTCTCAAGGAAGCGGTGATGTTGTGTGCGACATGCTGGTGTAGCGCGGGCACACCTTTCTTAGAGAAGTAGTGGCGACTGGGCATCTGGTACTGGGGCACAGCGACAGACATAAGGTCTCTAAAATCCTGTGTGCCCACTAGGCGGAAAGGCAGCATTTTGGTAGCCAACAGCTTACAGAGGGATAGAGTCAACCTCTTAGCTTTGTCATGGGTCGGAGGAAGTGGCCTTTTATTTGACCACATCTGAGGGACAGAGATCTGGCTGCTGTGTGTAGACGGTGTTGAGTAGGGTGTCCCTGGAAAAATGCAGGTTTGTGAGGAAAGTGCAGGCGGAGACATGATGTTGCCTTCATCCAACGTTGGTGCTATCGATGTCTGAGAGAGCTGTACACACTCACTTGTTTCCCCTTCCAAACCAACTGACGACCTACCAAGCAAACTGCCTGTTGCAGTTACAGTGGTGGAAGTTTTGCGTGGAAAAACAGGTGTGACAGCTGTCCCCACAGTCCTAGAAGATGAAGAGCTCGCGGATGCACTGGAAGGGGCGGGCGGTGGATGGTTCGCTCCGCTAGGCCGCATTGCAGCACAGTGAGCTTCCCACCGGGACCTATGATATTTATTCATGTGACGATTCATGGAAGAAGTTGTCAAACTGCTGAGGTTTTGACCTCTACTAAGAGAATCATGACAAATTTTACATATCACATGATTTGGGCGATCTTTTTCTATGTCAAAAAAGGACCAGGCTAGGCAAGGCTTAGAGGCCATGCGACCTGTTGATCCACCCCGAATAATGCTCATAGGCAGAGTGGTGGCTGAGGATGCAGTTGTAGACGTGCTACCAGTGCTCCGACTCTGTCCAGGAAGGCGCAAGGTAACTTCGTCGTCGGTTGCATCCTCCTCCACCGCCTCTGTTGACCTCCTCGAGTGCCTGACTGGGGGTTGACAGTAGGTGGGATCTAGAACTTCATCATCAATTGTTGTGTTTGCACTCCCCTCCCCCTCAGACCGAGCCTCTTCTTGCCCTGACCGAATATTTAAGTTGTCATCCCAATCGGGTATCTGCGTCTCATCGTCATCAGTATGTTCCTCATTGTCTATAACCACAGGTGTTACAGTTTGTGACAAAGGGTCAACATTATGCTCAGAAACTTGGTCCTCACGGCCTGAATCCGAGTCACAAAGGTTCTGGGCATCACTGCAGACCATTTCCTGTTCTGTACTCACTGTAGCTTGGGAGCAGACCTCTGATTCCCAGGCTATAGTGTGACTGAACAGCTCTGCAGACTCAGCCATCTCAGTTCCACCATACTGTGCAGGGCTGATGGAGACTTCAGAGCTGGGAGAAATCAAGTTTGATTGGGATGACAACTCAGAGGACTGGTGTTTTTTGGATGCGGTACTTGAAGTGGCTGAGAGGGCACTTGTTGGACCACTTGAGATCCATTCAAGCATTTTCCTTTTTTGCCCATCATCTACCTTTCTTCCTGTTGTTCGTGTCCGTAAAAAAGGGAGCACATCGGATTGTCCACGGTAAGTAGTAGACATCTTACTTTTGCTGGTAGATGGTCTATCTTCAGCAGATGATAATGGAGCTTTGCCACCTTCCCCACAGACAAAACCTTTTTTGCCTTTTCCACCACGCCTCTTCCCCTTTCCACCAGCATCTGTCATTTTGCCACTCATGTTGATTGCGACAAGATTGTGGACTGAAAATGTGGTAGTAAAAATTGAGAGGTGGTGAAGATTGCAGTGGTGGTCTAGCTTTATTAACAGCAGAATAATAAAGAATAAATATCCCTGACAATGCAACTACGGCCCTTAAACTGGCAGCAAAAAATGCTAGTATAATGGCTTAGTTATAATGAGTTGGAGTGTGCAACGCAGGCAGACGTGCTGCAAATATCTTTGCACTAGTGTGACTAGACAAAAGTCCAATAGCCACGTATAGGATGCCACTAGGTACACTGAGTGTTTGCTAGTATAATGGCTTAGTTATAATGAGTTGGAGTGTGCAACGCAGGCAGATGCGCTCTGCAAATGTCTTGGCACTAGTGGGACTATAGCAAAGTCCAATAGCCACGTATAGGATGCCACTAGGTACACTGAGTGTTTGCTAGTATAATGGCTTAGTTATAATGAGTTGGAGTGTGCAATGCAGGCAGATGCGCTCTGCAAATGTCTTTGCACTAGTGGGACTATAGCAAAGTCCAATAGCCACGTATAGGATGCCACTAGGTACACTGAGTGTTTGCTAGTATAATGGCTTAGTTATAATGAGTTGGAGTGTGCAATGCAGGCAGATGCGCTCTGCAAATGTCTTGGCACTAGTGGGACTATAGCAAAGTCCAATAGCCACAGATAAGATGCCACTAGGTACACTGAGTGTTTGCTAGTATAATGGATTAGTTATAATGAGTTGGAGTGTGCAACGCAGGCAGATGCGCTCTGCAAATGTCTTGGCACTAGTGGGACTATAGCAAAGTCCAATAGCCACGTATAGGATGCCACTAGGTACACTGAGTGTTTGCTAGTATAATGGCTTAGTTATAATGAGTTGGAGTGTGCAACGCAGGCAGATGCGCTCTGCAAATGTCTTGGCACTAGTGGGACTATAGCAAAGTCCAATAGCCACAGATAAGATGCCACTAGGTACACTGAGTGTTTGCTAGTATAATGGCTTTGTTATAATGAGTTGGAGTGTGCAACGCAGGCAGATGCGCTCTGCAAATGTCTTGGCACTAGTGGGACTATAGCAAAGTCCAATAGCCACGTATAGGATGCCACTAGGTACACTGAGTGTTTGCTAGTATAATGGCTTAGTTAAAATGAGTTGGAGTGTGCAACGCAGGCAGATGCGCTCTGCAAATGTCTTGGCACTAGTGGGACTATAGCAAAGTCCAATAGCCACGTATAGGATGCCACTAGGTACACTGAGTGTTTGCCAGTATAATGGCTTAGTTATAATGAGTTGGAGTGTGCAACGCAGGCAGATGCGCTCTGCAAATGTCTTGGCACTAGTGGGACTATAGCAAAGTCCAATAGCCACGTATAGGATGCCACTAGGTACACTGAGTGTTTGCTAGTATAATGGCTTAGTTATAATGAGTTGGAGTGTGCAACGCAGGCAGATGCGCTCTGCAAATGTCTTGGCACTAGTGGGACTATAGCAAAGTCCAATAGCCACGTATAGGATGCCACTAGGTACACTGAGTGTTTGCTAGTATAATGGCTTAGTTATAATGAGTTGGAGTGTGCAACGCAGGCAGATGCGCTCTGCAAATGTCTTGGCACTAGTGGGACTATAGCAAAGTCCAATAGCCACGTATAGGATGCCACTAGGTACACTGAGTGTTTGCTAGTATAATGGCTTAGTTATAATGAGTTGGAGTGTGCAACGCAGGCAGATGCGCTCTGCAAATGTCTTTGCACTAGTGGGACTATAGCAAAGTCCAATAGCCACAGATAAGATGCCACTAGGTACACTGAGTGTTTGCTAGTATAATGGCTTAGTTATAATGAGTTGGAGTGTGCAACACAGGCAGATGCGCTCTGCAAATGTCTTGGCACTAGTGGGACTATAGCAAAGTCCAATAGCCACGTATAGGATGCCACTAGGTACACTGAGTGTTTGCTAGTATAATGGCTTAGTTATAATGAGTTGGAGTGTGCAACGCAGGCAGATGCGCTCTGCAAATGTCTTGGCACTAGTGGGACTATAGCAAAGTCCAATAGCCACGTATAGGATGCCACTAGGTACACTGAGTGTTTGCTAGTATAATGGCTTAGTTATAATGAGTTGGAGTGTGCAACGCAGGCAGATGCGCTCTGCAAATGTCTTGGCACTAGTGGGACTATAGCAAAGTCCAATAGCCACGTATAGGATGCCACTAGGTACACTGAGTGTTTGCTAGTATAATGGCTTAGTTATAATGAGTTGGAGTGTGCAACGCAGGCAGATGCGCTCTGCAAATGTCTTTGCACTAGTGGGACTATAGCAAAGTCCAATAGCCACAGATAAGATGCCACTAGGTACACTGAGTGTTTGCTAGTATAATGGCTTAGTTATAATGAGTTGGAGTGTGCAACACAGGCAGATGCGCTCTGCAAATGTCTTGGCACTAGTGGGACTATAGCAAAGTCCAATAGCCACGTATAGGATGCCACTAGGTACACTGAGTGTTTGCTAGTATAATGGCTTAGTTATAATGAGTTGGAGTGTGCAACACAGGCAGATGCGCTCTGCAAATGTCTTGGCACTAGTGGGACTATAGCAAAGTCCAATAGCCACGTATAGGATGCCACTAGGTACACTGAGTGTTTGCTAGTATAATGGCTTAGTTATAATGAGTTGGAGTGTGCAACACAGGCAGATGCGCTCTGCAAATGTCTTGGCACTAGTGGGACTATAGCAAAGTCCAATAGCCACGTATAGGATGCCACTAGGTACACTGAGTGTTTGCTAGTATAATGGCTTAGTTATAATGAGTTGGAGTGTGCAGAGGACAAGAGGGTACAGTGGCAGGATTGTGGTGCTCTGGGTAGAGGAATGGAAGCCTGCCTTTCTATCCCTCCTAATAGGGAAATGCAGGGAGGAAATCCCTGACCTTGGCTACACAGACGCTGTTGCTGTTTGCAGGACCTGTCACCCTAACTCTGACCCTGCCGGTTTGAGCCCTTAAAAGGACTGATAGAAAGTGCTCTCCCTAAGCTTTCTAACGCTGTGTATGCAGCGCATACAGCTGTATCGGCGATAGGACTCAGGACGGAGCTGCGACAGTGATGTCTGACACCAAAGACGCAGAAGGCAGATAATGGCGTCCTGGAAGAAAATGTCCGGTTTTATAATGCAGGGACATGTGACATGCAGATCCTATCACACATGCCGTTGCTTCTCTGGCTCAAAGTCCACTTAGCTGTGTGTGTGTCTGGGATTGGCTGACATGCTGGCCAGCCCCACAAGACGCGCGCGCTTAGGGAAGGAAGACAAGAAAAAAAAAAAAAATGGCGATCGCCATTATAGAAACAGCAGTGATCTGAAGGCGCTGTTCCCGCACACTATACACTGAAATGTCATAATAGTGTGAGTCACAGAGTGACTTACACTATTACAGCAGAAACCAAGCTAGGATTTAGCTTGTTTTTTGCTGCTAGAACCGTTCTCGAACGTTTCTAGAACTATCGAGCTTTTGCAAAAAGCTCGAGTTCTAGTTCGATCTAGAACAGGCCCCAAAATCACTCGAGCCGCGAACTGGAGAACCACGAACCACGAACCGCGCTCAACTCTAATCTTCAGCCTCTTTCAGCGTTGACTGGAGCCATCATATGAGGCCTCACAAGTCAACATAACACTGACAATGGCCGAACGCTGGAAGACACTTAGGAAGACTGTTCCTAGGAAGATGACCGGAGCTGGGACAGGTGAGTGGGAAGAATTTTGATTTATTATTTTTTTTTATGTATTTTGCCCTATTACCCCAAAATATTAAAAACAGGGGTTACAGAAGAAAATAAATAATTTGTATCAAAATTTGATGGGAATCGAATATCCTGAAAACATTTGAGCAAACCTACATTTTCTACAGATTTTCTCATCCTTAATTAGTATCTGAAATTGCAACCTTGTTTCTCATCACTTTTGGAATAATGTTCAGTTTATTCAGTGGGAAAGTTCCTCAAATAATCCCTCTCATACTCTGTAGCAGATTATCCGTCACTTGTACATATCACACCGTCATTAGACTCTTGTGTTGTCAGATCGCAGTCTTCCTGCAGCCATTGGGCCTTGACTGCAATGTGTAAAAATCCTAAAAAGAAAATAAAAAAACAGTAAAGCCTCATTCAGACATGTTTGGAGCAGTCTGAGTATGGACCCAGAAGCACAGACTGGCTGCAGAACTTGACCTCTTGGTCATATGTGAGGACATTGAGTTGGAGTCCAGTCCATACGTTGCGATCCGTACCTGGAGGTCTGAATGACGCTTCAAATTAATCAACTTTTGATGTTCTGTTGTGGGTTTTACTAAAACGCTGCACGGCATCTGATGGAGGAACTGATCCCATTGTTTTTATTGGAATCATTCCCACTTTGTTGCAGCTAAAAGGTCCTGCCGCCGGTCCGGGGATCAGATCACAACTTGTCATACAACATATTTTTGATCCTGGTTCGTTGGCATTTGGAAAAGCTTATTACGCCTGTTGTAATTATAACAAATTCTGGAAAAAAACCTGAACCTGATACAAAGGATAAATGTGAACAAAAGCCTAAAGCCAACTTTACACCTTACAATTAGGGATGCGATCTCGTATGCGATGTGACACGCCCAGGTCGCATATGCGATGTAATGAGATTGCACGTAGGTCGTTCATTTGCTGTCACACGTGCGTTAGTAGTCTATGTTAAATTGATCATTTTTGTGTGCGATCCTTTAGATCATGTGTTCTGTGACGTATGCATTGGGCACCTTTTTTTTTTTATTTATTGTCTTGACAAGCGTGTGTAATGTGAGATGCGTTTTTACTATGTCATCTGCCATTCAGCTCTGCTACATGGCCGCTGACAGCAGACACAGACAGCCATGCAGCAGAGCTGAATAGCCGCTGACAGCAGACACAGACAGCCATGCAGCAGAGCTGAATAGCCGCTGACAGCAGACACAGACAGCCATGTAGCAGAGCTGAATGGCCGCTGACAGCAGACACAGACAGCCATGTAGCAGAGCTGAATGGCAGATGACAGCAGACACAGACAGCCATGTAGCAGAGCTGAATGGCAGATGACAGCAGACACAGACAGAGCCATGTAGCAGAGCTAAATGGCAGATGACAGCAGACACAGACAGCCATGTAGCAGAGCTGAATGGCAGATGACAGCAGACACAGACAGAGCCATGTAGCAGAGCTGAATGGCAGATGACAGCAGACACAGACAGCCATGTAGCAGAGCTGAATGGCAGATGACAGCAGACACAGACAGAGCCATGTAGCAGAGCTGAATGGCAGATGACAGCAGACACAGACAGCCATGTAGCAGAGCTGAATGGCAGATGACAGCAGACACAGACAGAGCCATGTAGCAGAGCTGAATGGCAGATGACAGCAGACACAGACAGCCATGTAGCAGAGCTGAATGGCAGATGACAGCAGACACAGACAGCCATGTAGCAGCGGTGAATGGTAGTTCACAGCAGACACAGACAGAGCCGCACTGTCAGAATGAACTCGGGTGAACCTCACCCGACTTCATGGTCATGCTGCGGCTCTGTCTGTGCCGTGTCCTGATTAGCGGTCACCAGTGAAGACTCACCGGTGACCGCTAAACTTCTGAGTAAGTGAATTGAGCAGCCCTCTCTCATATACTCACCGATCCCCGATCCCCGGCGCTGCACGGCATTCACACTGCTGCGGCGGCTTTTACTGTTTTGAAAAAGCCGGCTGCCCATTAAACAATCTCGTATTCCCTGCTTTCCCTGCCCACCGGCGCCTATGATTGGTTACAGTGAGACACGCCCCCACGCTGAGTGACAGGTGTCACACTGCACCCAATAACAGCAGCCGGTGGGCGTGTCTATACTGTGTAGTGAAATAAATAATTAAATAATTAAAAAAAACGGCGTGCGGTCCCCCCCAATTTTAAAACCAGCCAGATAAAGCCATACGGCTGAAGGCTGGTATTCTCAGGATGGGGAGCTCCACGTTATGGGGAGCCCCCCACCCTAACAATATCAGCCAACAGCCGCCCAGAATTGCCGCATACATTAGATGCGACAGTTCTGGGACTGTACCCGGCTCTTCCCGATTTGCCCTGGTGCGTTGGCAAATCGGGGTAATAAGGAGTTATTGGCAGCCCATAGCTGCCAATAAGTCCTAGATTAATCATGTCAGGCGTCTATGAGACACCCTCCATGATTAATCTGTAAATTACAGTAAATAAACACACACACCAGAAAAATCCTTTATTAGAAATAAAAAACACAAACACATTCCCTGGTTCACCACTTTAATCTGCCCCAAAAAGCCCTCCTTGTCCGGCGTACTCCAGGATGGTCCAGCGTCGCTTCCAGCGCTGCTGCATGGAGGTGACCGGAGCTGCAGCAGACACAGCCGCTCCGGTCACCTCCACACAGCAAATGAACACAGCCGCGCGATCAGCTGCTGTCACTGAGGTTACCCGCTGTCACTGGATCCAGCGGTGGCCGCGGGTAACCTCAGTGACAGATCAGCTGATCGCGCTACTCACCGCCGCTCCGGTCAGCAACTGAGGTGAGTAGCGCGATCAGCTGATTTGTCACTGAGGTTACCCGCGGCCACCGCTGCATCCA
Source organism: Anomaloglossus baeobatrachus (assembly GCF_048569485.1). NCBI lineage: Eukaryota > Metazoa > Chordata > Amphibia > Anura > Aromobatidae > Anomaloglossus > Anomaloglossus baeobatrachus. The sequence continues at coordinate 12,026,629 of NC_134359.1, read as the reverse complement.
CCGCTGGATCCAGTGACAGCGGGTAACCTCAGTGACAGCAGCTGATCGTGCGGCTGTCTTCATTTGCTGTGTGGAGGTGACCGGAGCGGCGGTGTATTCTGCGGCTCCGGTCACCTCCATGCAGCAGCGCTGGATGCGACGCTGGAGGACTGTGGAGTACGCCGGACATGGAGGGCTTTTTGGGGCTGATTAAAGTGGTGAACCAGGGAATGTGTTTGTGTGTTTTATTTCTAATAAAGGATTTTTTCGGGCGTGTGTTTATTTACTGTAATTTACAGATTAATCATGGAGGGTGTCTCATAGACGCCTGACATGATTAATCTAGGACTTATTGGCAGCTATGGGCTGCTATTAACTCCTTATTACCCCGATTTGCCAACGCACCAGGGTAAATCGGGAAGAGCCGGGTACAGTCCCAGAACTGTCGCATATAATGTATGCGGCAATTCTGGGCGGCTGTTGGCTGATATTGTTAGGGTGGGGGGCTCCCCATAACGTGGAGCTCCCCATCCTGAGAATACCAGCCTTCAACCGTATGGCTTTATCTGGCTGGTATTAAAATTGGGGGGGACCGCACGCCGTTTTTTTTAATTATTTAATTATTTATTTCACTACACAGTATAGACACGCCCACCGGCTGCTGTGATTGGGTGCAGTGTGATACCTGTCACTCAGCGTGGGGGCGTGTCTCACTGTAACCAATTATAGGCGCCGGTGGGCGGGGAAAGCAGGGAATACGAGATTGTTTAATGGGCGGCCGGCTTTTTCAAAACAGTAAAAGCCGCCGGAGCAGTGTGAATGCCGTGCAGCGCCGGGGATCGGGGATTGGTGAGTATATGAGAGAGGGGGATAGACTGACATGGACAGAGAGTGAGGGACAGAGATAGTGACGGACTGACCGAGATTAGTGCATGACAGACATTGTGAGGCGCTTCAGATCGCAGCTTTTCAGCTGCGCTCTGAAGCAGACCTTTGTTAAGCTGCGGTGCAGAGCGCACACCTGCGCACATAGCCTCAGACATCACAATCGTATGAGGGATGTCACACGTTACAATTCACTAGTTTCGTACTACCAAACGTCCAATGTATGAGGAATAAACGACGTGTATGCGATCACCGTATTTTCGTTCAATATCGATCGCATGTAGGTTTCACACGCAAATACCTCACGAACGATGCCGGATGTGCGTCACTTACAACTTGACCCCGACGACGGATTGAAAGATTTATTGAAGCGTGTAAAGCAGGCTTTAGACACATTGTAACATTAAAAAAAAAATTCTAATTACGAAAAGTCACAGTATTTTCTTTATTCATTCTGGATCTTAATATTAAACACCTGAATATATAAAGTTTTTATTAATATCACCTAAGAGGTCAAAGAAAAAAAATGGCTCCAATCTGATAAGGAAAATCCTTTTAAAATGCGACATAAATATTTGATAGATTTTATGTATTTTATGTGAAGAAGCAGAATCTTTGGAGAATCGCTTCCAGCTTCCTCACAGCCCATTCCGCCAAATGTTTTATCCTATTCTAGAATCTGATACATTTTTCAATCTTTGGATTTAAATTGGTCCATCGCCCCTTTAATGCTGGATTAAAAGCTTCTTCATCTACAGGTAAAATGTGTCTTTATATGTGGTTCAATCATTAATTATTAATGTTTTGATAGTGACTGAGGATGAGCGGAGCTGCAAAGATTTCAAAGTTGAGTATTCAGTCGAATTATTCCAGGATTTTCAAGTTCCTTCAGTTTATTCACTGTGAATTTAACCTGTCTCATTATGTTCCACAAAATCTTCAGACCACAGAGCTGTCACGACCTGGACTTAAGGAAGGTCCAGAGTGAGGTAATACACACAACAGACAGGGGTTTTGCCAAGACAAGCAAGGGGTACACCAGGGACACATTGTCAACGGTGGGCCTTGATGCTAATGAGAGGGAAGATGGGCACCACCTCCACTTACTTGCCGCTGTACCCTGCACTCCTGATCAGGCCCTATACAGGTTCCTCATCTGTCATTGAGCAGGACCGGAAGCCCTGACAGACCCTGCAGTTAATCATGGCTAGTGAGTAGGAAGGTAAGGATCACTAGTCCCACCGCTGAACTAAAACAAAACACCAAGAGAAGGTAAGACAGACAGGGGAGAAAACAACAACAGACTAACTCCAACAACAAGTCTGCAGTCAGGCACCAGAACTACAACCTACACCACAACCAACAGCAAGAGCTCGGAAGCTCCTTCCACCTCCAGGCCTAGAACCCAAATGGCAAAAAGAAAATAACTTGAACCCTCTGCTGGAAGCAGAGGTTATATAAAGGGACTGGGAGTGGTCCCAAACTGGAAACACCTGACCAGGAGTCAGAAGCTGCTGTCAAGCAAATCTGACAATAACCCTTGCCACACCCAAAAAACCCCCCACATTTAATATGTAAAGTCTCAGATGATAATGAGAGACTCTAATCCTGATCCTTTCACTTGTCTCAAGATACAGAGAGACGGCCGTGACAACAGCATAATAAATATAGGTGGAAAAAATAGAAGAAATAATACTCTCCCATCCCCCGCTGTCTTTACGCGGCTACAATCTTCACAGCGCCAGTCTGGTCTTCAGTCAATCCTTCCATCTTCTTCACAGGTCCCGCTTGGTCTTTATCGCCTCAAGCTCTGAACTTGTAACATCCCAGTGTCCAGAAGATTAGTCCGTGGTGGACTGAAGGCTGCACTACAGTTGTACGGACCGACCGGGAGGAGAGCTACGTGAAGAAGGCGAAGGACAGGGAGGGGGAATTTGTCTTTTCTTAACCTCTTCCTAACCCTTTTGAATCCAGCATGAATCTGATTTTATTTTTAAACTTGAGTTAGAAAAAAGCAAGATCTTGGAAAAAAAGGATCTCAGGTACCATGACCTCCACATCGTCCTCTTCCCCTGTTCTCCAGCCCTTGTAGTATCCTTTTTCTGACCATGACCTCCACATCGTCCTCTTCCCCTGTTCTCCAGCCCTTGTAGGATCTTGTATCTGACCATTACCTCCACATCGTCCTCTTCCCCTGTTCTCCAGCCCTTGTAGGATCTTTTTTCTGACCATTACCTCCACATCGTCCTCTTCCCCTGTTCTCCAGCCCTTGTAGGATCTTTTTTCTGACCATTACCTCCACATCGTCTTCTTCCCCTGTTCTCCAGCCCTTGTAGGATCTTTTTTCTGACCATTACCTCCACATCGTCCTCTTCCCCTGTTCTCCAGCCCTTGTAGGATCTTTTTTCTGACCATTACCTCCACATCGTCCTCTTCCCCTGTTCTCCAGCCCATGTAGGATCTTTTTTCTGACCATTACCTCTGCATCGTCTTCATCCCCTCTTCTCCAGCCCTTGTAGGATCATTTTTCTGACCATTACCTCTGCATCGTCTTCATCCCCTGTTCTCCAGCCCTTGTAGGATCATTTTTCTGACCATTACCTCCACATTGTCCTCTTCCCCTGTTCTCCAGCCCTTGTAGGATCTTTTTTCTGACCATTACCTCCACATCGTCCTCTTCCCCTGTTCTCCAGCCCTTGTAGGATCTTTTTTCTGACCATTACCTCTGCATCGTCTTCATCCCCTCTTCTCCAGCCCTTGTAGGATCATTTTTCTGACCATTACCTCCGCATCGTCTTCTTCCCCTGTTCTCCAGCCCTTGTAGTATCCCTTTTCTGACCATTACCTCCACATCGTCCTCTTCCCCTGTTCTCCAGCCCTTGTAGGATCTTTTTTCCGGCCATTACCTCCACATCGTCCTCTTCCCCTGTTCTCCAGCCATAGTAGGATCTTTTTTCTTACCATTACCCCCACATCATCCTCTTCCCCTGTTCTCCAGCCGTTGTAAGATCTTTTTTCTGACCATTACCTCCACATCGTCCTCTTCCCCTGTTCTCCAGCCCTTGTGAATCTTTTTTCTGACAATTACCTCCACATCGTCCTCTTCCCCTGTTCTCCAGCCCTTGTAGGATCTTTTTACAATTACCTCCACATCGTCCTCTTCTCCTGTTCTCCAGTCCTTGTAGGATCTTTTTTCTGACCATTACCTCCACATTGTCCTCTTCCCCTGTTCTCCAGCCCTTGTAGGATCCTTTTTCTGACCATTACCTCTACATCGTCTTCTTCCCCTGTTCTCCAGCCCTTGTAGTATCCTTTTTCTGACCATTACCTCCACATCGTCCTCTTTACCTGTTCTCCAGCCCTTGTGGGATCTTTTTTCCGGCCATTACCTCCACATCGTCCTCTTCCCCTGTTCTCCAGCCCTTGTAGGATCTTTTTTCTGACCATGACCTCCACATCGTCCTCTTCCCCTGTTCTCCAGCCCTTGTAGGATCTTGTATCTGACCATTACCTCCACATCGTCCTCTTCCCCTGTTCTCCAGCCCTTGTAGGATCTTTTTTCCGGCCATTACCTCCACATCGTCCTCTTCCCCTATTCTCCAGCCCTTGTAGGATCTTTTTTCCGGCCATTACCTCCACATCGTCCTCTTCCCCTGTTCTCCAGCCATAGTAGGATCTTTTTTCTTACCATTACCCCCACATCATCCTCTTCCCCTGTTCTCCAGCCGTTGTAAGATCTTTTTTCTGACCATTACCTCCACATCGTCCTCTTCCCCTGTTCTCCAGCCCTTGTGAATCTTTTTTCTGACAATTACCTCCACATCGTCCTCTTCCCCTGTTCTCCAGCCCTTGTAGGATCTTTTTACAATTACCTCCACATCGTCCTCTTCTCCTGTTCTCCAGTCCTTGTAGGATCTTTTTTCTGACCATTACCTCCACATTGTCCTCTTCCCCTGTTCTCCAGCCCTTGTAGGATCCTTTTTCTGACCATTACCTCTACATCGTCTTCTTCCCCTGTTCTCCAGCCCTTGTAGTATCCTTTTTCTGACCATTACCTCCACATCGTCCTCTTCCCCTGTTCTCCAGCCCTTGTAGGATCTTTTTTCCGGCCATTACCTCCACATCGTCCTCTTCCCCTATTCTCCAGCCCTTGTAGGATCTTTTTTCCGGCCATTACCTCCACATCGTCCTCTTCCCCTGTTCTCCAGCCATAGTAGGATCTTTTTTCTTACCATTACCCCCACATCATCCTCTTCCCCTGTTCTCCAGCCGTTGTAAGATCTTTTTTCTGACCATTACCTCCACATCGTCCTCTTCCCCTGTTCTCCAGCCCTTGTGAATCTTTTTTCTGACAATTACCTCCACATCGTCCTCTTCCCCTGTTCTCCAGCCCTTGTAGGATCTTTTTACAATTACCTCCACATCGTCCTCTTCTCCTGTTCTCCAGTCCTTGTAGGATCTTTTTTCTGACCATTACCTCCACATTGTCCTCTTCCCCTGTTCTCCAGCCCTTGTAGGATCCTTTTTCTGACCATTACCTCTACATCGTCTTCTTCCCCTGTTCTCCAGCCCTTGTAGTATCCTTTTTCTGACCATTACCTCCACATCGTCCTCTTTACCTGTTCTCCAGCCCTTGTGGGATCTTTTTTCCGGCCATTACCTCCACATCGTCCTCTTCCCCTGTTCTCCAGCCCTTGTAGGATCTTTTTTCTGACCATGACCTCCACATCGTCCTCTTCCCCTGTTCTCCAGCCCTTGTAGGATCTTGTATCTGACCATTACCTCCACATCGTCCTCTTCCCCTGTTCTCCAGCCCTTGTAGGATCTTTTTTCCGGCCATTACCTCCACATCGTCCTCTTCCCCTATTCTCCAGCCCTTGTAGGATCATTTTTCTGACCATTACCTCCACATCGTCCTCTTCCCCTGTTCTCCAGCCCTTGTAGGATCTTTTTTCTGACCATTACCTCCACATCGTCCTCTTCCCCTGTTCTCCAGCTCTTGTAGGATTTTTTTTCTGACCATTACCTCCACATCGTCCTCTTTACCTGTTCTCCAGCCCTTGTGGGATCCTTTTTCTGACCATTATCTCCACATCGTCCTCTTCCCCTGTTCTCCAGCTCTTGTAGGGTCTTTTTTCTGACCATTACCTCCACATCGTCTTCTTCCCCTGTTCTCCAGCTCTTGTGGGATCTTTTTTCTGACCATTACCTCCACATCGTCCTCTTCCCCTGTTCTCCAGCCCTTGTAGGACCTTTTTTCTGACCATTACCTCCACATCGTCCTCTTCCCCTGTTCTCCAGCCCTTGTAGGATCTTTTTTCTGACCATTACCTCCACATCGTCCTCTTCCCCTGTTCTCCAGCCCTTGTAGGATCTTTTTTTCTGACCATTACCTCCACATCGTCCTCTTCCCCTGGTCTCCAGCCCTTGTAGAATCTTTTTTCTTACCATTACCCCCACATCATCCTCTTCCCCTGTTCTCCAGCCCTTGTAGGATCTTTTTTCTGACCATTACCTCCACATCGTCCTCTTCCCCTGTTCTCCAGCCCTTGTAGGATCTTTTTTCTGACAATTACCTCCACATCGTCCTCTTCTCCTGTTCTCCAGCCCTTGTAGGATCTTTTTTCTGACCATTACCTCCACATCGTCCTCTTCCCCTGTTCTCCAGCCATAGTAGGATCTTTTTTCCGGGCATTACCTCCACATCGTCCTCTTCCCCTGTTCTCCAGCCCTTGTAGGATCTTTTTTCTGACCATTACCTCCACATCGTCCTCTTCCCCTGTTCTCCAGCCCTTGTAGGATCCTTTTTCTGACCATTACCTCTACATTGTCCTCTTCCCCTGTTCTCCAGCCCTTGTAGTATCCTTTTTCTGACCATTACCTCCACATCGTCCTCTTCCCCTGTTCTCCAACCATAGTAGGATCTTTTTTCCGGCCATTACCTCCACATCGTCCTCTTCCCCTGTTCTCCAGCCCTTGTAGGATCCTTTTTCTGACCATTACCTCCACATCGTCCTCTTCCCCTGTTCTCCAACCCTTGTGGGATCCTTTTTCTGACCATTACCTCCACATCGTCCTCTTCCCCTGTTCTCCAGCCCTTGTAGGATCTTTTTTCTGACCATTACCTCCACATCGTCCTCTTCCCCTGTTCTCCAGCCCTTGTAGGATCTTTTTTCTGACCATTACCTCCACATCGTCCTCTTCCCCTGTTCTCCAGCCCTTGTAGGATCTTTTTTCTGACCATTACCTTCACATCGTCCTCTTCCCCTGTTCTCCAGCCCTTGTAGGATTTTTTTTCTGACCATTACCTCCACATCGTCCTCTTCCCCTGTTCTCCAACCCTTGTAGGATCCTTTTTCTGACCATTACCTCCACATCGTCCTCTTCCCCTGTTCTCCTACCCTTGTAGGATCCTTTTTCTGACCATTACCTCCACATCGTCCTCTTCCCCTGTTCTCCAGCCCTTGTAGGATCTTTTTTCTGACCATTACCTCCACATCGTCCTCTTCCCCTGTTCTCCAGCCCTTGTAGGATCTTTTTTCTGACCATTACCTCCACATCGTCCTCTTCCCCTGTTCTCCAGCCCTTGTAGGATCTTTTTTCTGACCATTACCTCCACATCGTCTTCTTCCCCTGTTCTCCAGCTCTTGTAGGATCTTTTTTCTGACCATTACCTCCACATCGTCCTCTTCCCCTGTTCTCCAGCCCTTGTAGGATCTTTTTTCTGACCATTACCTCCACATCGTCCTCTTCCCCTGTTCTCCAGCCCTTGTAGGATCTTTTTTCTGACCTTGTCGCACACAGGGAGACACATTATATCAAAACTTTGTGTAACGGAAAAATGATTGACGGAATCGGCAGAGATCGGATATTTCATCCATTTGGACAGTGTAAATGCTCCTGCATCAGAGACTGTAATTAATGAACTTCCCTACACTCGATATATATAGAAACAAAGCTAGATTTTCATGGTAAATCTGGCTGCAATATATGAGATGGATAGACGCTGGGTGAAAGTCATGACACTGCACAGTTTTCTTCCATTGCCTTGAGCACCAGCAATCACTTGTAACTAACTCGTTCCTTATAGTCTGAGTTATTGATCCCTGGAAAAAGCCAAGAAAAGTCGATATTGTCAGTCCACGGTGTTAATACAATGCGCTCTGTTCTCCACGAGCAGGAAGATAAAACAAATTTGCAGCGTTGGATTCACTATTACACCTTTTATCTACTCTTCAAATAATTTTGCCAAATAGATTTTCCTTGTCGATAAAGAAACTTCAATACATCAAGCGGTAAATTGTAAAGTTTTAGAGTTCAAGCCCTGAAGCCATGAACCGGGCGAGGTGTCTTCTGACTACCTAATGGGGTTAGATCAGTGCTGCCCCAGGATCAGCTGCAAAATAGAACTGTTTATATATCATCCACTACCTACACATCAGTGATATTTACCATCTATTATAAGTTCTAGAAATACCTGACACATAATAATAACTGTATTTATTTACCTCATACATATTTGTCAAACAATCTTAAAGCATCTGTTTATTTTTAAGCAGCTGATCAGGAGTAGGAAAAATGAAACATATGCTGAAAAGAAAACCCTGTCTACAGTGAAGCACAGTGGGGGCTCGGTGATTTCTATAGTGAAGCATGGTGGGGGCTCAGTGATTATTACAGTGAAGCATGGCAGTGGCTCAGTGATGTCTACAGTGAAGTACGGTGGGCGCTCGGTGCTGTGTACAGTTGAGGACGGTGGGGCTCAGTGATGTCTTCAGTTGAGCACGGCGGGAGCACAGTGATGTCTTCAGTTGTGCACGGCGGAGGCTCGGTGATGTCTACAGTGGAGCACGGTGGGGTTTCGGTGCTATGTACAGTGAAGCACAGTGGGGGCTTAGTGATGTCTACAGTGAAGCACTGTGGGGGCTTGGTGCTGTATACAGTGAAGCACAGCGGAGGCTTAGTGATGTCTACAGTGGAGCACAGCGAGGGCTCAGTCAACATTGTATCCTGCAATAGGACAATCATCTCCGCACCATCCACCAAGGTTTGGTTTCAGAAAACGTCCTGTAAAATTATGGAGTGGTCGTCACAGTCGCCAGTCCTGAACCCCCCCCAAAAAAATATTTAGGGGATATACAGAAGGCGGTGCAGGAATCACAAGCATATGAGTGACCGAGGACAGGGAATAATTTTTATAGAAGCTGCACATCAGATATGATACTTCTCACCGTACAGTGCTGCGCTTCACTTCCAGTATCGGACAGCACAAAGCCGTCATCTACATCTGTATTTCTGCAGACACATTGCCAGGACGTACGGGCAATTACTGCGTGATATTATATACTACACATATGGAGAATGCGATGTCTCCTCTCGCGGTATCAATCATCCTCATTGCTGCTATTAATGAGCCTGCATGGTCCTGATGACCCAGTGATGGACCCAGATGTCCCATTCATGTCATCTTCACTTATCTGCCTCTTCAGATTACACAATGATGATACCTAGAAGTAGCATCCATCCTCCAATGTCCAGAGCGGCTGCGTGTGCTGAAACGTATCAGTGCTGGAGAATATTGTGTGATTCTGACTATATGAGATGCTGCAGAGATATAGCACAGTGTATAGCAGCACAGCGTATAGCAGCACAGCGTATAGCAGCACAGCCTATAGCAGCACAGTGTATAGCAGCACAGCCTATAGCAGCACAGTGTATAGCAGCACAGCCTATAGCAGCACAGTGTATAGCAGCACAGTGTACAGCAGCACAGCGTATAGCAGCACAGCCTATAGCAGCACAGTGTACAGCAGCACAGCGTATAGCAGCACAGCCTATAGCAGCACAGCGTATAGCAGCACAGCGTATAGCAGCACAGCCTATAGCAGCACAGTGTATAGCAGCACAGCGTATAGCAGCACAGCGTATAGCAGCACAGCGTATAGCAGCACAGTGTATAGCAGCACAGCCTATAGCAGCACAGTGTATAGCAGCACAGTGTATAGCAGCACAGCGTATAGCAGCACAGCATATAGCAGCACAGTGTATAGCAGCACAGCGTATAGCAGCACAGCGTATAGCAGCACAGTGTATAGCAGCACAGCGTATAGCAGCACAGCATATAGCAGCACAGTGTATAGCAGCACAGCGTATAGCAGCACAGCGTATAGCAGCACAGCATATAGCAGCACATTGTATAGCAGCACAGCGTATAGCAGCACAGCGTATAGCAGCACAGCATATAGCAGCACAGCGTATAGCAGCACAGCCTATAGCAGCACAGTGTATAGCAGCACAGCGTATAGCAGCACAGCCTATAGCAGCACAGTGTATAGCAGCACAGCGTATAGCAGCACAGCCTATAGCAGCACAGCCTATAGCAGCACAGTGTATAGCAGCACAGTGTATAGCAGCACAGCCTATAGCAGCACAGTGTATAGCAGCACAGCGTATAGCAGCACAGCCTATAGCAGCACAGCCTATAGCAGCACAGTGTATAGCAGCACAGTGTATAGCAGCACAGTGTACATACAGCAGCAATAGTGCAGCTTTCATCTTTCTGACAATATTCAGTATTTAATAGTGAATAATCCCATGAAACTACAAGAAAGTTCATGAAAACTATTTCTGCACAGTGCAAGGTGTTGCGAACAGCCTGCTGCGGTTCCTGTTGCGCCCCGGCGCCGGCTGCCGTTCTTGGCCGTGCCTCGGGTCGTCCAGTTGGCTGCTCCTTCCACCACGTCTAAGTGTGGAGAGGCGGCTAGTGCGCATGCGTGCGCCGATTTACCCCAGCCAGAGTCTAAGCCCGGTGTTTTGCCTAGTGAGCATGCTCAGCCTGATTGTGTCATTTCTGAGACTAAGTCCTCAGTTCAGGCTACTGAGCATGCTCCCACAATTAATCCTAACAGCCTCTTTGCACAGGTACTTGGACTTCGTGCTGTGTCTAAGTTCTGGGATGTGCCTACTGAGCATGCTCAAACTGATAGTCTGCTTTCTAAGCCTGTTGCTCAGGCTACTGAGCATGCTCAGGCACTTAGTGCATCAGAGGCTAGGTCCGGTAAGGACCTCACTGAGCATGTCCGTGAGGTGGCAGGCCCTGATAGGGCAGAGGGTGTCAGGTGTCCTGATGACGTGGCCACTCCGGACTGGCTCGCAGAGGCCCGCCCCTATGATCTGGCACCTCATCATTGGTCGTCAGACGATGACTGGTGAAGTGTTTGGGGCGTGGCTGCCATGAGGTCATCAATGACGTGGCGGTTCCGGATAGGTCGCATGTGACGTCACTGATGACATAGTACTCTGCTATTGGACCTTGGTGGTTCCACCCTGGGTTTGGGGCGGACCCAGGTTATAAAAGGGGCTGGAGACAACATGGAGGTGCGCAGTCTTCATTTAGAGTTCATGGTGGCATAAGCCTTGTTGGAAGCAGTAGGTAGGGCTAGGCGAACGGTGCCTGTCACGCCAAGATTCGTGGCTCAGCACATGAGGGTCAGGCGCCGTGCTTCCTTGCTACCGTTCCTGTTGTGCTATAGCAGTCCAGTGGCGTTAACTGGGCTGCGGCTGCTGCGTCACCTGTCCAGTTGTGCCTCCTAAGCACACGGACAGTATACCTGTTGCGTCACCTGTCCAGTTGTGCATCCTACGCACACGGACAGAATACCTGTTGCGTCACCTGTCCGAGAGTGCCCTCTACGCACACGGACAGTGTACCTGCTGCGCCACCTGTCCGGTTGTGCCCTCTACGCGCACGGACAGCGCACCCCAGAACCCCTGTGAAGTTAGCAGGGTGTTCCTGGATTGGGTGTGTGAACCCTATTATCCTCCTCGGCTTCCCAGTCAAATGCTACTGGTGTGACTACCTGGTCTGACATGTCCTTTACACACGTGGCCAGTCGAGTGGTGGCCAGAAACGCTAATCGGAGGACCGCTCGGCCTGACGTGTCTTACACACATGGCCGACAGGGCGCTGTCGCAGCGGTCTTCTCGGTCAACGCTAACTGGTTACCATCCGGCCTGACGTGTTCCTACACACGTGGTCGGAGTAGCGTCCGCTCCACCGAAACGCTAACTGGGTTGTCGTCCGGTCTGACGTGTCCCTACACATGTGACCGGTTCCTTGAGTTATCTCAGAGCCATCCAGCTCTATAGTCTCCGCCTAACCCACAGGGTGCCAACAGCTCCATTACCATCTGGAGCACGGTGGGCCCCGACTGGCGATTGGGATATATACCCCTGGTCCTAATCTGCCGGTCCCCCCGTAACACAAGGTCAATGTCATCGTCTCACCGACATCTGCTCTCCCCGAAATATTACTATGATATGTATTTAATAATTTATTCCAAGAAAAGCTTCCGAACTCTCCATATATTTATCAGTAATTAGTAGAAATAGCTGTAAATTCACAATTCTCTAAAATGTGTGGTTAATTAGCCATTAACTCCATTCTTCTCTGTAGAACGACCCAACCGTCTAATATCCTGATCCAAATCCTATACAGATCTGCATTGTAGGGAAGCGATGCACGCAGATATTGCTCAATGATGGGTAAAATCCACAGATGAGCATACCAAATTTGTGCGAATTTTAAGAAATTTGTGGATCCGGTAAATTCATGAAATGGCATGAGATAAGCCGTCTTCCACTGTGGCTTTGCATCACTATGGTCCTAATCCCAGCATGGACAACATCTGCAAGTGGCTTGTATGTTCTCCCCGTTTTTGTGTTGCTTTCCTTTGGGTTCTCCTGTTTCTTTCCACACTTCAAGACATACTGATAGGGAATGTAGATTGTGAGCCCCGATGTGGACAGTGATGATGAGGTCTGTACAGCGCTATGGCATATGATGGTGCCATATAAAAGAGTAAACCAAATAAATAAGGCTCACAAGATATCAAGTGCAGCCAGATGGGCTTGCCTATAATGCCTTGCCGCTATCATATCACAGAAAATCTTGAGAGACTGTCATAGTCTAAATAAAGAAGCTCTGCCCCATCTACTGTGATCTCTTCCGGGTAGGGTCCTCTCTCCTCCTGTAGACTGTGAACCTTGGTGGGCAGGGTCCTATCTCCCCTTGTAGATTGTGAATCATTGCGGGCAGGGGCCTCTCTCCTCCTATAGACTGTGAGCCCTCGTGGGCAGGGTCCTCTCTCCTCCTGTAGACTGTGAGCCCTCGTGGGCAGGGTCCTCTCTCCTCCTGTAGATTGTGGTCCCTCACAGGCAGGGTCCTCTCCTCCTGTAAACTGTGAGCCCTCGCAGGCAGGGTCCTCTCTCCTCCTGTAGATTGTGGTCCCTCGCAGGCAGGGTCCTCTCCTCCTGTAGACTGTGAGCCCTCACGGGCAGGGTCCTCTCTCCTCCTGTAAGACTGTGAGCCCTCGTGAGCAGGGTCCTCTCTCCTCCTGTAGACTGTGAGCCCTCGTGGGCAGGGTCCTCTCTTCTCCTGTAGACTGTGAGCCCTCGCGGGCAGGGTCCTCTCTCCTCCTGTAGACTGTGAGCCCTCGTGGGCAGGGTCCTCTTTCCTCCTGTAGACTGAGAGCCCTCGTGAGCAGGGTCCTCTCTCCTCCTGTAGACTGTGATCCCTCGTGGGCAGGGTCCTCTCTCTTCCTGTAGACTGTGAGCCCTCGCGGGCAGGGTCCTCTCTCCTCCTGTAGACTGTGAGCCCTCGTGGGCAGGGTCCTCTTTCCTCCTGTAGACTGAGAGCCCTCGTGAGTAGGATCCTGTCTCCTCTTGTAGACTATGAGCCCTCGCAGGCAGGGTCCTCTCTCCTCCTGTAGACTGTGATTCCTCGTGAGCAGGGTCCTCTCTCCTCCTGTATACTGTGATCTCTCATGGGCAGGGTCTTCTCGCCTCCTGTAGACTGTGATCCCTCGTGGGTAGGGTTCTATCTGCCCCTGTAGATTGTGAATTCTTGCGGGCAGGGGCCTCTCTCCTTCTGTAAACTGTGAGATCTCACAGGCAGGCTCCTCTCTCCTCCAGTAGACTGTGAATCCTTGTGGGCAGGGTCCTGTCTGACCCTGTAGACTGTGAGCCCTCACGGGCAGAGTCCTCTCCTTCTGTAGACTGTGATCCCTCGAGAGCAGGCTCCTATCTGTAGATTGTGAATCCTTGTAGGCAGGAATAAATCCTTGTGGAATAAATGGCGCAATGATATTATTAAGAATAATAATAATAAAAAATGATGGAAAACATGTGGTCTTGTCTGGGCGCTTCACGGATGGGAGAAAAAAAAAGCCAATAGAACAATGGAGGAGCTTTATTTGGCTACATGCTCTAAGGACTGTCTGTGCTCACTTTTACTGTGTTTTTTTTGGCACAGGACTCTTTTTGAAAGAAGATATTTCCCTGCACTCAACAAACAGTCCTCACCTCCGCCCGCACCTACCCATGTTTTACCAAATGGAATATAAAAGTGATGGCTCTAGCGCAAGTCTGAATATAAAAGGCGACACTCAGGACTATAATGGAGTCTCGAGCTCTAGTTAAACCTTTTGATACAGAACTTCTCTCCCTACAGCTTTATTATAAAGAGGCGGCTCGTGGTAAAAGAGAGCGACACCTGCGCCAAAAAGAGAAAGAGAAAGAACAATATTTTGGCAGACGGTAACAGACAAGTGGGTATGTAAAATGGACCCGACATGCCTTTCATTTCAGCTTTTCTTCTGGAACGGATCAACATAATAGACTCATATTCCAGCTCCACGGAACTGTATCGAAAAGCTCGATTCAATTTATCAAGTTGCCAAGATGAAAAGAACATTTGATACAGAAAACCCAAAGGAATAAAAAATCTACAAACCTCAAAGTGAAAATGTGATAAACAATACAAGTGAAGAGCGATGTATAAAGTACATACTAATGTGATATAAGTGAAGAGTGATGTATCAAGTTCACACTAATGCGCCTTATCGCTGAAATGTATCATCCAGCTGAACTGATGATGCTGGAAGTGACAGGAGTTTGGGATATTTTAGGGTCTCACATGAACTTTTCTCACTTGGTAAAACTATACAAAAGAAAAATGTATAATGAACTAGTCCCTGCCTCACTGTCATCTCAACACACTTTTCGTAAATAATGAAATATACAATAAGAAACCGTAAATTATAGGAAATCAAAGAAATCTGCTTCTTTCTCCTCTGCCTCCAGAACTCATCAGTCACTGAAAAACAGCCAAAATTCTGTATTAAAATCAATGGAAAGTTTAGAAGTGAGGAGGAGACACAAACGGACCAATGATACAGATTTCTAGTAAGTGTTTATCTCACCATAGTGCTGAATTCACAGTTACACCGCACAGGACTGCTGTATAATGTCCTCCATGATACTGCCTCTTCTATTAAGTGCTCAATTCAGAGATGGATTCACAGCTACTCTGTTCAGTATGATGTCCCCCATTTAGTGTTTTATCTCACAGTAATGGGCTCATCTCACTGCCATGGAGGATTAACAGTTCTACTGTTCAATATTGATGTGTAATGTAATTTATTATGCAGATTTTTAGTTTAGCTACCCTGCTCAATACTGCTGTATAATGTCAGCCATGCGGATGCTTTCTAGTAAGTGTTTTATCTCATGCCAGAGCTGAATTCACAGCTATACTGCTGAGTCCTGCTGTATGATTCCTCCATGCTGCTATTCTTGCTCTGAACATGTGTTACATAAAGGAAAAGAAGCCGGAATCTTTCAGGTCTGTGTTTGCGGTGTATTGAAGTCATCATAAGAGCTTAACCCTCCACTAACTCAGCGACAACTAAAAATTAGAGATAGGACTCGCAAAAAGAAAAGCTAGTGAAAATTATGGATACAAGTCATATAATGGTCAGATATAGTGTTAATCTTTATGTTCTCACAAAGCATAGCTCTACCTGACCAGTCATCCGCAAACAGGAATATACTTCAAAGTTGTTAATACGTCGTTACTGGAGATGAGTGAATCAATTCAATGTAAATCAATTTTGTGCTGAATATTAGTAAATTTACTGGATCAAAGATAATTTAAACAACTTGTAGTTAAATTTGTGCAAATTATGCAAAAAAGTTCCCATCACCTTTTAACACAAAGCAGATGATTTCATCAGCCAGAGTAAGCTTGCATAAAGGAAGAAAAGTAACTTCATTTTCATCGCTGCTCTGGGGACCTTCAAGGTCAATGTTACATGCAGCAGGATGTGGAGGAGGTGGGGAAGCAAAAGGTGGATGTGGAGGGGGGACATTGTATTATCACAGGCTCATGCAGGAGACAAGGCTGAAAGTCATTGTGAAATAGATAATGATGACGACTGATCATGACAATCAACCATCACACAAGGTGCAGAAAGTGAACCAGCAGATGTTTTTTGTGCTGTGGAGCACAGCAACCTGTATGCTCAGGTGTATTCTTAGCATCAAGCACAGGCATGAACATTGGATATCCATGCTTTAAATCCTTGTTATAAAAGCAAAGTGGGGATCTTGTTCAGCATTTTTGAATGGGATTAAAATTGTTAACTTTACCACAATATACTGTGTTCTCTGTTCTGTGTAAAAAGGCATACAAGGAGTGTATTTCGCTCACAGAATTTGGTGCCAAAATCAAGGACCAGACACACATTATACCATCTGGATTTCGAGTGAGAGTGGAATTTCTAGAAAAAATAGTGCTGAACAGCTGCAGCATAAGGCAATAAGCTTATTCTTACACTCACCAAATAAATATGCTACTTGCGCATAGTGATAAAAGAGGAAGTTATGTATTATAACACCCACATATATACCACTGTGTATCCAAATACTTAAGATCTCATAGGATCAATAGAGTACACTAAAAACATAACGTAGATGTCAAACTGTCAGTATACAGTATTAGATATAGATCTACTTCTCTTGTTCAGAGACTGTGAGGCACAGTTCACTCCATTCCTACAGTAGAGCCCGGCCGGTGGCTGCTACCTAAAAGTCTATCTCCACAAGCAAAACTCCTAAATGCAGCTCCTGATTATTATGTCTCTGAGCAAACTACAGTGTGCAGCTTGGATACACAGATTAGTGGATATGCGATGTTATAATACACAAGTAACATATTTTTTTGCAGAGTATAATCATTTATCCCAAGGTGGTTGGGAGAGTTGCTTTGCAGAAAGTGATCTGTGCATGGATTGTATAAGCCCCAATGGTTATTTTGATTATACATTGCTATACTTTTGCCCTACTTTTTCTGTGAACTTGGTCTACCTCCATTCTTGGTGAGTTATTTTGCATTAAATAGTCTGGTCATAAAACTGGGATAAGACACATATGCCTTTTCGAACTGTGTGCATTTGATGAGAATAGTGTATAAGTGTTGAATATAGGGTTACTCATACTTGGAGGATTGTGTCTTGTTTGGCTCAATTCAACAGAATTGTATTTTGTAATTTGTTTACTGGTTGTATTGTAAGATTTTTAAGTGTCGTTGTGACTACCTGCGTGCATTGTAGGATCTTGAAGTGTCTGGGTGACTGAATATGTAGGAAAAATGTGCTAGCACTGATATAAGCTTCCAGCGTGTGAAGTGGCCAGAGCCAGACCCGAGTAACCTGGGAAGAAATAGATACAAAAACACAAAGAAAAGACAGAAAAAAGAAGAGTGTTCATATATCATGAAGACAAGGATGCCATAATGGATTGTGAGAGAATGTTGGGATTCCCTCAGAGGGGTCTGTATGTGTTCAGCATGGGAAATACAATGGTGGGGCAATGAATGAATGAATATTAAGGAAAGGATTAGTGAGAGAGGTGAGGAGAGACCATTGTATGACTGTTTTGACAATGGACTTGACTGACTTATTCAGATAGAACCATCAGTACCTTGCCCTATACCGGGCCAGGATGGTGGACATGTATAGTATGTATAGTACAGAATTTAGAATGGACAGAAATTTGTTTAAATTGTAGATCAAGCCCAGTGTGATGAATGGGCCTGGACAGTATATAGTGTTTGAAAGAGACAACAGTCCACCTCCCCCGCATTTGTCGATATGTGGAGGGGGATGAAAGTAACACAGCAGGAGGGGATCGTAGATTATTCTTCCTCAGATATGAGGGACTGCCTCTCCTAAAAGACTATGACTGAAAGCTAAAGGATCAAGTAATTATGGTGAAACCATTCATTATAATAGGAAGCCTGTTCCCTTACCTAGAGATCCAACTGATGCAGGTCAGATAGAACTGTGCAGGTTGAAGACCTTGAGGAATTGGTAAATGTAATGAGAAAACTGTGACTGCACATGTTAATAAATTAGTAGATGTGACAGTCAAAAGAAGATCTAATTAGTAGATATGGAACTAAATGTTTGCAGCTGCAGACTCAGGGGAAGACTAGTGCAGCATTGGGGTCTGACAAAACAGGGGGAATAATCTTTAACTATCAAATAACAGATCTCAGACAAAGAAGAGATAATAGGAAAATATTCTGCCTTTTTGTAAATTATTACAAAATTATTTGAATAGAATTGTCGTAAACTGCTTTTGTGAGAATGAAACAAAACAATAGGGACGGGCTTGTGAATGTGTGTCTTGGAGGACATAGTATTTCAAATAACTCTTGCAATTATTTTAAAGGGAGGAACAGGAGTGGATTTAAACTTGCAGAACAAAGGGAGTAAGTTTTGACTTAGGCTAAGTTCACATTTCCGTTGTTTTGTATCAGTCACATGCGTCGCTTGACGCATGTGACTGATGCGCTGTTCAACGCTGTACAACGGATGACAAAGAACAGAATTCTTTGTCGGATTCCGTTGTGTGCGGGGGGCGGAGTTCGGGGGCAGAGCCGAGCGGGGGGCGGGGCCAGGCGCTGAGGATGTCAGTGGAAGTGCTGCGGTCTGCATGGCTGGGGACAGGTGAGTGTATCTGTGAGTGAGTGAGTGTATGTGCATGTATGTATGTATGTATGTATGTATGTATGTATGTGTGTGCACATGCAAAGTGCGGGAGGGGGCGGAGCCGAGCGGGGGGCGGGGACAAGCGCTGAGGATGTCAGTGGAAGTGCTGCGGTCTGCATGGCTGGGGACAGGTGAGTGTATCTGTGAGTGAGTGAGTGTGTGTATGTGCATGTATGTATGTATGTATGTATGTATGTGTGTGCACATGCAAAGTGCGGGAGGGAGCGGAGCCGAGCGGGGGGCGGGGCCAGGCGCTGAGGATGTCAGTGGAAGTGCTGCGGTCTGCATGGCTGGGGACAGGTGAGTGTATCTGTGAGTGAGTGAGTGTGTGTATGTGCATGTATGTATGTATGTATGTATGTATGTATGTATGTGTGTGCACATGCAAAGTGTGGGAGGGGGCGGAGCCGAGCAGGGGGCGGGGCCAGACGAGGGTGTCAGTGGCAGTGCTTGTCTGCATGGCTGGGGACAGGTGTGTGTGTGTGTGTGTGTGTGTGTGTGTGTACATACATGTGCGGAGTGCGGGAGGGGGCGGGGCCGAGCGGGGAAGTGTCGGCCTCCCTGCACACGTAACCAGCCTAAATATCGGGTAACAGCAAAGCACCCGATGTTTACCTTGGTTACCCGATATTTACCTTGGTTACGGGCCTACACCGCTTAGCGCTGGCTCCTTGCACCGTAACCAGGGTAAATATCGGGTAACCAACCAAAGCTGGTGACGTGTGCAGGGAGCCAGAGAGCATGCGCAGCGAAATCCGATGGATCTCGCTGCTCAAAAAACGTTACATGCTGCGTTCCCCCCGCCCGGCGGTCAGTCGTTCCACGACTGATCAGTCGGGCGGAGGGTGCAACGCAGCATCATCAGTCACAATCCGCTGCTCATACAAGTCTATGGGAGCAGCGGAATCCGCTAAACGGATTCCGTTGTTTACAAGAGCAGCGGATTGTGACTGATAGATTTTAGCGGAAATGTGAACTTAGCCTTACTAGAAAGCAAGGGGCAGAAAAGAGGAAGCAGCAACCCTCACAAATTCACATTTCAGGAAGCATGGTAGTATTGTCTCTAACAAATTCTGGACATAAGTTTAGATTTATTAATAAATACTGGGGCAGGGAAGTCAGTTATGCATGAAAATATGTTTTTCTTTGGTAAAAACAGGATAGAGGAAATGGTTACCCCGCGCTGCAGTGGCGATGAAACAGGAGAAAATTCCGGAGGTTAATTCTTCGTGAATTAACCTCCAGAATCTTCAACTGTTTCAGCTCCACTGCAGTGTGGGTTAACCCTTTCCTCTATCCTGTTTTAACTATTGTATTAACAGGGTCTGCGGCAGCCAACGTGGTGATATCTTATACTTTAACGGTAGTTGTGACCCTCACAACTCCTTGAGGTGAGTGTTTCTGGGCTCTTTTAATCTGGTTCCACTGAGATAAGACACCATCTGTGCCCTTTTCTCTTCCAGATATTAGCTTATGTTTTTCTTTGGGAAATCATTGAAGTATTTTAAGGTGATTTACTTGGAAAAAAATTCTTTTCTTTACCTCTGCACCCAAACTGCCAGCTTCTATTAATTCTGCCAGCATCTATTATTTTTTTCCTCTGTTTTTCATGGCCATAATCAGTTATTGTAAAGCGCCAAAAAATCATTAATAATGATATCCTAGAGTTAAAAAGGATGGACTCCTCCATATTTCTAGGTTGAGCTGCTTTAGTTTATAGTATGTGAATGATTTATTGCTTGCTGTCCTGATCAAATCTCATGTCAGGAGTAAATTAGCAGAACATGGATGTATGGTCTAAAAGAACAAACAACAGTTCAGTCAGCTGAGGGGGGTCTTCTTAGGACACTGACTGTCACAAGGCACCAATCATCTCACAGAGAAAAGGAAGGTTACAATTCAGGAGCCTAAATTGCTCTAAAAACATGTTCCACAGCAGAGACCTGTAGCTTATTATTCAGCCAAATTGGACTCCGTCGCTAGGACTCCATCTCTTGTATCACTGCCATTTTTGTCGTTCATACATTATATGCAACAATCCTGGCACTTTATCAGACTCATCCCAATTTCCCTGATGCAGTGGCAATCAGTGTAATATAAGGGGTTAATGACAGCTCACAGCTACCACTAAGCCCTAGAAAACTAATGGGAGGTGTCTATGAGACCCCCAATTACTAATAATGTAAGTGAAAAGAAATGAACACAAACACCAAAAGAAATAAAATGCAACAAAACACCGTATTTCTCCAATTTATTAACCCCAAACACCCAGTTGCAATGTAATCCACATGAGGTCCAAAATGATCCTTGCTCTGCTACATACTGAGGTCAAAGCGAGTGAGCACAGAACATAACCAGTCAGAAACTGACTGAGCCACAGCTGTGAGCAGTGATGTCACTTAAGCTTTGACTACAGATAAACTTTCTTTTTTTTCCTTTCTTTTTTTCTCAATTATCTGGGTGGCCGAATCCGAACAGCTACACTAAAGGGTGCTTTACACGCTGCGATATCGCTACCGATATATCGTCGGGGTCACGTCGTTATTGACGCACATCCGGCGCTGGTAGCGACATTGCAGAATGTGACACCAAGGAACGATG
Source organism: Anomaloglossus baeobatrachus (assembly GCF_048569485.1). Classification (NCBI taxonomy): domain Eukaryota; kingdom Metazoa; phylum Chordata; class Amphibia; order Anura; family Aromobatidae; genus Anomaloglossus; species Anomaloglossus baeobatrachus. Next base: position 12,005,270 of record NC_134359.1, on the reverse strand, counting down.
ATCAACGATCGCAAAATCATCCAAAAACGTCGCTCCTTTCCTTAGTATCATTGCTGCTGCAGGTATGATGTTGTTTTTCGCTCCTGCGGCACCACACATCGCTATGTGTGACACCGCAGGAACGACAAACACCTCTTTACGTGCGTCCACTGGCAATGTGGAAGGAAGTAGGTGGGCGGGATGTTACGTCCTGCTCATCTACGCTCCTCCGCTTCTATTGCACGGCTGCCGTGTGACGTCGCTGTGATACCGCACGAACCGTCCCCTTAGAAAGGAGGCGGTTCGCCGGCCAGAGTGACGTCGCTAAGCAGGTAAATCCATGTGACGCTGCCGTAGCGATAATGTTCACTAAGGCAGCGATCACTACATGTCGCCCGAATGACGGGGGTGGGTGCTATCACTCGCGACATCGCAAGCAACTTTTAGTATCTGGTATGGACCCTGAACTTTACAGTTTAGGTTTGCCCATAACTACTGCTCACCTATCAACACAGGAGGCAGAGCTAAAGGCACTCACTGAAGCATGTAGAGCGGCAAAGGGTAAGACAGTTAATGTGTATGTAGATAGTACATCACTCCTAATGTCACATGAGACAACTTTAGAACCGCAGAGAGCATATGAGCCTTGATGAAAGCGCTCCTGTTACCAAATAAACTTGACATAGTGAAGATAAAGTTCACACCTGAGCTGAAACTAATGGAGCCAGAAGAAATGCTTGTGCAGATGCAGCCAACAAGGAAGCAACAAAGAAGCCTACGGGTGAGAGTCTATTACCAGTGAAAACCAGGACCTCCTGATATTGTTAAAAACAGACAGAAACAGACGGTTAACAGGAAAAAAAGAGTGGACATTGCCGGAAGCCCAGATGAGGAACAGTTCTGGGAAAAATGGCAGTAAGCTTTGTCTGCCACAAGCTCACTACTCAACGATGGCCCAGGTAACCCATAGACTAAAACATTTGCCAAAACCAGTGATGTGTGCTTTGGTGGACAGGGTAGGGGTGGAGTCAGTGTTCAGTACCCAGGTCGCCAGTACATGTCTAATCTTGTATGAGATTGTAGGAAAAACTGTAAATGTCTAGCAGAACCCCCCATTACCTGCTCTACCGTCTATATACAGCTACCATGACTAGAGGTAGATGAGTTTGTGCTTCCTTTTGGTAAACTCGTTTTAGGTTGGCCTGAGGCATATCTGGTGCAGAAAGATATGGCTAATCTTACATACTCAAGGAGTAGGTGGTATGTATATATGGGGTTCGTAAAGTGATCAAAAGTGATAATGGTACATAATGGTACATATCTTACATGAGACATCATTAGGGAGTTTTTGAAATATCTGGAAGTTACCATACTTCTTTACATTCTCCTTACCATCCACAGAGCATTGAGAAGGTGGAAAGGCTGAATGGGACATTAAAGTTAAAACTCCAGAAGGTAAAGACTGGCAAGCAATGAACCGAATGCTTGTTTTTAGCTCTTTTCCTAATTAGCTATGCTCAGGTAGAAAATAGGTCTCCATATGAGATATAATAATAATAATAATAATTTTATTCATTTTTATAGCGCTATTAATTCCACAGTGCTTTACATACATTAGCAATCAGCAATACTGTCCCCACTGGGGCTCACAATCTGAGGTCCCTATCAGTATATTTTTGAATTATTCTATGGTTCACTTCCTAGAACAGGATTATATTTCCCACAATGACTTTAGATACAGCATGATAGCCTGACCATGTACAAGCCTTGGATTATTGACTAATTGATTTGATGGACTATTACAGGTTTCCTCACCACAGCAGTACAGTAAACTTATTTGGATACATGCAAGTCACTGTAAGGAGTCACACCACCTAAGAGTGAGTCTCCACTAATCATAGTCACTGACCAACACACCATAGTATTGAACTATCTCACAGAGAGAAAAGGTGGGACATGTCATATAATATGTCATAAACGTTGTCACTACATTGACCATATCCTTTGGTTGAGGTGGATTCTCAGAAAATATCTGGAAAAAGGAAGAAATGGTTACAGGATGACAATGCAAACAAGTATTCACTGCGAGAGAAACATTCTCTTTCCTGAACCCACCAATTCTTTCAAGAGTTAAGGGTGCTTTACACGCTGCGACATTGCTACTGATATATCGTCGTAGTCACGTCGTTAGTGACGCACATCCGGCGTCGGTAGCGACATCACAGCGTGTGACACCAAGGAGTGACGATCAACAATTGCCAAATCGTCCAAAACGGTGATCGTTGACACGTCGCTCCTTTCCTTAATATCATTGCTGCAGCAGGTACGATGTTGTTCGTTGCTCCTGCGGCATCACACATCGCTATGTGTGACATCGCAGGAGCGACAAACATCTCCTTACCTGCGTCCACCGACAATGCGGAAGGAAGGAGATGGGCGGCATGTTACGTCCCGCTCATCTCCGTCCCTCCGCTTCTATTGGATGACTGTCGTGTGATGTGACTGTGACGCCGCACAAACCGCTCCCTTAGAAAGGAGGCGGTTCGCTGGCCAGAGCAACGTCGCTGAACAGGTATGTGCGTGTGATGCTGCCGTAGCAATAATGTTTGCTACGGCAGTGATCCCTAAATTTTGCCCGAACGACGGGGGCAGGTGCTATCGCTCGCGAAATCGCAACCAATCGCTAGCGATGTTGCAGCGTGTAAAGCACCCTTTAGAATAGTAGCACTGCTGGCAGGGAAGGTTCACATTTCTGCTCACACCTCTAACGCTCCTATTGGCTTATAGTTTGGAGTGAACTTTCTTTGGTCTGTGATACTCTTTAAACTGCTACATGTGCTAAAAAACCAAGTCCTGAGTACAGCATACAAGGCTGTATTGATTTCCCAAGCGCTTGTAAAACAAATCTTGTTAATATGGAGGTCGAAAAGGCATAGAAGGAGTGTATTTTGCTCACACACGATTGCTTTGTCAAGTTCAAGTGGACAAAATTTTGCCCTAATGTGGAAAATCTTACGTTTATTAAAACTAATCAGGCATGGATCAGTGCTGGTTTTGATTTACTTATATCTGATGCCAGTATTGGAGCAACCAAAATAATCTGCCTGTCTCTCGATTGTGTTCTACACTGTTCTGCTGCAATCAGTTCTAATTTCTCTTGATCAGATGTGCACCTCCTGTCTGTCAATCACATTGTGCCTTCACTACGCTACTGCTGTTACAGCCCAGTGCTGGCCCAATACTGCCATTTCTACAGTATATATAGTGTGTCCACCCATATCCTGTCCACCACCATTAACTTGAGAACGGCGGCAACTATAAGCATAGAAGTGGTGTCTAGGTATAGTAAAGTAGCCATGCGCTACGCAATGAAGCCACCTGTAGCGCCACCTGGTGGAAAACAACGGAGTTAGCATTTTTATCTCGAAAACAGAATGAGATAGAGAAAAAAAGTGAAATAAAAAATTGTAGGGCATCATCAATTCAATATGAATTGACACCATGCATATAGAAATGCTATGATATGAAACCCATGACCCCCCCAAAACATTGAATGCTGGCCACGCATATGGCACTCAGTAGTGGCCCCCAGTCAGCTGCAATGCACATCTGGACTCTGGACAGCATACTGTATCTTGCTGAACGTTGTGCAATATGGCAGGTGACACGTTTGCACAAGCATCTGTGATACGTCTTCGTAGCTCCTGCAATATTGGTGGAGGAGTCGCATACACCTGCTGTTTGATGAGACCTCACAGAAAGAAGTCCAATGGGGTCCATTTCTGTATGCAAGGTGTGGATTCGTATTGAATTGATGATGCCCTACAAGTTTGTAATTCACTTTTTTTCTCTATCTCGTTCCATTTTCGAGATAAAAATGCTAACTCCGTTGTTTTCCACCAGGTGGCGCTATAGGTGGTTTCATTGCGTAGCGCATGGCTACTTTACTATACCTAGACCCCACTTCTATGCCTATAGCTGCCGCCGTTCTCAGGTTAATGGAGGTGGACAGGATATGGGGGGACACCATGTATATAGGTGCGGTGTATACAGGATATGGGTGGACACACTGTATATAGGTGCGGTGTATACAGGATATGGGTGGACACACTGTATATAGGTGCGGTGTATACAGGATATGGGTGGACACACTGTATATAGGTGCGGTGTATACAGGATATGGGGGGACACACTGTATATAGGTGCGGTGTATACAGGATATGGGTGGACACGCTGTATATAGGTGCGGTGTATACAGGATATGGGTGGACACACTGTATATAGGTGCAGTGTATACAGGATATGGGGGGACACACTGTATATAGGTGCGGTGTATACAGGATTTGGGGGGACAAACTGTATATAGGTGCGGTGTATACAGGATATGGGTGGACACACTGTATATAGGTGCGGTGTATACAGGATATGGGTGGACACACTGTATATAGGTGCGGTGTATACAGGATATGGGTGGACACACTGTATATAGGTGCGGTGTATACAGGATATGGGGGGACACACTGTATATAGGTGCGGTGTATACAGGATATGGGTGGACACGCTGGATATAGGTGCGGTGTATACAGGATATGGGTGGACACACTGTATATAGGTGCGGTGTATACAGGATATGGGGGGGGACACTGTATACAGTATGCTTGCTGCTGCCACTGCCAGTAGCCACACATCTCCTGCCTGATTAATGTGTTCTATAGTTATACTGAACTGCTTCCTGGGTTACCAGTGCTCGCCCTAAACAGCCAAATATCTTCTTGTCTGTCCCATCATATTCTATAGTATGTTGTTGCTGTTATGGTCACTTCCACTGATGATAGCCAGTCATACACATCTAAAACTGAAACTGCTCCCACAAAGGGGATCATTTTTGCATGGGTTTTTAGAAGTCATTGCATTTTCACTTTCAGCACAGCAAATCCATCTTTGTTCTTCATTAAAAAGGATCATTTTTGGAGAAGTTGTCAAAAGCCAATGCTTCTTCATTTACCGCACAGCAAACCTGTTGCTGATCCCAAATAAGGGATAATTTTAGGATGGCTACTTAAAAAAAGCCCTTCTTTTTTCCAAATCGAAAATCTGTAACTGCTAATAAAAAAGAATAATTTTTCGATGGCTTGTTTAAAGCTAAAGCTTTTTCATTTATCAAACAACAAACCTGTTACTACTCTCCAAACAGAGATAATTTGTGGATCACTGCTTGCCAAAAAGACATGGCTTCTTCAATGATTACCATCTGTGTATAAACACCATTTTGGCACACAGCACCGCCCAAAAGTGATTCATTTTCAAACCATTTTTAAATTTTAAAAAGCAAACATAGGTCTGTCACTGCAGTGTGCTTTTAAACAGGATTTTGATTGCCACCATTCATTATCCACTTACCAACAGTCAGACATGTTGAGATCACTTGGACATTACTATGACTCTTCTGCATGTAAGACATTGCGAAAGGTTGGACACGGTCCTACAAGACCTCAGATTGTTACACACATGTTTTCTGGGCAGTTGGAGGAATTGCAATATTTGTATCTTACAACAAATCAATTTACTGTTATTCAAGTTTTTGGGAAAACTTCTTTGAACCTGACAAATTTGCATTTCTAAAGATTTGCTCATCTCTTGGCAAACAACCTATTGTGTCATGGAGGTATGAGAGTACAGGATCCAGTATGGATGAATACATGTGTATATAGCAGGGGAGAATATGCAGACTCTGTATAAATAACCTATAATGACACATGAATTATCATAAATCCCACAGTTAGAATGTAAATTGCTGTTCTACAGATTGTAGCTCCATGTTATTAAATCAACATAAAGTGCTTTTTCTTATAGAAACCTGTGGGCAGATGAATGAATTTACAGGCCGCTTTATCCTGGAAATCAATGTCTAATTAGACAGAGCAAGGAGTATGTGCTGCAGGTAAAGTGACACAACACTCGTATCCCGGCAACACAACAGTAACATGACGCCTTGTGATACAATGTTGCTATTTTCCTGAATGTATTTCTATTCTGTGCTTTGTTTGGTTCTGTGCGGAGGGAAATGAAGGGAATAAAAGTTCTCTGTATCTGATGCTTATCGCAGACCTGAGAGATTATATTTGCTTTTCTTTCAATAGGAGCAATGATGTGGAAAAATATTCCATAAATAATTAATGTCACCTTCCAGAATCCAGCCTTTCTTTCTGTGTACTCAGAGGTTATCTGTATTCAATGTGAACAGCGAGTCAGGAATCTGACCAGAAATTAAAGCATAACTAATATTCAAGGTGTATTTGTATTTTTACAGAAACGCTTGACCCAAATATAAGGCGGCAAATGATATCACACCCAGTAAGACTCCATTATGGTTATAAAGTTCATTGTTTGCACCCAGATATCAGGGATGAAGCTATGGACGGTGCACCGACACCCCGATACAACCACCACTACATTGAGTGCTGGCACACATTAGTGCCCGGCCATTACCTGCCTGCTACACCATATGGGGCACACATTTGTCTTTTTTTGCTTCTATACAACCAAATTGTTACTTGTCCCCAAATTACCTGCAATGAAAAAAAATGAAGTGCCTTTTAAGACCTTGTTCAGACTTGCTGATAATAGGGGAACAAACATTTGTCAGAACGTCCCATGTAAACGCTGGCAATCTCGTGATCAACGAACAAAATGCTCATTTGTTGTCAGATCGGGTCATATACCCAAAAATAAAATCATCTTTATCAGCAGCAGTTTACCTCCCGTACGGAGCGGATGTGCTGACAACAATGGTGCTGTATAAGGACCCATTGGTTTTGTCATCCTGTGTGAATAATAATAATAATAATAATCTTTATTTCTATAGCGCCAACATATTCCGCAGCGCTTTACAATTCAGGAGGATCATATACAAACGAGTAACAGTTATAGAAATACAATATTTAGAGGAAAAAAAGAAAAAAAAACACAACCCTGCTCGTGAGAGCTTACAATCTACAATGAGATGGGGGTGCAGGGTACAAGTGCTTATTTACAATGGTAGTCCAGCCGTCTCAAGGAAATGGGGGATAGATAATGACTGCCTGGACCAGTTGGCCAGAACCTTGAGATGCATTTGGGCGCCATGGAGTTTGACGTGGGGTTATGTTCTGAGAAGTTGTAGAAGGACTATGAATTTAGTCCGGCTAGAGAGTGGGAATAGGCCGCCCTAAAAAGATGCATTTTTAGGGTGCGTCTGAAGCCAAGTAAGTTATGATTCATCCTAACTTCTTGGGGTAGAGCGTTCCAGAGGATTGGTGCAGCTCTGAAGAAGTCTTGGATCCGAACAACGAATGGTCTGAACAACGAGCACCAAATAAACATGAAGATATTCAATTGTCTCATCTATATGTGTCTTTACTTATTTCCCCATATCCTTTTCTATATATATATATATTTCAGCAAATGATCCAGTATAAGCCAGGTATCAATTTGTTGCGTTGCATTTATCTATCTTCTATCAATATTTTCCTTTGACAATCATCAGTAAATCTAAACACATATAATACAAATCCATTATCTTGTTCTGGACTGAGCTCGGCACAAGGCACAATACTGGGGATTAGTGATACTGAGAATAGTTCTGATTTTCCTGCCAATTATATTATACAGATCCGGTTCTGACGGATGAGATCCTGAAGTAGATGATACAATGTAGCAAGTATAAGAATCCCTGCGGCTTCATCAGTCAGGCCCTGCCGGACACACGATGATGCCGCGCTCGGTTCTTATGTTTCCATGTTACTTGCCTCCTAGGGTTTATGATTAGCCACATATGAGCCTGATGGGGGCCGATGTTTGACATTCTGATCTTTACAATTATCCATCGATTCAGGTTTCTGTCTCAGGGTCGGACGGGAGCAGATTGATGAGATTGTTAACAATTGATGGAGAAAAACTGATTCTCAGGTCAAAGTCAGTGACTCAATTTTCCACTCGCCTTTAATGTGATTAATCAGAGGCCTGATTCAGAGCGAGCGTCAGTAACTTTCTGACTCTAAAAGGTGATTGAAATGCTGAATTAAAAGGAATATTGGTCCCTCTGCATTTCAGTGTGAGGGTTTATTACTAGTGATGAGAAAGCACAAAAGTGCCCGGGTGGTCGATACTCGAATCAAATCGAGCAGGTCGGACGCTCAGAAATGCTCGACTCAAGTAGTGAGCGCAATAGGAGTCAATGAGTGACTTGAGCAGATTTTTAAAGTTGACACAAGCTGTTACCTGCCCTGACAAAGACCCCGAACACCACAGCCCCCATCATCTGCAGGCAGAAGACAGTAGATTCCTGTCACAGGGTGATTGGTGATAACAGCAGACCATGGCTCCTAGACCTTAGCTGTACCTAATCCCAGAGATACTTCTAATGGTGAAGATGTCTGGTCCGACTTCCTTGCCCTGTTCCTGGTAAACCCTGATCTATACCACTCCCCCACCACAGGGGAGGACCGAGAAAGGTGTAATTGAACCCACAAAGATAGACAAATGGGGAACCAAAAACTTCATCACACAACCAGAACACACGGAGATATAAGATAATACGTGTAAAGAGGAAATATGCTGCTCCTATGTCACATGGCCACTGTGTGCTCAGTCTCTGGTTGTGCTGCTCCTGTCTCATGGCTGCTGTGTGCTCAGTCGCTGGTTGTGCTGCTCCTGTCTCATGGCCGCTGTGCTCAGTCGCTGGTTGTGCTGCTCCTGTCTCATGGCCACTGTGTGCTCAGTCTCTGGTTGTGCTGCTCCTGTCTCATGGCCGCTGTGCTCAGTCGCTGGTTGTGCTGCTCCTATGTCTCATGGCCGCTGTGCTCAGTCGCTGGTTGTGCTGCTCCTATGTCTCATGCCGCTGTGTGCTCAGTCGCTGGTTGTGCTGCTCCTATGTCTCATGGCTGCTGTGCTCAGTTGCTGGTTGTGCTGCTCCAATGTCACATGGCCGCTGTGCGCTCAGTCGCTGGTTGTGCTGCTCCTATGTCTCATGCCGCTGTGTGCTCAGTCGTTGGTTGTGCTGCTCCTATGTCTCATGGCTGCTGTGCTCAGTCGCTGGTTGTGCTGCTCCAATGTCACATGGCCGCTGTGCGCTCAGTCGCTGGTTTTGCTGCTCCTATGTCTCATGGCCGCTGTGCTCAGTCACTGGTTGTACTGCTATGTCTCATGGCTGCTGTGTGCTCAGTCTCTGGTTGTGCTGCTCCTATGTCCCATGGCCGCTGTGCTGAGTCGCTGGTTGTGCTGCTCCTGTCACATGGCCGCTGTGTGCTCAGTCGCTGGTTGTGCTGCTCCTATGTCTCATGGCCGATGCGCTGAGTTGCTGGTTGTGCTGCTCCTGTCACATGGCCTCTGTGTGCTCAGTCGCTGGTTTTGCTGCTCCTATGTCTCATAGCCGCTGTGTGCTCAGTCGCTGGTTGTGCTGCTCCTATGTCTTATGCCGCTGTGCTCAGTCGCTGGTTGTGCTGCTGCTATGTCTCATGCCGCTGTGCTCAGTCGCTGGTTGTGCTGCTCCTATGTCTCATGGCCGCTGTGTGCTCAGTCGCTGGTTGTGCTGCTCCTATGTCTCATGCCGCTGTACTCAGTCGCTGGTTGTGCTGCTCCTATGTCTCATGCCGCTGTGCTCAGTCTCTGGTTGTGCTGCTGCTATGTCTCATGGCTGCTGTGTGCTCAGTCGCTTGTTGTGCTGATCCTATGTCTCATGGCCGCTGTGCTCAGTCGCTTGTTCTGCTGCTGCTATGTCTCATGCCGCTGTGCTCAGTCGCTGGTTGTGCTGCTCCTATGTCTCATAGCCGCTGTTTGCTCAGTCGCTGGTTGTGCTGCTCCTGTCACATGGCCGCTGTGTGCTCAGTCGCTGGTTGTGCTGCTCCTATGTCTTATGCCGCTGTGCTCAGTCGCTGGTTGTGCTGCTGCTATGTCTCATGCCGCTGTGCTCAGTCGCTGGTTGTGCTGCTCCTATGTCTCATGGCCGCTGTGTGCTCAGTCGCTGGTTGTGCTGCTCCTATGTCTCATGCCGCTGTGCTCAGTCGCTGGTTGTGCTGCTCCTATGTCTCATGCCGCTGTGCTCAGTCTCTGGTTGTGCTGCTCCTATGTCTCATGGCCGCTGTGTGCTCAGTCGCCGGTTGTGCTGCTATGTCTCATGCCGCTGTGCTCAGTCGCTGGTTGTGCTGCTCCTATGTCTCATGCCGCTGTGCTCAGTCGCTGGTTGTGCTGCTATGTCTCATGCCGCTGTGCTCAGTCGCTTGTTGTGCTGCTCCTGTCTCATGGCCGCTGTGCTCAGTCTCTGGTTGTGCTGCTCCTGACTCATGGCCGCTGTGCTGAGTCGCTGGTTTGCTGCTCCTGTCTCATGGCCGCTGTGTGCTCAGTCGCTGGTTGTGCTACTCCTATGTCTCATGGCCGCTGTGCTCAGTCTCTGGTTGTGCTGCTCCTATGTCTCATGCCGCTGTGCTCAGTCGCTGGTTGTGCTGCTATGTCTCATGCCGCTGTGCTCAGTCGCTTGTTGTGCTGCTCCTATGTCTCATGGCCACTGTGCTAAGTCTCTGGTTGTGCTGCTCCTGTCTCATGGCCGCTGTGCTCAGTCTCTGGTTGTGCTGCTCCTGTCTCATGGCCGCTGTACTCAGTCTCTGGTTGTGCTGCTCCTATGTCTCATGGCCGCTGTGCTCAGTCTCTGGTTGTGCTGCTCCTGTCTCATGGCCACTGTGTGCTCAGTCGCTGGTTTGCTGCTCCTGTCTCATGGCCGCTGTGCTCAGTCTCTGGTTGTGCTGCTCCTGTCTCATGGCCGCTGTGTGCTCAGTCTCTGGTTTGCTGCTCCTGTCTCATGGCCGCTGTGTGCTGAGTCGCTGGTTGTGCTGCTCCTGTCTCATGGCTGCTGTGTGCTCAGTCGCTGGTTGTGCTCTCCTTAGACGTGTATTTCCTGGGATTTTCTCATTGATACATCAATGACAAAGTTTCCATTACAACCAGTGTGAATCAGTGTCTCATTTCATGTGAAGATAAAGCTGTTCATGTAAAGTTCTGATTTTTTATCTTGCTTTGTGTTTCTATTCTTCAGCACTTTGAAGATCTCAGAAAAAAGGAACCTTCTTATTCTTATACAAACCTCATTCTTTTTTTCGCGTCTTCCTTTTATCCTTCCTCATTCCTTGGTTGAACTTGAAGAGATAAAAAACAAGAGGCGTTTCCTGCAACACCGCAAGCAACAAATGAGGGTGAGTTAGAGGGTTGGTCGCTCAGAGTAAAGGACTTCACTGTGCAATGCATCTCCGCAGCACAGCCGAGCAAAGTGTGCCTGCGCGGCCGGAGAAGCTACTGCGCAGGTGCGAGAAATCGTCCATCTATGGGAATGATGCAGGACGCGTCCACATCAATCAAAGCTGGAGGTCGGGTATTGAAAAAAGAGAGGAGGCACAGGCTCTGCAGCAAGGGCGCCCGTCAGACCATCGTTTAAAGGGGATGTCCATTACTTCTCATTCTACTTCATCGCCCCTGTAACTGTGGCGCCCCTGAGGCTTCCGTCGCCACAGGTCATTGCACCCCATCAGCGGTGTGATGCCCCATTCTGAGAGAGGAAGAGAGTGAACTCCGGTCCCCTGGTAAATTCACACTACACCCATTGCTAGGAACACACTGGGACCAGGGAAAGTGGCAGACAACCCTCCCATGCTGCATGCTGGGAGGGGTCATAAGACCCATCCCTGCTCCTATAGGGTAGAACAGGGCAACTGGGGAGGTGGGAGGAGCCATCTGAGAGCAGACACAGAGAGGAAGGTCAAGTTTAGTCGGTCTACCTCAGGGAGTGAGAGAGTGAGCATGTAGTTGGAGAAGAAGAACGAGAGAAAGGAGGGAGGAGGAGGCCTGCTGGAGGCAGGCAAGGAGGAGAAAAGAAAGAAAGAAGGAAAGAAAGAAGGAAAGAAAGGCTCCAAGTCAGGCAGGAGCAGAGAAACCGAAGGAGACGCTTCCTGGTGAAGATCCTGGGACCCAGAGGTCCAGGTGACACCACGTAGAAGGCAGAAGGAGTCGCAGGGCCACGGGTAGTCTGTATAGCTGTCGGGGCAGTTTAGAGCTATGGTGGCCTGTTCCACAAGAACATCGGTGGAGTGATCAAGCTGCGACAGGGGACGGTCCCTAGAGACTGGAGGAGTGCAAAGATCATCTCCAAACAGTAAAAACCGAGGCCCAGGGAACGTTGTAGACTCCCCGGGCCAGAACCCATAGCAGACCTTTCAGAAAAGGGGTAATCAGCCGACAGGTGACCCCCCAGCCTGGAGGCTGTAGTGGAGGCCAAGCCAGGTTTATCCTATCAAAGGCAAGGCTAAGGAAGACAGCAGAAGAAAGAGACACTAAGAGAAGGGTACCGGCTTTCACTCTCAGAATCACCCAGAAACGGCGGAGGTCCCTGACAGTGGTCCCAGCAGTCCAAGGGCCCCTGCAGTACTGTGACAAGAATTGTGAGTAAAGAACTTGAACTGCACCCTTGAAGTGGTCTCTGTTATTTCAGCTGCATAGACATTCACAAGCACCAACTGTGCCCCGGGGCATTGCTCCACCTGTGGGAAGCAGTACCACCATTGCTGCCATATCATCCCCCGGAGGCCTCATACAGCAGCGGCGGCTTAATAGCCGCATACCACAGGTGGCGTCATGAACACAACCATTATTAAGCAAGCCACATATTCTACTTACACCCACCAGGGCCACGGAGCCGGGACCAGCCACCACTGACTACCACTGGACTAGTCCGGCCCGGCACCGGGTGTCCCACAGCCCTGGGGTGGGCGAGTCATAACAAAAACATCTGGTGTGGTCATGGTTGCAGTGATGTCTGAAGTCGTGTTTCCGGGGCCCAAGTGATACTGTTATTATGCACATTACACACAGGTCCGGTGACCAATCAGCGCCCTTGGTCTGTCTCCCCATCTTCAGACATTTGAGCAGGAAGTCAGCGCTGCACTCACATCCTGCTCTATTGTCCTAAGGCGGGGAGACAGATGGTGGGCGCTGATTGGTCACTGGACTCACATGTCATAATAATGTCACTTGGGCCCCGGGAACAGAACATCAGACATTGCAGCAGCCGTGTTGCACCGGAGGAGAGTATAGAATTATTTATGGTTACGGGGGCGAACAAGGGGAATGAGCAGAGGTTGTCCAAATAGTGAACATCTCCTTTAAATACAGCACAAGAACAAATCAAACAGCAGCAAATAAAGGTCCTGGCATTTGTTCACACAGTCAAAAACTGGTGACAAGTTTCCTTCAACCCTTGTCAGCGGCAGCACCCGGGCTCCACCGCACTGTTTTCTTCTTAGAATGGCTGAACTTGATGGACATTTGTCTTTTCCACCCTATTTACTATGTAACCAGTGTATATTACCATCACATCCAACTGTAGACAATCTCTGCGGGAGCCCAGACTGATACATTGTATAAGCTCGAGGTGCTGCTGTTAGTTTGGGCCCATTCTCTCAGGTACTTCATCTGCCTAGAGAAGGGCTCACGTTCCTCTATTATGACTGTGCCCATCATACGGCCACGTGCATCAATCCTTACACCATTGATTTCTAACATATATGAAGCCATGACACTTCTATAGGATTTTCTTACGTGGCTTGGTAATAATAATGCAATGTTTGTACAAAGAGAAAGTCACGGAAATATGGATACACAAAGACCTCCATATTACAACCCCCCGACCACCTGGGGTACTACAAATCCCAGCATGGTCCAGCATGAAGATACGTTCAAAGTGTCCGGAATGTCTACAGTGCCGACATTCTCCCAGTGCTACATTTGCATTCATTTATCATATTGCATATGTTTTTTCTTTCTTATTTTTTCCTTCATATATTGTAAATACTTTATCTCTGTAGTATATACGATCAGAGCAGACTCTGTACAGATCAGGGTTCAGGGGGGTTTGACATTTGCTTCATATTTGTTATCTTCTCGGTTCCTTCCCGCAGGTTCTTATTTATATTTAATGGCATGGCGCCTCCTCTATTGTATCTGCGAGCACCGAAACGCGTCGTCTCCTCGGAAAAGAGACTGAACATGAAAGAGCGGGGAGATCTGCTCCACTTTCCACATTATTATTACATCCTAATGACACAGTATTATCTCCTGTGCCCCGGAATATTTAACAAGAGGATGAAAACTGCAGCAATGTAGATAGGAGGCGACGAATGCCGCTGATCTCCAGATCAGAAGTCACCGCACATTCCCTGCAAATGACTGCAATCATCAACAAAAGCAATCGCATGAATAATCCCTCCCTTCTTGAGAAAGTTGTTTTTTTATAAGCAATGTGCAATTGTATCCATTACATATTATGAGACTGCCCCTTTAAATGCTCGACTCTGGGGACAATACTGGAAAAAGACGTCTTTCACGGCCATTGTTAGACTCAGACTTTCATCTTTTCAGTTCCAGTCAAAAGTATTTTTGTCTTTTTTTTTCTTATTTGAAAATCTTCCTCCTCCTCACGACTCCAGACTCAGCGTCTTCTGCCGGAGACACAAATGAAAAGCAAAGACTAACAACATAATGTCACATTATATAAAGGATAAGGACATCTTCCAGGGATTTTTCACTTAAATCCATATATTTTCAGCTAAAAATAATCTTACAAAAAAATCAAAGATCAAATTCTTTGGTCAAAAATCAGAATAATAGAATTCAGAAAAAAGAAAACTCCCATCCATACGAGCTCACTGACACATCCTGAGTGGACTCAATCTGCAGCCAGCGACGTGCACGGATTCAGGAGCGACACACGGCGTCACATTCTTAATCAAATAAAAACCGCACAAATTATTTTTAGTCCAAAATGCATGAATTTCAGCAAAAAAAGCTGCAGACATTGCTCTTTTTCTGGAAACACGGCCTTAGTTTGCAGCTTTTCATTATAAATATTTGTAAATAAATGTAGTAAAAAAAGTTTTTTATTTAAACCTCTGCTCGCAGTTCTACAGACTTGGCAATTTGACACAAGAACATTGAACCAAGGCACATCTCGCATCAAAAGTCAACGCCACTCCATATGGCACATAATATTAAGAAGAAGAAAAAATGGAGCTTACAAGGCTATTGTTGCAAAAATATCCAAATTTTTATTATACAAAATTCATATTATATTAAAATCGTTACGATCAGTATAGAAAAGGTACATATACGGTGCTTACATAGAGAAAAAGGTGAATTACCACACATAAATGGGAGAGCAAAGGTGATAACACCCCAAATAAGCATGAAGGGACAAAGGGTCATAAGTGAATATAAATGGCTGGCTAGTGACTATGGCGTCTCTGTCTTGATAATAACCATAATTCTATGTAGCCCAATCAGCATAGATCTATAAGGCAGGACAGAGATTTGCCAAATATCAAGCTAAACATGACAAAAAGTCACAGAATGACCAACAAGTATGGCGCCCTCACCCTGGCTGGACACATAAAGTAGTGTAGCCAAATCGGCATATGTCCGTTTTATGCCGGATAGGGATCGCCGGAAAAAAGCCAGTCACATGGAAAAGACCCTAAGAACCCATAACTTACACATGGTTAAGAAGAGGGGCAAGCACCAGAGCGTCCCAGGACAGTGCCACGAGCCTTCCAAAATGCATGAATTTCAGCAAAAAAAGCTGCAGACATTGCTCTTTTTCTGGAAACACGGCCTTAGTTTGCAGCTTTTCATTATAAATATTTGTAAATAAATGTAGTAAAAAAAGTTTTTTATTTAAACCTCTGCTCGCAGTTCTACAGACTTGGCAATTTGAGGTGAGCAGGCAACATCTAATGTGCAGCGGCTTCAAACTCCTGAATAATCAGCTGCCACCGGCATTGTCTATGGATTATTTTCCCTTCCCTTTTTAAGGCCCCCTTCATACATCCGTGAAAAAAATGAACCGTTTTTTTCACGGACGTATTAAAGGGGTGGTTTGCTCCCCGTGTGCCGTGTTTGTGGCACATCCGTGTTTTGGATATTGGATACAGGGAGCTTCCCCTAGTGGTGGCTGCAGACAGACGTTTATGGCATATTTCTGTATACAGGGAGATCCCCCTAGTGGTAGCTGCAGACAGGATCTGATCATGTGTCTCTGTATACAGGGAGCTCCCCCTAGTGGTGGCTGCAGACAGGATCTTATCATGTATCTCTGTATACAGGGAGCTCCCCCTAGTGGTGACTGCAGACAGGATCTTATCATGTATCTTTGTATACAGGGAGCTCTCCCTAGTGGTGGCTGCAGACAGGATCTGATCATGTATCTCTGTATACAGGGAGCTCCCTCTAGTGGTGGCTGCAGACAGAATCTATCAAGTATCTCTGTGTACAGGGAGATCCCCCTAGTGGTGGCTGCAGACAGGATCTTATCATGTATCTCTGTATACAGGGAACTCCCCCAAGTGGTGGCTGCAGACAGGATCTTATCATGTATCTCTGTATACAGGGAGCTCCCCCTAGTGGTGGCTGCAGACAGGATCTGATCATGTATCTCTGTATACAGGGAGCTCCCTCTAGTGGTGGCTGCAGACAGAATCTATCAAGTATCTCTGTGTACAGGGAGATCCCCCTAGTGGTGGCTGCAGACAGGATCTAATCATGTATCTCTGTATACAGGGAGCTCCCTCTAGTGGTGGCTGCAGACAGGATCTGATCATGTATCTCTGTATACAGGGCTACCCCTAGTGGTGGCTGCAGACAGGATCTTATCATGTATCTCTGTATACAGGGAGCTCCCCCTAGTAGTGGCTGCAGACAGAATCTATCAAGTATCTCTGTGTACAGGGAGGTCCCTCTAGTGGTGGCTGCAGACAGAATCTATCAAGTATCTCCGTGTACAGGGAGCTCCCCCTAGTGGTGGCTGCAGATGGGATTTTATCATGTATCTCTGTACACAGGGAGCTCCCTCTAGTGGTGACTGCAGACAGAATCTATCAAGTATCTCTGCGTACAGGGAGGTCCCTCTAGTGGTGGCTGCAGATGGGATTTTATCATGTATCTCTGTATACAGGGAGCTCCCCCTAGTGGTGACTGCAGACAGGATCTTATCATGTATCTCTGTATACAGGGAGCTTCCCCTAGTGGTGGCTGCAGACAGACGTTTATGGCATATTTCTGTATACAGGGAGATCCCCCTAGTGGTGGCTGCAGACAGAATCTATCAAGTATCTCTGTGTACAGGGAGGTCCCTCTAGTGGTGGCTGCAGATGGGATTTTATCATGTATCTCTGTATACAGGGAGCTCCCCCTAGTGGTGGCTGCAGACAGGATCTTATCATGTATCTCTGTATACAGGGAGCTCCCCCTAGTGGTGGCTGCAGACAGGATCTTATCATGTATCTCTGTATACAGGGAGATCCCCCTAGTGGTGGCTGCAGACAGGATCTTATCATGTATCTCTGTATACAGGGAGCTCCCCCTAGTGGTGGCTGCAGACAGGATCTTATCATGTATCTCTGTATACAGGGATATCCCCCTAGTGGTGGCTGCAGACAGGATCTTATCATGTATCTCTGTATACAGGGAGCTCCCCCTAGTGGTGGCTGCAGACAGGATCTTATCATGTATCTCTGTATACAGGGAGCTCCCCCTAGTGGTGACTGCAGACAGGATCTTATCATGTATCTCTGTATACAGGGAGCTCCCCCTAGTGGTGGCTGCAGACAGGATCTTATCATGTATCTCTGTATACAGGGAGCTCCCCCTAGTGGTGGCTGCAGACAGGATCTTATCATGTATCTCTGTATACAGGGGGCTCCCCCTAGTGGTGGCTGCAGACAGGATCTTATCATGTATCTCTGTATACAGGGAGCTCCCTCTAGTGGTGACTGCAGACAGGATCTTATCATGTATCTCTGTATACAGGGAGCTCCCCCTAGTGCTGGCTGCAGACAGGATCTTATAATGTATCTCTGTATACAGGGAGCTCCCTCTAGTGGTGGTTACAGACAGGATGTTATCATGTATCTCTGTATACAGGGAGCTCCCCCTAGTGGTGGCTGCAGACAGGATCTTATCATATATCTCTGTATACAGGGAGCTCCCTCTAGTGGTGGCTGCAGACAGGATCTTATAATGTATCTCTGTATACAGGGAGCTCCCTCTAGTGGTGGCTACAGACAGGATCTTATCATGTATCTCTGTATACAGGGAGCTCCCCTAGTAGTGGCTACAGACAGGATCTTATGTATCTCTGTATACAGGGAGCTCCCCCTAGTGGTGGCTGCAGACAGGATCTTATCATGTATCTCTGTATACAGGGAGCTCCCTCTAGTGGTGGCTGCAGACAGGATCTTATAATGTATCTCTGTATACAGGGAGCTCCCTCTAGTGGTGGCTACAGACAGGATCTTATCATGTATCTCTGTATACAGGGAGCTCCCCTAGTAGTGGCTACAGACAGGATCTTATGTATCTCTGTATACAGGGAGCTCCCCCTAGTGGTGGCTACAGACAGGATCTTATCATATATTTCTGTATACAGAGGTAGTGGCAAACGGAAGACATAATTTTTTCATGTGTAACTCTGCTGTAAATTTGGAGTTCTAAAAAACATTTTCTAGTCTCTGACCTTTATCAGGAAGACATAGTATGAAATTTTTCTGAGCAGCATTAATGTGATGCAGGATGATTGCACCTTACATATTATATGTGACCTTTATGATTCATTGGCCCCTTCATCCTGCTCTATACATACAGCCCATTTAATTTCCAGTCCGCGAGACCACAGTTATAAGTTTTTTGGTTTCATCACTACAAAAAGATATAAACCCGTGTTATATTGATGTCGTCATTCAGGATTTGTTGTATTTTATTTTATTTGTAAATGTATCTATAATTTATCTTCACTATAAATGGCTCCGGCAGAAAAATCACTGAAATAAATACCGGCCTCCTGTATTTCTCTTCTTTTCTCTATTGCATAAATCCTGCTTCTTGCTGGGTGAATATTGCTGATGCCGGGATGATGATTTGTGCTCTATGATTTTACCTTTATTATATTGTGAATATATTTCCGCGCCTTTTCTTTTTGGCGCCATTCTCAGAAGTCAGATTTACACTTGATGTAAAGCATTTAGCAGCTGGAAATGTGCGGCTTCTAATTTCTGTTTATTTCACATCGGAGCAGATGATATAACGTCAGCGCACCGCGCTCTTTATTACGCCGACGGGCGAGGTCCGCTCCCGGAACAAGCGCCATTGTTGTAAATGTTCCTCCATATATAAATGTGATGCTCAGTGAAATGCTTCATATAAACTGCTGCTCAGTAATTGTCTGAGTATTTCTGCATTTAAGCTCCAGCTTGTGGAACAGTAAAACATGTTTCAGTCTCAGGATTACTCATGAGCAAAAGGAAAAGAAGGATAAGACCAGAGACCATGGAAAACATATGGGGCCCCTATAAGGGGAAGATTCTTCTACAACCCAGAAACCCTTTACCAGGACAGTAGGACTAATGCTCCGACATCCCTCACCATTACAAGACGGAGGGTCAGCAGGGACCACAGGGTAGGGGGTAATATTCAGAATAGTGGGAGAATGAAAAGGCCATGAGGAAAAGGGGCAAGATGGGACCTCAGTATTGAGTCCTCGCACCTGCACGGAGTCAGGGTTGTAAGATTTAGAGGAAAATGGGATCTTCTTTATTTTCCAGTAGTCTCTAGTTCCTCTCTCCTTGTATCTCTGGAAATCATTGTAAACCTTCTCAATTATCAAAATCTTGTCTTCTGTGCACGATAACTGAGGAGGCAGAGGAGAGAGAGGAGGGGAAATAAGCAGAGGACGAGAAAATGAGAAGAGCTAGCAGAAGAGGAGTGGAGAGAAAATGAGAGGAGTGGAGGAAAAGAGGCAAGAAGAAAAAAGGAAAGGAATGCAGAGGAGAGGAAAGAAAGAGACAAGAGAAGAGGAAAGTAGAGGAGAGAAGAGGAAAGAAGAAGAGCGGAGAGGAAAATAGACAAGAGGAAATGTGAGAAGATAAGACGAGAGGAGGAGAGAAGAACTGAGGAAAGAAGAGTGGAGAGGAGAGGAGGAGACAAGAGGTGAGGAAAAAAGAAATGAGAAAAAAGGGGAGGAGGGGAGGAAGCAAGAAGAAAAAGATAATAGAGGAGAAGAGAAGAGGAAAGAAAAGCAGAGGATTGGAGAGGAAGAGAGCATTGTTAAAGAAAGGAGATGAAAGGAGACAAGAGAAGAGGAAAGTAGAGGGGGAAAGAAAAGGAAGAGATAAGAGAAAAAGAGATAAGAGGAAAGAGGAGTATAGAGAAGAGTAGACAAGAGGAAAGGAGAGCAGAAGAAATTATAGGGGTGGAGAGGATGAGTGGAGAAAAGAGAAAAGTAGAAGAGGAGAGAGAGAAGAGAAAAAAAGATCAGTAGAGAGGAGAGGAGAAGAGGATGAGAGGGGACAAGAAAAGAGGAAAGTAGAGGAGTAGAGATGGGCAAACCATCAGATGTAGGTAAAGCCAGGCTTAAAAAAAAAAAGTCCGGTTTGGGACCAGAGTTTACCCAGAACTTGAGCCTTGACGCTGAATCCCATATAAGTCCATGGGGACCCAAACTTAAGTGCTATAAAATGTCCAGGGGGCTTTAAAAGAAGTAAAAAAAAGGGAATTAAAGCAGAGCAATTATACTTAGCGAGTTTCTGTGCGGCTGTCACTCTGCTTCCGGGTGAATATTCACTGCTTCCCCCACCCACCCTCTTTGAGAACGCCTGTGATTGGTTGCAGTCAGACTGTGCCCCCAACATCTGTGCCGGCATCTGTGATTGATTACACTCACACTAGCTGTTTGGGTCTCTAAAGTGGAGTGTAAAAATAAATAATTGGAAAAAATGGCTTAGGGTCCCCTGCATCCTGATACCCAGCACAGATAAAGCAGACAGCTGGAGGCTGCATCTTGGCTGTGTTCTAAAATACATGGAAGAAAACTGAGCTTTTTTTTAATTATTTAAATAAATCATTTAAAAAAAAAAGGTGTGAGGCCCTCCCCAATGTTGATACCATCTCAGATAAAGCAGACAGCTGGGGGCTTGTATTCTCAGGCTGGGGAGGTCCATGGTTATTGGGCTTCCCCAGCCTAAAAATATCAGCTGCCCCAGAATGGGCGTATTCATTAGATGTGACAATCCAGGCTGCTCTTACATCCCATTTGCCCTGGAGTGGTGACAATCGGGATAATCTAAGAGGTTAATGACAGCTTTAATTTCTCAAAAAATCACAGCTACCATGAACCTCCAGATTAGTAATGGGTAAGGGTCTATGAGTCCCCCCTTTACTAATGATATAATTACACAGTGAAGATAAATTGCACAGTTTGTGGATGCAGCCTTTAGCTGTCTGCTTTATCTGCACTGGGTATAAAATAAAGAGGGCCTAATGCCATTTTTTTCCAATTATTTATTTATTTTTACATTCCACTTTGGGGACCCAGATAACTAATATGAGGCAACCAACTACAGATGCCGGCACAGAGAGTGGGGGCGCAGTGTAACCATAACCCAATCACAGAATCTTATCATGTATCTCTGCATACAGGTAGCTCCCCCTAGTGGTGACTGCAGACAAGATCTTATCATGTATCTGTATACAGGGAGCTCCCCCTAGTGGCGGCTGCAGACAGGATCTTATCATGTATCTCTGTATACAGGGAGCTCTCCCTAGTGGTGGCTGCAGACAGGATCTTATCATGTATCTCTGTATACAGGGAGCTCCCCCTAGTGGCGGCTGCAGACAGGATCTTATCATGTATCTCTGTATACAGGGAGCTCCCCCTAGTGGTGGCTGCAGACAGGATCTTATCATGTTTCTCTGTATACAGGGAGCTCCCCCTAGTGGTGACTGCAGACAGGATCTTATCATGTATCTCGGTATACAGGGAGCTCCCCCTAGTGGTGACTGCAGACAGGATCTTATCATGTATCTCTGTATACAGGGAGCTCCCCCTAGTGGTGGCTGCAGACAGGATATTATCATGTATCTCTGTATACAAGGAGCTCCCCCTAGTGGTGACTGCAGACAGGATCTTATCATGTATCTCTGTATACAGGGAGCTCCCCCTAGTAGTGGCTGCAGACAGGATCTTATCATGTATCTCTGTACACAGGGAGCTCCCCCTAGTGGTGACTGCAGACAGGATCTTATCATGTATCTCTGTATACCGAGAGCTCCCCCTAGTGGTGGCTGCAGACAGGATCTTATAATGTATCTCTGTATACAGGGAGCTCCCCCTAGTGGTGACTGCAGACAGGATCTTATCATGTATCTCTGTATACAGGGAGCTCCCCCTTGTGGTGGCTGCAGACAGGATCTTATAATGTATCTCTGTATACAGGGAGCTCCCCCTAGTGGTGACTGCAGACAGGATCTTATCATGTATCTCTGTATACAGGGAGCTCCCCCTAGTGGTGACTGCAGACCGGATCTTATCATGTATCTCTGTATACAGGGAGCTCCCCCTAGTGGTGGCTGCAGACAGGATCTTATCATGTATCTCTGTATACAGGGAGCTCCCCCTTGTGGTGGCTGCAGACAGGATCTTATCATGTATCTCTGTATACAGGGAGCTCCCCCTAGTGGTTGCTGCAGACAGGATCTTATCATGTATCTCTGTATACAGGGAGCTCCCCCTAGTGGTGACTGCAGACAAATGTTTGTATTTATCACTATGTGTATGCAGAGGATTTGGAGCTCGGTATTAGGAAAGCTGAGTTCTCATTTCTATAAAGATGTAATAAGAAAATCATTCTGCAAAATCTGAAGTGTAAAAATACTATGGCAGAAAGTAAAACATTTTAAACTTTTAAAGCAAAAATGTAATTACTGTATTTTTTTAATCCTATGTAAACCCCTCTTTGTAGCATAAAATAGACATTCTTCTATCCACCTCCCTTCACTGTATAGGAGTCCAGTTTGGCCCTGCAGGTCGGTGATTAGGCAGCGCTGCTGATTTTTGCTGCTCGTTAGTTTCCTTTTTTAGCTTCTAATGACAGATATTCATGTACATTACAGTAATGATTCCCCGTGGTCGCTGTGGCCCCGCGGACGCCACGATCTTCAGAATGAGCCGCCTCTTTCCAATCATTGTAAGGAAAACCAGAAAAGCAATAAAAGATCCAGCTAATAGAATATCTGCAGAGCGCAGTGCGGTGATGAGTCTCCGCAGGATGGTTCTCGGCTGACACTTTCATACTTCGGGGAGTTACATTGGGCGTGCGGATCTCAATGATGAAATTGATGAAAAAAGTTACAATTTACTGTCATCAGATCTGAACTTTGACTCGGGGAAAATTCTGCAGAAAATAATCTCTCCCGATATCCAGCTGGGAATCCGGTGCTGAAGGTTTCCACTACTCGCTCCTTCATCAGGTCACATCTATCGCTGCAATCACGCGTCTTATTTCTCTTTATGCCTAATATGTCTCTGTTTATAGAGTCTGAAAAGCTCAAGAAAGAAGAATCTAAACTGTGTCCACCAGCACAATGCAGACTGATGGGGAAGGGGAGAATTGTGAGTGCAGCTCTGGGGGTGACTGCCCATCTGTAATATCCAAAATGGTGTTCTTGGTTTGTGGATACTCATCACTGGGGGCTTCCTGTGAGACCACCGCCGATCGTGAGTGAATCCAGAGCATGCACACTGTGGACCCACAGAAGGAGATACCGAAACACAGTGCAAAGCCCCCTTTTCTGGGTCAGTGAGGGTCCCAGAGGTCATGCGCCCAGCAGTCAATAAGTCCGGTGGCATAGTGTCCGTTACCAGCGCCTTACGACAAGGCGTTTTGTGTCCCCTGACCCGTGGACCCCTCGAGTCCCTTCCACCAGTCCGGTATTGCCCCCCTTATCCTCCAGTCACATTTTGTATTTTAAGAAAATACTGATGTAATTATAGTTTGACCTTTGACCTCCAGTTTTCATTCTTTTTGCTTAATTCCAACCTAAACTATTTAAAATAAATGGTTGTAAATTGTTATATTATTTCTTAATGGTTTAGTTTTTTTTTAATACATTTTTTAATGTACAATATTACAGCAGCCGAGTCCCTAAACTTAACCTTAGCCCGAAGCCAAAGCCTCGCCCTAAATCGAACGCCAACTTTAGTCCTATTCATAACCCTAATCCTAATCCTCGCTCATCCCCGCTCCATGCACTAACTTTAGTTATTGAATGAAGACAGGATTGGATTCTTGAGCAGTGAATGTGATTTGTCATTACCTTCAATCATCACCTTCTAATCTGTCATCTTGGTTCCTGTACAACAGATGAGATGAGTTTGTCATCGACTGCTGCACTCTGCATCAGCAGCGCCTGAGAATACAAAGCCCATCTCCGTGCTGTGCTCTGCATAGGCAGCACTGGGCAGGCACTTGCTGCAATATTGTAAGAAGACTCATTGAACAGTTATAGGTGGGGGAGGCTACACCACTGTATATGTTGTACCACACACAATAGGACATCCCCTTTAAATTAAGTAGGGAACTTGTGTTTTAGTATAAAAGATAGGGGTAAAGCAGAGGGTGGGGATACAGGCCTCAGGGGTTGGTTTAAGGAGAGGTTGATGCCATGACGGGTGGGTTCCATGAGGGTTTGGTTTCAGGAAGGGCTGGTTCCAGGTGTTGATTCCTGGAGGGTTGGTTTCAAGGTGGGGTTGGTTTCAGGAGTCATTGGTTCCAGATGGGGATAATTCCAGGAGGGGTTGGTTCCAGATGGGGATAATTCCAGGAGGGGTGGGTTCCAGATGGGGATAATTCCAGGAGGGGTTGGTTCCAGATGGGGATAATTCCAGGAGTCCTTGGTTCCAGATGGGGATAATTCCAGGAGGGGTTGGTTCCAGATGGGGATAATTCCAGGAGGGGTTGGTTCCAGATGGGGATAATTCCAGGAGTCGTTGGTTCCAGATGGGGATAATTCCAGGAGTCGTTGGTTCCAGATGGGGATAATTCCACGAGTCGTTGGTTCCAGGTGGGATTGGTTCCGGAAGGGGATAGAGCTCCAGGAGGGGTTGGTTCCAGAAGTGGTTGGTTAATGAGGAGTTGGGTCCAGGTGGGGTTGGTTTCAAGAATTGTTGGTTCCAGAAGGAATCGCATTGAGGGATTGGCTCCAGGAGGGGTTGGTTTCACTGGGGATTGGCTTTAGAAGTGCAGATGAGTGAACCTGGATAGTAAATTTTGGTGTTTGTACCGAATAGTGAAATTTCCCTAGCTCAATTACTTTTGTCTCCAGGGGGTCTGGCTGTGGTCAGTATATATAAGAGGCTTGCACTCATATATATATATATATATTAGTGCTCACTTCAGTTATCCTATTCAGTTATATGTAGTTTTTTTTCTGAATGTGAACACAGCTCCGCCCCTTTCGGCCATGTTTTTTCCATCTCCTATATAAGAAAGTCCTTAGTTACCCCTCTCCACCCATAGCAGTTTTTAATTGCAATGAGATGACACACAGTTAGGGTCACAGAGCTAGGGACCCCAATATAGAGATATGCCTTGACGAGGCCTTGGGGCTCAGTTACATTGATCAATGCGATTGCTAAATATCTCCTTTTTCCTAATATTCATAGCAGGTATGCAATTCATTATTCACATGTTCAAATTAGCAAGTAGCATTTTTCATTGTATATTCCAATATTTTTCCATATGCTTAAGGCATTATACCATTATCTAAGTTTGATGTGCAGCCTTATTCTTATATATAGTATGTATTTTTGGCTTGCACTCATATATATATATATTAGTGCTCACTTCAGTTATCCTATTCAGTTGGCTGTGGTCAGTGGCTTCTTCCTTACTACAATTAACTTTCACCCCTTACCATTTGGTCCAGAATGGAGGAATTGGATTTCTGTCCTGAATAGGGTGACCTAGTCTTGATGGAGGTCAGGGTGTGTGGAAATATATATGATTGGCAGGTGGACTGGTATGTATGGATATGCCATATTCCTCACAGTTTGTGTAATGAGGGGTTGATTCCAGCAGCAGCTGCTTCCAGACTGAGTTTTTTTCCAGAAGGAGTTGGATCCAGGAGGGGTCCAGTTCTTGGAGGGGTTGGTTTCAGCGAACAAGCTAATCTTCCTTGGTTGGAGTATTTCCATTATTGGTCAGGGCAGTGAAGCGTGACATTCTAGTTTAGTTTAGTAGCAGTTTCCAAAGATTGGATACCAGCTGCAAACCCGGTATGTCCGCACAATTGAAGGCTATCTTGGCAGTTACAGGTTTTTGTTTTTTTTTTATATAAATACAAAGTAACAGTTTGCAGATTTCAATAGTCCGGCAGATTGATTGTGGTCCATAAACTAAAAAGCCATAATCCTCCAGTCCTATCAATGAGGAAATACCTCTAACGGTGCAATTTATCTGAATTTTCACCATTGTTCTTTGATTTTTTACATTGTATCTTTTTGGATACAATTGGTAAATGCTGCGGACAAATAGGGCTGCATTATTCTTTGGAAAATTGCTTACACAGGGCAGTAAATGCTTTTCATACTTCTAATTGACCTTTAGCGTTTCGGTCCTCGGAGTCGTTCTTGCCTTTTCTAGATCTCATCAGCTGAAGATAATACAACATGAGGATAGAGACATGATATCGACTGGAGACAGAAAAGACTGCGCACAATGCGTGTCCTAGACACGGAATCATAGAAAAGCTTTCTTTATTAAATATCCATTATTTACAGCTCCTTATATCTGTACAATGGTAAGAATAGAAAATAAAGGAAACTGTTCTGTGCAGGCGACGTACGGCGGCTACAAATCTCTTTTTGCACTGAGTGTTCAAAACACTTTATTAGGAGATAATGTGGAAGTAACAAAATATCCAGGAGGCCACGCGGAGAACGATGGGATTTAGTGAGCGCCGATATTGCCCTAATCTGATACCACTGACAGGTCACATTACAATATTGGGGATACAAAAGAAAAATGTGTCTATATGCAGAGGGGTCACATACTAATGCAATACAGTATAAGAGGTGCCTATAGAAGAGGAGGGCGGGTGCCAATGGCAAGAATCAGCCTGGCCACCTTTCCTGGTGCTAATTCATGGCATCACCAATCACCATGGTGCGCTGACACTTGAAGGGGTTTTCAATGATCTATATACTAAGGACCTTTACTTTGGATAAACAATCAACATCAGAATTGAGGGTGTCTAACACCCCGATATAACACAGCTCCATACACCGTGTAGTGGCCGTTCTCAGTACTGCAGCTCCTCACAGCTCCATACACCGTGTAGTGGCTGTTCTCCGTACTACAGCTCCTCACAGCTCCATACACCGTGTAGTGGCCGTTCTCAGTACTGCAGCTCCTCACAGCTCCATACACCGTGTAGTGGCCGTTCTCAGTACTGCAGCTCCTCACAGCTCCATACACCGTGTAGTGGCCGTTCTCAGTACTGCAGCTCCTCACAGCTCCATACACCGTGTAGTGGCCGTTCTCAGTACTGCAGCTCCTCACAGCTCCATACATCGTGTAGTGGCTGTTCTCAGTACTGCAGCTCCTCACAGCTCCATACACCGTGTAGTAGCCACACTCAGTACTGCAGCTCCTCACAGCTCCATACACCGTGTAGTGG
Source organism: Anomaloglossus baeobatrachus (assembly GCF_048569485.1). Classification (NCBI taxonomy): domain Eukaryota; kingdom Metazoa; phylum Chordata; class Amphibia; order Anura; family Aromobatidae; genus Anomaloglossus; species Anomaloglossus baeobatrachus. Next base: position 11,977,712 of record NC_134359.1, on the reverse strand, counting down.
CCGTTCTCAGTACTGCAGCTACTCACAGCTCCATACACCGTGTAGTGGCCATTCTCAGTACTGCAGCTCCTCACAGCTCCATACACCGTGTAGAGGCTGTTCTCAGTACTGCAGCTCCTCACAGCTCCATACACCGTGTAGTGGCCATTCTCAGTACTGCAGCTCCTCACAGCTCCCACACCGTGTAGTGGCCGTTCTCAGTACTGCAGCTCCTCACAGCTCCATACACCGTGTAGTGGCCATTCTCAGTACTGCAGCTCCTCACAGCTCCATACACCATGTAGTGGCCGTTCTCAGTACTGAAGCTCCTCACAGCTCTATACACCGTGTAGTGGCAGTTCTCAGTACTGCAGCTCCTCACAGCTCCATACACCGTGTAGTGGCCGTTCTCAGTACCGCAGCTCCTCACAGCTCCATACACCATGTAGTGGTCGTTCTCAGTACTGCAGCTCCTCACAGCTCCATACACAGTGTAGTGGCCGCTCTCAGTACTGCAGCTCCTCACAGCTCCGTACACCGTGTAGTGGTCGTTCTCAGTACTGCAGCTCCTCACAGCTCCATACACCGTGTAGTGGCCGTTCTCAGTACTGCAGCTCCTCACAGCTCCGTACACCGTGTAGTGGATATTCTCAGTACTGCAGCTCCTCACAGTTATGTACACCGTGTAGTGGCCGTTCTCAGTACTGCAGCTCCTCACAGCTCCATACACAGTGTAGTGGCCGTTCTCAGTACTGCAGCTCCTCACAGCTCCATATACAGTGTAGTGGCCGCTTTCAGTACTGCAGCTCCTCACAGCTCCATACACCGTGTAGTGGATATTCTCAATACTGCAGCTCCTCACAGCTCCATACACCGTGTAGTGGCCGTTCTCAGTACTGCAGCTACTCACAGCTCCATACACAGTTTAGTGGCCGTTCTCAGTACTGCAGCTCCTCACAGCTCTGTACACAGTGTAGTGGCCGTTCTCAGTACTGCAGCTCCTTACAGCTCCATACACCGTGTAGTGGCCATTCTCAGTACTGCAGCTCCTCACAGCTCTGTACACCATGTAGTGGCCGTTCTCAGTACTGCAGCTACTCACAGCTCCATACACAGTTTAGTGGCCGTTCTCAGTACTGCAGCTCCTCACAGCTCCATACACCGTGTAGTGGCCGTTCTCAGTTCTGCAGCTCCTCACAGCTCCATACATCGTGTAGTGGCCGTTCTCAGTTCTGCAGCTCCTCACAGCTCCATACACCGTGTAGTGGCCGTTCTCAGTTCTGCAGCTCCTCACAGTTCTGTACACCGTGTAGTGGCCGCTCTCAGTACTGCAGCTCCTCACAGCTCCATACACCGTGTAGTGGCCGTTCTCAGTACTGCAGCTCCTCACAGCTCCATACACCGTGTAGTGGCCATTCTAAGTACTGCAGCTCCTCACAGCTCCATACACCGTGTAGTGGCCGTTCTCAGTACTGCAGCTCCTCACAGCTCCATACACCATGTAGTGGCCGTTCTCAGTACTGCAGCTCCTTACAGCTCCATAAACCGTGTAGTGGCTGTTCTCAGTTCTGCAGCTCCTCATAGCTCTGTACACCGTGTAGTGGCCGTTCTCAATACTGCAGCACCTCACAGCTCCATACACCGTGTAGTGGCCGTTCTCAGTACTACAGCTCCGTACATCGTGTAGTGGCCGTCCTCAGTACTGCAGCTCCATACACAGTTTAGTGGCCATTCTCAGTACTGCAGCTCCTCACAGCTCTGTACACCGTGTAGTGGCCGTTCTCAGTACTGCAGCACCTCACAGCTCCATACACCGTGTAGTGGCCGTTCTCAGTACTACAGCTCCGTACATCGTGTAGTGGCCGTCCTCAGTACTGCAGCTCCTCACAGCTCTGTACACCGTGTAGTGGCTGTTCTCAGTACTGCAGCTCCTCACAGCTCTGTACACCGTGTAGTGGCCGTTCTCAGTACTGCAGCTCCTCACAGCTCTGTACACCGTGTAGTGGCCGTTCTCAGTACTGCAGCACCTCACAGCTCCATACACCGTGTAGTGGCCGTTCTCAGTACTACAGCTCTGTACATCGTGTAGTGGCCGTCCTCAGTACTGCAGCTCCTCACAGCTCTGTACACCGTGTAGTGGCCGTTCTCAGTACTGCAGCTCCTCACAGCTCTGTACATCGTGTAGTGGCCATTCTCAGTACTGCAGCTCCTCACAGCTCTGTACACCTTGTAGTGGCCATTCTCAGTACTGCAGCTCCTCACAGCTCCATACACCGTGTAGTGGCCGTTCTCAGTACTGCAGCTCCTCACAGCTCTGTACATCGTGTAGTGGCCATTCTCAGTACTGCAGCTCCTCACAGCTCCATACACCGTGTAGTGACCGTTCTCAGTACTGCAGCTCCTCACAGCTCCGTACACCGTGTAGAGGCCGTTCTCAGTACTGCAGCTCCTCACAGCTCCATACACCGTGTAGTGACCGTTCTCAGTACTGCAGCTCCTCACAGCTCCGTACACCGTGTAGTAGCCGTTCTCAGTACTGCAGCTCCTCACAGCTCCATACACCATGTAGTGGCCGTTCTCAGTACTGCAGCTCCTCACAGCTCCATACACCATGTAGTGGCCGTTCTCAGTACTGCAGCTCCTCACAGCTCCATACACCGTGTAGCGGCCGTTCTCAGTTCTGCAGCTCCTCACAGCTCCGTACACCGTGTAGTGGCCGTTCTCAGTACTACAGCTCCATACACAGTTTAGTGGCCGTTCTCAGTACCGCAGCTTCTCACAGCTCTGTACACCGTTTAGTGGCCGTTCTCAGTACTACAGCTCCTCACAGCTCCATACACCGTGTAGTGACCGTTCTCAGTACTGCAGCTACTCATAGCTCCATATACCGTGTAGTGGTCATTCTCAGTACTACAGCTCCATACACAGTTTAGTGGCCATTCTCAGTACTGCAGCTCCTCACAGCTCTGTACACCGTGTAGTGGCCGTTCTCAGTACTGCAGCTCCTCACAGCTCTGTTCACCGTGTAGTGGCTGTTCTCAGTACTGCAGCTCCTCACAGCTCCCTACACCGTGTAGTGGCCGTTCTCAGTACTGCAGCTACTCACAGCTCCAAACACCGTGTAGTGGCCGTTCTCAGTACTGCAGCTCCTCACAGCTCCATACACCGTGTAGTGGCCGTTCTCAGTACTGCAGCTCCTCACAGCTCTGTACACCGTGTAGTGGCCGTTCTCAGTACTGCAGCTCCTCACAGCTCCATACACCGTGTAGTGGCCGTTCTCAGTACTGCAGCTCCTCACAGCTCCATACACCGTGTAGTGGCCGTTCTCAGTACTGCAGCTCAGATCACAATTGTGACAAGGCGCTGCAGTACTCAGAGCGGCCTCTACAGAGTGTATGGTGCTGTATTGTTCCTGCTCTTTACACTGTGTATATAAGCCACAGCAGCGGCTGTAAACAGATGATTGGTGGAGGAGCCGGGTTTGGATTTAGTATTATATTAACATATACTATTTTATAAGTAATCAATAGTAAATCCCTGGAAACCCCAAAATGCTCAGAGGGGAAAGTAAAGAGACTGTTAAGGCAGTTCCTCCAACCATTCACCATTTGGCTCCACCAGGGGCTCTCCAGCTTGATGGAACTTTTCAACATCTTGAGGGTCATTGGCTGAACAAGTCTAGGTTTATATCAACGCTGAGAAAAAAAAGCACATAAAACCCAAACTGCAGCCCCAGAGGTGACATCATGCACCTGGACTGATGACATCACAGCGATGCCCTTACTGGACACCATTGTTGGACAGCTACAGCTTGGACTTTACAGCCGCTATTCATCTTTCTTCTCTACAGAAGTAAAAGATCCATGAGACTTCTGAAATATTTTTACGTAACGTTGTGCATTTTTGAAGGACCGAACCACAACATATGTAAGCTCGGAGCCACGAGGGCACAACCTCCTCTTACCCCTCATCCACCCAACTTGACAAGTATATGCACTCTATAGAGAATGATCCTCACAAATCCGGAAAGACCATTGTGCCCGGCTATTGCCCCCGTGTGCCGGGTCCTGACACCATCCCTTACAGTCACCCAAGGCTGCCAGCGTGTCCCACCAGGTCCCGCAGACTGGAGCTCCGGATGCAGCATTGCACACAATGTATCGCTCTACTTGTATTCATTTGTCTTCTGTTCTGCTCCAGTTTTGTGAATAATAATACAGTTTAAACATTGAGCAGAAACGTTTTACGACCATTAATATAATAAATTGCTATAGCTCTGATCACCTCCGTCTAACACCCTCGCTCTCCCTCATGATGGTGTCGATTAGAGTCTGACCCCCGGCAGGTATTATATCTTATATATGATATAGATAAGATATAGATAAATTCTCTTTTAAATGAATGTCTGCCCTTTTACTTTTCTTCTTTTACTTTACATCCAAAATTTTCTTTTTTCTTTTCTATGTTTCTAATACAAAGTCCCAAATCCGCTGCGTAGACAAAGATTTAATTAGTACTACCTGCACCCACCACTAGAGGGAGCTCAGGAGCTCAATAATAGCACAATATCCATAGAGCTCCCTCTAGTGGTGGAAGCTGGGAAACAGCATGTTATAAACTACCTCTACATCTCTGCAGAGGGTTTGATGCTCTGTGTCAGATAGAAATGGGGATCTGTCTGATCCCGGTTTATAGGAAACATTCTGAAAACCTTTAATTTGTGATTTCTAAGGAAAGTTGATGTTTCTTCTCTATCAGTTATTATCTGAAACTATGAAGAAGACTAAAAAATGATTGTGACAGAACAAAAAGAAATGAGTCTGGGGGAAGATTGTGCCAAAAAAGGGGCCTGGACTCAGGGGCACTTTGCACACTGCGACATCGCAGGTGCGATGTCGGTGGGGTCAAATTGAAAATGACGCACTTCCGGCATCGCATGCGACATCGCAGTGTGTAAAGGCTGGATGATACGATTAACGAGCGCAAAAGCGTCGTAATCGTATCATCGGTGCAGCGTCGGCGTAATCCATGATTACGCTGACGCGACGGTCCGATGTTGTTCCTCACTCCTGCGGCAGCGCACATCGCTGTGTGTGAAGTCGCAGGAGCGAGGAACGTCTCCTACCGGCCTCACTGCGGCTTCCGTAGGATATGCGGAAGGAAGGAGGTGGGCACTGGGGCAGGATGTTGACATCCTGCTCATCTCCGCCCCTCCGCTCTGATTGGCCGCCTGCCGTGTGACGTCGCAGTGACGCCGCACGACCCGCCCCCTTAACAAGGAGGCGGGTCGCCGGCCACAGGGACGTCGCACGGCAGGTGAGTGTGTGTGTGAAGCTGGCGTAGCGATAACTTTCGCTACGCCAGCTATCACCACATATCGCTGCTGCGACGGGGGCGGGCACTATCGCACTCGGCATCGCAGCATCGGGCTGCGATGTCGTAGTGTGCAAAGCCCGCCTCAGAGAGAAGGAACGATCAGATGAACGTGATTTGCTGATGTGACTGGTCGTAGGTTATATTGGCCTGCTGTGTAATCAGGATCTTGATCTGCCGCACAGGAGAAGTGATCACTGACACAGATTACACAAATTAGTGAACAATATTTGGGAGGAAAAGGCCCTCTGTACATAGAAGTCTTAGATTTTAGAGTTCAGCTCATGAAACATGTGAGAAAAACAAAAGTGCTGTGTTTATATGGTCTCGTTCAGTGCAATATCAGCAGGATCATATGTACTAAACCAGCAATTACATGTGTGCATAAAACCGCTACCTATACACACTGTACCTTCATATGCACTGGCACATAGACCATCATTATATTTACAGGAATACTACACGAGGTTAAACACTCACATATCTGTCTACATTTTTCAAAGCGCACCCTATATACAGTATATACACAACCTCATTCATACACAGCTATACATACAAATATACATATTTACATACAGATGACGTATACATGCACACGTCTGTACAGTCATGGTTTGCAGCCTTGAAATTGTTCCAAAAAATGAAGTTTTTCTCCCAGGAAATTATTGCAGTTACACACGTTATTTCCTTTGTGTCTTGAAACAACAACAAAAAAATCTGATAAAAAAAAAAAAAAAATCCAAATTAGACAATTTCACTCAAAACTCTAAAAATACTCCGGACACAATCGCTGTCCCCTCCTCTTAATATTTGGTTGCGCCCTTTACCCTTTGGAATGAATCCCTTCATCAGTCGCCTCCCATCCCCGTCCACAGCTTCTTCCTCCTCTCACCCGGAATCTCACACTCTTCTGTATAAACGTCTCCAGGTCTCTTGTATCTGAAGGCGTCTCCTCTCCTCTTCTCTTTTCTCCTCTTCTATATAAACGTTGCCAGGTCTCTCATATCTGAAGGCGTCTTCTCTCCTCTTCTCTTTTCTCCTCTTCTCTTCTCTCCTCTTCTATATAAATGTCTCCAGGTCTCTTGTATCTGAAGGCGTCTCCTCTCCTCTTCTCTTTTCTCCTCTTCTCTTCTCTCCTCTTCTATATAAACGTCGCCAGGTCTCTCATATCTGAAGGCGTCTTCTCTCTCCTCTCTTCTCTTCTCTCTCCTCTCCTCTTCTCTTCTCTTCTCTTCACCAAATTTTCAGATCTCTCCCCAGGTGTTAATGGGGTTTAGCTCCGGACTCATTGCGGCCTCTTCAGATCTCTCCAGCGCTTTGTTTCCATCCATTTCTGGGGCTTCTTGAAGTGTTTGGAGTCATTGTCCTGCTGGAGACCCCCGACCTAGGACAATACCCGGCTTTCTGACACTGGGCTCTACATTGTCACCCAAAATCCTCCGGTAATCTTCAGATTTCATGATGTCTTGCACACAGTCACCACACCCAGTGCCAGAGGAATAAAAACATCCGCAAACAAATCTGTGACCTTCCACCATATGTGCCGGTAGGTGCTGTGATTTTTACTTTGTAGCCTCATTCCATTTTCGGTAAACAGTAGAATGATGCACTTTACCATAAAGCTCTAACTTGGTCTCATCTGTCCACAAGACACTTGCCCAGGAGGATTTGGGTTTCTCACGTACATTTTGGCTTTTCTGTCTGTGTCACCAGTGGGGTCCTCCTGGGTCTCCTCCATAGTGTTTTTCTGTATTGGTGTCAGCATTGGAGTCCTCCTGGGTCTCCTCCATAGCGTTTCATTTCATTCAAATGTGGACGGATAGATCGTGCTGACACTGATGCCCCTGAGCTGCAGGATGGTTAGAATTTCTCTGAACCTTCATTGGAGCTTATCCAGCATCTGGACTATCCTGTGTAATAACCTTTCATCAGTTTTTCTTTGCTGTCTACGTCCAGGAAGATTAGCTGCAGTGCCATGGGCATCTTGATTATGTTGTGTACCGTGGACAAAGGAACATGAAGATCTCTGGAGATTAAATTGTAACCTTGAGATTGTGGATACTTTTGGTTCTCCAGTCCTCAGACAGTTCTCTTCTCTTTCTGTTCTCTGTGTTTAGTGCGGCACACACAGGGGCACAATGCAAAGCCTGACTCAACTTCTCCCCTTATTATCTAGTTTCAGATGTGATTTTTATATTGCCCAAACCTGTTACTTGCCACTGGTGAGTCTGTATGAGCGTTACATGCTGGAAACAAAGTTGGAAAGGTGCCAACAATTCTGTCTGGCCCATTTTGGAGGTTTTATGTGAAATTATGTCCAATTTGATTTTATTAATCATGGAAAATAATCATGGGTATAAATAAATGTGCAATTTTAATAATTTTCTGGGAGAAATACTTCATTTTCTGGAACAATTTCAAGGTGCCAACACTTTTGGCCATGACTGTATATACACACATACATACACAAATCTTTATACACACACACAAGCTATATACATATACACAATCAGCCCCTCTTTGTCAGTGATTTCGGTATCACACACTTTGTTCCTGTCACCTCCTGAGTTTTGGGAATCGCTGTTTAGAACTTGTCTCCATTTTGCCTACATTTGTGATGTAACTGAGCAGATTTTCCCGGGGAGCTCCTCGGGTCGCTGCACCTCTTCTGCAATATAAAGATTAATTCACTGATGGAGACCAGGAAACTTTGGGGACATTATATTTTTTACTTAAATTAACTTTTTTGGGACTAAAAAATAATCTTGCAATTGAGTTCAGTAAAATTGCACATTGCATTGATATAAAAGAATATTTCATTTCTCTAATCTAAAACAAATCTCAATCTCCCCCCCCCCCCTCGGTGCTTTATGTGCTGAATACAGGGTTTTACGACTTCTTCATCAAAAATAATATATTTCTTCCTCAACAATCCTTTTCCTACACATTATGGGAACCAGTGATACTCATTACACAATCTCCCTCTAGGGAGAATCTCAAACCAATTCCCCAAAAATATCCCAATACTATATGGAAAAACGTCGTCTATAAAACTTCCATTTAGTTACATCTGCTAATCAGAGGACATTACTGCTCCTAAAGGGCTTGTGTATCTATGTGGATGTTAGAAGTGCACTAACACCTCCATTATTAGGTAGCTCTGTCATTCAGAAGTCTAGAAAAGCTGGGTGACAACCAGATTGGGAAGTGTAATATTGACCATATTGGATTTCAGCCAAACACGCGGATATAGAAGTGTCTCAGCCGGACAGAAGGGCTGACTCCATGGCTGATTGCATTGACTAATGCTAATCAATCCTATTAGAGTAAATTCTCCTATATAGGGTCATTAGTGAAATGTATCAGCCAGGAGCAGAGCAGGCTTCATAGCCTTTACAGTTACCCTGTGAGCCCCTGAAAGGTGCGGACTGCCTGCATTACCTGTGACCGGGCTGTAGTCTGCAGGGGTCGGATTCCCCCTCCTGCCATATGTCACATTAAACAATTGCATAAAATACAATTCCCTAAAGACCAAACCCAGAAATCCCAATAACAGGGGGTGCTGTACAAAATATTGCTGTCTCTGCATGTCCAGTGTCTGGTGCAGCTGCAGGGGCCCCGAGAGATCAGGGGGCCACATCCAGCTCTACAGCAGGTGGGATTGTGCATCATGAGGAGCTCTTGGACTGTGTAGGGCCCCTATACTGTTTTTGGGACCTTTTTTGTCTGTGTACGCCGGGGGTCAGAATAAGGTCTTCATCTTAGGGGGTGCTACAAAGCTGCAGAGATAATTAAGAAAGCCTGGGACCCCCCATCCGTGATCGCCCCTTCATTTGTTGCACACAATGATCTTCTATAGAATTAATTCTTAATATAAGAACATTTTTGGTTCCTTCTGATTGTGGTCTCAGCGGCTCCTCGCTCTCCCCCAGACACGGAGGACGTGATGTAAGAGTGAAGGATACCGGCTCTGATAATAGCGCACAATGGAGCCGGCACCGGGAGGAAACCATCCGGAATGTATCGCCAGGAAGTGTTACAATCCTCCGCCATCAATGTCTCCGGAGCTACAAAGCGGCCTCGGGGTCAATTCCTCATTTTTGCACTTGGAGGTTCCCTGCAAGGAGTGAAACACATTTACAAAACGGGAAAAGAAGAAGGAAATAAAAAACTGCAAAAAACGTGAAAATCCGAAACAGACGATGTAGAAAGCGAGTGCGTCAGATAAAATATTCCCTCCTGCACTCGCTGACTGCGTTCTGTCCGTCCAGCTCCTTCCGGAAGGGATAGTCCACGCTGCCCGGATAGTCCTTCTCCTTGGACTGACTTTTTCCATGAGTTTTTTTATGTTGGCGAAGAATTTTTATCATTATCGCCGCAATGCAAAAAATGATGAATATTGTGACGGCTATGACACCTAGAAAGAAAGCAGAGAGGAAACAGATGGTGAGAGTATTACTCCACCCCAGGGAACGTGACTTCACCTGGGTGCCAATACTTATGCAATGCTGCATATTTTGGTAATAGTTTTTAAATGACTTGTTCATTATTGAACTTTTTCCCCTTTTTCGTAGTTTTTTTCCTGTTGTAAGGCTAATTTTTAGTTTTCTGCCAAGTTGTTCTTTTACGTTGCCCCAATTTTCAAGTCTATTTTCAACGTCTTTTGTTGTTTTTATCTCCGTTCAACACTTTTAACCAAGGATTTTTCCATCCAATTCACTGTTTCTCACTTATGCCTCTCCCCGGCATAAGTAACAATCACATGGAAAAAATAATCTATATAGGTCCTTCACCCGTCCTCAGACCCGGTCAGCCTCCAGCAGAGCTGATCAACAGAGGTGTTTTCACCTCCACTCCCAGACAGCAAATGAGGCAGCTGAGCCGCCTTGTATCACTCATTCCAAATCCTAACGTAAGGGACTGGCCAGTCCCACCCAACTCTATTGGCCGTTCCTAAAACCCAGATTCAATTTCCAGGCCCATTAAAAAACACCTGTCTGCACCATATGTGCTGGAGCCTGCTTCTCCAGGTTCTACATCACGGAGTCCTGCCACCTCAGTGACACATACCTCCCATCCAGGAGCTATCCTGCTCCTACTTTACAGGCCGCTCTGCTCCTCACCCCGGCTGTCCAGTCCTCGTCGCTTCTTATCCCCGGAGCAAGTTCTGAAATTCCAGCACAAGGTCAAGGGACACATGTGACTTTTCGTGCACTTTTCAGAATTCTCCCAAATTTCTTCAGAGTTGGAAGTCCCTGCTCAGCATGAGAGGCCCAGGAATAAGAAGTAGCGGTGAGGACCGGGCAGCTGGCGGTGAGCGGTGGAGGACCCGGAGAGGTGAGAATAAGGATGCTATGATTTTTTATATTTACTATGTTCGTGGGGTCCGGGGGGACCATAATAAGTGACATTATATTAACATTATAACAACTTTTCTGCAAATTGAATTGCCAAACAAAATCCCCAAATTCCAATTCTCACGCATCCGCTCCTCGGTAGTTGGGACCTGATCGAGTGTATAATGGAGCAGATTTTACTACTGATTAATTTCTGTTCCCAAATCACTGAAAATGACCTTGAACGTGATATTAGTATCCGGAAGGGTCAACGCTGCGACATTTGTGTACATGGCCCCCGCAGTCACCCACAAGAACAGATTACCTCCGATGACGGCCGGACCGCTCCTCATTTCATTAGTCAGAGGCTCCCGGTCATCTGTCTTCCCAAAGGGATCTGGAGAAACAAAATGAATCTAGTGAATGACCGCAGCCTACGAGGCCTCAGACGTCCGGTCTTCATGGATAGAACACCGTCACGTGCCCATTGGTGTCTATGGGGTTGGTCTCATTTCCATTTTTGATTCACATAATGGATGGAAGTCACCCATACAAGTCTATGGATCTGTGAAAATCCCAGGTAACACGTGGACGGCACCGGTGTGCAGCAGTTACCGTGTCATGGATAGGAGAAGCTATTTCTAACGTTAAGCTCTTTGCGTCTGCAGCCGGCGGCTTACCTGAGGAGGCGTAGGTGGTGGTGATTGTACTCAGGTCGCTCTCTGAGATGGATCCACAGCTACATTCTGTTAGAGATCCAGTGACTGTGACTGGGGCCAAACTGGGATGTCGGAGTGCTGCTTTAAGCGGTGCCACTTGGTTGTACTGGACAGAAGACAGACATCCAACAAAGCCAATGGAGTTTGTGCTGGAGATTTCTGGATCCAGTCCTGGACTATCTGTAGACCAAATAACACGGCATAGATGTCAGTAATAACGACAGATTCCCCTCGATCCACTCATATCTGAATGTAGACTCTCAGCATGGAGACCCCCACCCGGCCCCCACACTCCTTCTGATGGATTAGCCTCATTTCCACTGCTCTCTACTGAAATTCTGATGTATTTAAAGTTATTGTGACATTTTTTAACATAAAAAAAATATAATAACAAGCAAAGAATAATAGAGAAAGAGATCCCAAGACCAGAGAACAAGAAAGAGATCCCCGAGACCAGAGAACAAGAAAAAGATCCCCGAGACCAGAGAACAAGAAAGAGGTCACCGAGACCAGAGAACAAGAGAGATCCCCGAGACCAGAAAACAAGAAAGAGATCCACGAGACCAGAGAACAAGAAAAAGATACCCGAGACCAGAAAACAAGCAAGAGATCCACGAGACCAGAGAACAAGAAAAAGATACCCGAGACCAGAAAACAAGAAAGAGATCCACGAGACCAGAGAACAAGAAAAAGATACCCGAGACCAGAAAACAAAAAAGAGATCCACGAGACCAGAGAACAAGAAAAAGATACCCGAGACCAGAGAACAAGAAAGAGGTCACCGAGACCAGAGCACAAGAGATCCCTGAGACCAGAAAACAAGAAAGAGATCCCCGAGACCAGAGAGCAAACAAGAGATCCCCAAGACCAGAAAACAAGCTGAAGATCCCTGAGCCAAGAGGATAAGCAAGAGATCCTTAAGCCCAGAGAAAAAGCAAGAGATCTCTGAGCCTAGAGAACAAGAAAGATCCTCAAGCCCAGAGAACAAGAAAGAGATCCTGAGCCCAGAAAACAAGAAAGAGATGCCTGAGACCAGAGAACAAGATAAAGATCCCCGAGCCCAGAAACAAGCAAGAGATCCCCGAGCCCAGAAACAAGCAAGAGATCCCCAAGCCCAGAGAACAAACAAGAGATCCCGGAGACCAGAAAACAAGCTGAAGATCCCTGAGCCAAGAGGACAAGCAAGAGATCCACAAGCCCAGAGAACAAGCAAGAGAATCTCTGAGCCTAGAGAACAAGAAAGAGATCCCTGAACCCAGAGAATAAGGGAGAGATCCTGAGCCCAGAGATCAAGGGAGAGATCCCTGAAACCAGAAAACAAGCAAGAGATCCCGAGCCCAGAGAACAAGCAAGAGATCCCGAGCCCAGAGAACAAACAAGAGATCCTGAGCCCAGAGAACAAGCAAGAGATCCCGAGCCCAGAGAACAAGCAAGAGATCCTGAGCCCAGAGAACAAGCAAGAGATCCCGAGCCCAGAGAACAAGCAAGAGATCCCGAGCCCAGAGAACAAACAAGAGATCCCGAGCCCAGAGAACAAGCAAGAGATCCCGAGCCCAGAGAACAAGCAAGAGATCCCGAGCCCAGAGAACAAACAAGAGATCCCGAGCCCAGAGAACAAGCAAGAGATCCCGAGCCCAGAGAACAAACAAGAGATCCCCGAGTCCTTAGAACAATCAAGAGATCCCAAGCCCAGAGAACAAGCAAGAAATCCAAGGGACTTGTGTGAAAATCTGAAGATTGAGGTAAAATTTAGGCAGAAATAAGGAAAATTCTGAAGGGTTGACAAACGTTCAGGCACCGCGAGCAGTGGCATAGCAGGATGTTACAGAAGTAAAGAATGATAAATAGTAAAATGGTGAAATGTGTGCGGCGAGGACGTCCCATAAGATGCTGCTAATTTAGAGTTATTTATCTTTTCTCTTGCAAACGTCCCATTCAGATGGCAGAAAATCTGTATTGTGAGCGGTAAAACAGACTTCGGAGAATAAAATGTCGCTTCTCATTTACCCACAATGTCCATGAGAACCAATTACAAGACTGTAATATATTATTTAGGTGCACGATACAGAGAGCAGCAAATTAGGTGAAGACGTCAGAAATAAGAGCATTAATCCCAGGGCAGATCCCGACCCCGGTCCTGCAGGATAAAACACGATATCGTCTGCAAAGAAAAATACAAATAATTGCCACAAAGTCTCACCTGGAACCTTCCCCATCGTCAGAGACTTAATGGCTCGGAAGTAGACGTCTGACGAGAAGTTTTGCTTTTGCGTCATTGTCTGATCAATCTACAATAAAAAATAACATTGTTTGTGCAATGACTTCACTTTCTCCTTGTTTATACAGCTTTATTTCATCTCCAGGCTTTATACATTATTGCACTTATACTCTTAGTTTTTGTTTAACTTTTCCAGTTTTATTTTTTTGTTGTTTATTACTTTTTTCTTTTTAATTTTCCCTTCGCTATTTTAGGTGAATGTTTTTGTAACTCAGATGTTTTCTGCAATTTTATTAAATTATGACATTTTAAAAAATTGCTTAAATTTTACTCAAAAATAGCCCCTGGAGAAAATACTTGTGCGGCAGAAATTTGTATTGAAGTATCAGAGTTGTGGGCGATATTTTACTATGTATTTTATTTGATTTGAATCTGCTGTATTAAAAAAATAAAGAGAAAAGAGAACATTAAAGAGCTTTGAGTTTTTTTGCAAAATGTAAGAATGTGTGAATAATTTTCAATAATGTGGTGCAATAAACAGCAGCGAGCAAAAGATAAAGAAGAAAAGGGATTTAAAAAAAAAAAAAAAAGCACATGAATTTTATTCTTTAATTTATTCTTCCATCACATGTTTTGCAGGGTATAATCTGCAGTTCTGCCATTTACACCTACTGTATAAACTACAGACAATCGCATCTTTTCAAATTGAAATTTGCCAGGTTTGATGAATTTTTCCTTTACATTCTCTTTGCAGCAGATAATTGCCCTTTAAAGACGCGTCTAACCCTCTGTGGTCTCATACGACTGTATCCAGCTCCTCTCTTTACAGCAAACACAGCCCAAGTAATATCACAATGACTTCACCATCTAATATATAAAGCTGAGTGTATGTCAGTGTATGTATATATGTATGTGTATGTGTGTATGTCCGCTAAAGGAATCCGCACCGTCGCATTTACAATCACAAAATTTTGCACAGACGCCTCATGTGACTCAGGGAACGTCATACACTATGTTTTGATGGGAAAATGTAACCCCGCGCTTTACAGTTACTCTCCAAAAAACCTGACTCCATTAAACTGAATGGACGTGGGAGCTACAGTCTATTAATAGCAACGGTCAGTGGTTGCTATAAGAACAAAATAAACTGTTAGTATAAAAAGCTTATGTGTGAGGTAATAAGATGTCAGTGGAGAGATGGATAGAGACACAGATGGTGAGACAGACAGACGGGGAAAGAGACAGCCCGGGAAAGAGACAGCCGGGCAAAGAGACAGCCGGGCAAAGAGACAGCCGGGCAAAGAGACAGACGAGCAAAGAGACAGACGGGCAAAGAGACAGCCGGGCAAAGAGACAGACGAGCAAAGAGACAGACGAGCAAAGAGACAGACGAGCAAAGAGACAGACGGGGAAAGAGACAGACGGGCAAAGAGACAGACGGGCAAAGAGACAGACGGGCAAAGAGACAGCCGGGCAAAGAGACAGCCGGGCAAAGAGACAGACGGGCAAAGAGACAGACGGGCAAAGAGACAGATGGGCAAAGAGACACACCTGGAATGAGACAGACCTGGAAAGAGACAGACCTGGAAAGAGACAGACCTGGAAAGAGACAGACGGGCAAAGAGACAGACGGGCAAAGAGACAGACGGGCAAAGAGACAGACGGGCAAAGAGACAGACGGGCAAAGAGACAGACGGGCAAAGAGACAGACGGGCAAAGAGACAGACAGGCAAAGATACTGACAGAGAGACACAAACAGAGAAAGTGACAGACAGAGACAGACAAAGACAGACGGGAAAAGAGACAGACAGAGAGACACAGACAGAGGCAGAGAGAGACAGAGACAAAGAGAGAAACAGAGAGAGACAGACAGAGACAGTGACAGAGAGATAGACAGAGAGAGACAGACAGAGACAGAGAGAGACAGAGACAAAGAGAGAAACAGAGAGAGACAGACAGAGAGTGACAGAGAGATAGACAGAGAGAGACAGACAGAGACAGTAACAGAGAGATAGACAGAGAGATGGATAGAGAGAGAAACAGAGAGATAGACAGACAGAGACAGTAACAGAGAGATAGACAGACAGAGACAGTGACAGAGAGATAGACAGAGAGAGACAGAGAGATGGATAGAGAGAGAAAGACAGAGATAGACAGAGAGACGGACAGACAGAGAGAGACAAAGACATAGACAGAGACATAAAGATAGACAGAGACAGACAGAGAGGGAGTAAGACAGAGAGAGACAGACACAGAGACAGACAGGAAGAGAGACTGAAAAAGAGACAGAGACAGACAGGGAGAAAGATGGATAGAGAGAGACACAGACAGAGAGAAACAGAGAGAAAGAGAGAGACAGACAGAGAGGGAGAGAGACAGAGAGCGACAGAGAGAGACAGACTGCTAGACAGTCATAGAGACAAACAGAGAGACAGACAGACAGAGAGGGAGAGTGGGAGAGACATAGAGAGACAGTTACTATCCCGAGTAACACCGGGTACTACAGCTAGTAGAAATATATACAGAATATATAAATATATATATACATATATATATATATATATATATATATATATATATATATATGTATAACATTTAATAACAGTGCACTGACAGAATTTTCAGATTTTTTTTAGGAAAAATATCCAAAACTTTTCCTTCTTAGTCCTTTGTCATCTGGAAACCGTTCTGTGCAGAGCCCTGACTCAAACCGGTGGTGTCACTGTCAGAGGTAACATCATCCTGCTGTGACTGAGACAAGTGATGTGACAAATGTTCCCTACAAATACACTTTCCAAAATCAAATCAGGCCAAATGTGAGCTGTGCCTGACAGTACTACTGCCCGGAGGGCTGATGCCAGACGTGGTGCCTCTGTTATTGAGTCTCTCAGGCATTGTGTGGCTTTTCTTATACCCTCTGTGGTCTTTAACTCTAGCTTTTACCATGGAATTGGAACAGTATAATTAATGTTTGACAATCATTTCTAGCCAAATTATTCAACCCTTGCTAAAAAGCTAGGTATGTAGGTCAACAAAATGTGGCAGCGGCTGCACTATCGGCCGAAGTAGACTAGTAAAAACAAACCTGCACACTTAAGGTCTACTTATTTTTTCTCTATGTAATAAAAAAACTTCAACTCTCTTTATAAATATGACAAAATAAGAAAATCTAGGTAGTCACATGTCCAAAAAGCCATCATCTGCAACAGGGACTGTAGTTAAACAGAGGTGAAAAAAATATTGTTTGTGACACACATTTTGTAAGGCAGACGTCACAGATAAATGTCTGGATTTTGGAGAATTTTCTTTTGTATTTTTAAATATTAATTATTCCTCTCTTTATAAGAAGGATTGTGCAAGAAACGCAGAAACGCACCACAGTCTCTACAGACAAGAAAGCACACTGTCTCCGACTGCCACTGAGATCAGATTTTCTGTATGTAAAGCTATTGTGCTGTCTTGCTTCTGCTTTCTACAGCATTAAGAAAGAAATGTGTAATTCTAGTATAAGGTGTTTGAGTTTCGTTATAACTGTGTCCGGCACTGTAATAACTCACTTCAGGAGTAACATTGTGCAGATTAACAGAACAGGGCACACGGCGGAGAAACAATGCAAAAGTGTGAGACGCCGGAGGAATAATCACTGTGCAGAATAATACGATTATATAAAATTGTGAGAAGGTCAAATATTCTGATATTTATTTGCCAACAGCGCAGATAATTTGCCTTTCTAGCAAAATTCCTTTGATTTTAAGCAGAAGGGTGCGACGTCTGCGGAGCTAGCGGCACAAAAGGGAATGTTTCCTATAATCAAGAGTCTCCCCATGTTATTGGGACGGCGACATCTGTGAGCGGAGACTGCACCTGGATGGTTAATCCCCGTCCTTCTCTGCTGATCGTCACATTGTGAAGTCTTCGATTGTTCAGTCTCTCAGAATCCAACGTGAAAGAATAAGATCCTTCTCTGCTGAACTTGTATTTGACTCGTAAACTTCCTGGAAAACAAAAGAAAGTGATTGAAGACCTAGGAAAATAAATCTAATACTGTACATACATAGCAAATATACCAGCAGAATAGTGAGTGCAGCTCTGGAGTATGATACAGGAGGTAACTCAGGATCAGTAATGTAATGTATGTACACAGTGACTGCACCAGCAGAATAGTGAGTGCAGCTCTGGAGGATAATACAGGAGGTAACTCAGGACCAGTAATGTAATGTATGTACACAGTGACTGCACCAGCAGAATAGTGAGTGCAGCTCTGGAGTATAATACAGGAGGTAACTCAGGACCAGTAATGTAATGTATGTACACAGTGACTGCACCAGCAGAATAGTAAGTGCAGCTCTGGAGTATAATACAGGAGGTAACTCAGGATCAGTAATGTAATGTATGTACGCAGTGACTGCACCAGCAGAATAGTAAGTGCAGCTCTGGAGTATAATACAGGAGGTAACTCAGGATCAGTAATGTAATGTATGTACGCAGTGACTGCACCAGCAGAATAGTGAGTGCAGCTCTGGAGTATAATACAGGAGGTGACTCAGGATCAGTAATGTAATGTATGTACACAGTGACTGCACCAGCAGAATAGTGAGTGCAGCTCTGGAGTATAATACAGGATATAACTCAGGATCAGTAATGTAATGTATGTACACAGTGACTGCATCAGCAGAATAGTGAGTGCAGCTCTGGAGTATAATACAGGAGGTGACTCAGGATCAGTAATGTAATGTATGTACACAGTGACTCCACCAGCAGAATAGTGAGTGCAGCTCTGGAGTATAATACAGGAGGTAACTCAGGATCAGTAATGTAATGTATGTACACAGTGACTGCATCAGCAGAATAGTGAGTGCAGCTCTGGAGTATAATACAGGAGGTGACTCAGGATCAGTAATGTAATGTATGTACACAGTGACTCCACCAGCAGAATAGTGAGTGCAGCTGTTGAGAATAACGCAGTTGTAATTCAGGATTTGTACCTGATGGCGGTGACTTATTTTCTGTTTGTGGCGTGTATATGAATAATATTGCGGATCCTTTCTATGTTTGCGGTGATCTTCTGTGTATGATGACTTGGTTACGTTGTATCTTTTGCCCCAGTCACCTCAGTAGTTACATTCACAATTATAATCATTTCTGTTCAGGGCTTCACTTTATAAAAGCTCAGACAATTCCTAAACCTTATTTATAAAGTGACGTTTGTTATTTGTATACATTTTCTGTATGAAGCTCTGGACGTCGCTGGCTTCTTGTTACATATTAGTAGGAACCAATCTGCAGTCTGGGCGATCACAGCAGAGGCGGAAGAGGCGGTCCTGGGGTTTAGGCTATGTGCGCACGCTGCGGTTTTACGGCGTTTTTTCCGCGGGTGCGGTATTCTGTCAGAGGGTGCAGATGCGCACATAGCCTTATGCTGCACAGGGTGACGTCTGATTGCACTTTCTTTGATATTTTACCTCCCTATTTGCTATACTGGGAGCTGCTCTCCTCCTCGGTGATCGACGCTTATTTTTATGAGGTTTAAAAATAGAAATTGTCACTTTCAGATATTTGTTAAAATATAAAATAAAACTCATTATTTTTATTTATTAATTTCCTTTTCTCATCAGAATCTTTAGAAGAAATAAAAAAGGAGGAAAATGTTTTATATTCTGAGATTTATTGTAGATTGGATTTTTGGATGTGATTTACATTTTCGGGTCGTATTTCCCAATAATTACATGTCTGCTGGTGATTTACGCTCTGTGGAGATTTGCATGTGTGACGATCCATCATGCTGGATCATAGTAAATCCGTAATGTAATTATCCAGTTCCAGTATCGCGGTATTCACAGTATTCGCGGTATTCGCTCCCCTCCTTATTGTTGCACAGTTAAATCACCGCTTGTCTCATTTCTTTCCGCAGCCTGCAGAGGTGCATCCAAAGACTCCCCAAAAATTATTTATGTTTTGGGTTATTTTTGAGATTTTTTTGGTTCTTTAATTATTTTACATCAGAGCCAGTCATATTTATTTTTTTTGCGCTCACATATCAGGATTACACATTTATGAATCAGTGAACAAAGAATATTTTGTAGCAATCAGCAACTTGTGATCCGGTATTACGCAGAGCACTGAGCCTGCAGGAGACACCACGGGGCACGTCTCCAGGCTTCTGGTGCAATCCATGGACAGACCATATGGTTAATGCTGCATGTTTGCCACAGACGTCCAAAAATTATCCCTTTTTTAGGGAGACGAAACAGGTGTGCTGCTTTGAAATTTAAGAAGTGAAAAAATATCCTTTTTTGTGCGATCCACAACAGGGTTTTTGCTCTCAAAGTGACACACCAGCCTAATTTATAGGATTTTCATTCAGTAGCAAAATTAGGAGAGAGGGGTATTAGACCGCCCTCCTTGTTTACAGGGTGCGATGAATACAACAAAGGCAATTATCAGGGAGCTGTAACGGCAGCAAATCTCAGATCATTCCACAGACACACTGACTCTGCAAGTCCTATCAATTGAACCGTTGGATTGATATTCACAGACTGATACGATCACTTCCATTATCAATATTCTTTAGCATTGCAGTAGTACACCACAGATTTAGGTCCCTTTTGTCCCTATGTATAATAAGCTGTGCACTCTGACCTCTTATCTCAAGGCTATAAAATACCAAACTGGCCGCTGCCTTCCCGCCATCAGCTTTTATACTGGCCATGATAGTCTCTCCTGGTTGGCTGCACTACACCATGTGATGTGATAGCTGCATTATGGAGAAGCCCTTGCGGCTGACATGGGCCTGCTCTTGGCTGATGCAATCTTCACCATGTGTGAAATGTCGCTGGGCATTTCTCTTTCTGTGATCCGCATTAATTGAATTGCAAATTGTTTCAATTCACCAAATTTTGCGAATTCAACTTAAAGTTAATTCACAGCAGATTAATTGGCTCCTTCCTTCTCATTAGTCCCCAGTATCTCATGTCACCATCTGCACATGATCATATCCAATGTCTAAGAAGAGGTCACTTATCAGTTTCCATCTTTCAGGCGTTAAATAAAAATCCCCTCCCCCACACTCCTCCTCCCCACAGTATGATATTCTACATTATTGATCACTTTGCTCCGGGTGCTTTGCAGCTCCCATTAGTAATGTGGATATTCTATTCAGCAATGTTTCAGGTGGCTGGATATTGACTAGACTTTTCTTTATAGAGGTACTCAGCACCTGATCACGGCACCGTAACATTACAGGCAGCACGGCACCGTAACATTACAGGCAGGACGGCACCATAACATTACAGGCAAGACGGCACCGTAACATTACAGGCAGGACGGCACCATAACATTACAGGCAGGACGGCACCATAACATTACAGGCAGGACGGCACCGTAACATTACAGGCAGGACGGCACCGTAACATTACAGGCAGGACGGCACCATAACATTACAGGCAGGACGGCACCGTAACATTACAGGCAGGACGGCACCATAACATTACAGGCAGGACGGCACCGTAACATTACAGGCAGGACAGCACCGTAACATTACAGGCAGGACAGCACCATCACATTACAGGCAGGACGGCACCGTAACATTACAGGCAGGACGGCACCGTAACATTACAGGCAGGACGGCACCGTAACATTACAGGCAGGACGGCACCATAACATTACAGGCAGGACGGCACCATAACATTACAGGCAGGACGGCACCATAACATTACAGGCAGGACGGCACCATAACATTACAGGCAGGACGGCACCATAACATTACAGGCAGGACGGCACCGTAACATTACAGGCAGGACGGCACCGTAACATTACAGGCAGGACGGCACCGTAACATTACAGGCAGGACGGCACCATAACATTACAGGCAGGACGGCACCATAACATTACAGGCAGGACGGCACCGTAACATTACAGGCAGGACGGCACCGTAACATTACAGGCAGGACGGCACCGTAACATTACAGGCAGGACAGCACCGTAACATTACAGGCAGGACGGCACCAAAACATTACAGGCCGGACGGCACCAAAACATTACAGGCAGGACGGCCTCGTAATATTACAGGCAGGACGGCACCGTAACATTACAGGCAGGACAGCACCGTAACATTACAGGCAGAACGGCACTGTAACATTACAGGCAGGACGGCACCGTAACATTACAGGCAGGACAGCACCGTAACATTACAGGCAGGACGGCACCATAACATTACAGGCAGGATGGCCTCATAACATTACAGGCAGGACGGCACCATAACATTACAGGCAGGACGGCACCGTAACATTACAGGCAGGACAGCACCGTAACATTACAGGCAGGACGGCACCATAACATTACAGGCAGGACGGCACCGTAACATTACAGGCAGGACGGCACCATAACATTACAGGCAGGACGGCACCGTAACATTACAGGCAGGACAGCACCGTAACATTACAGGCAGGACAGCACCATCACATTACAGGCAGGACGGCACCGTAACATTACAGGCAGGACGGCACCGTAACATTACAGGCAGGACGGCACCATAACATTACAGGCAGGACGGCACCATAACATTACAGGCAGGACGGCACCATAACATTACAGGCAGGACGGCACCATAACATTACAGGCAGGACGGCACCATAACATTACAGGCAGGACGGCACCATAACATTACAGGCAGGACGGCACCGTAACATTACAGGCAGGACGGCACCATAACATTACAGGCAGGACGGCACCGTAACATTACAGGCAGGACGGCACCGTAACATTACAGGCAGGACGGCCTCATAACATTACAGGCAGGACGGCACCGTAACATTACAGGCAGGACGGCACCGTAACAATACAGGCAGGACGGCACCGTAACATTACAGGCAGGACGGCACCATAACATTACAGGCAGGACGGCACCATAACATTACAGGCAGGACGGCACCGTACCATTACAGGCAGGACGGCACCATAACATTACAGGCAGGACGGCACCGTGACATTACAGGCAGGACGGCACCGTTACATTATAGGCAGGACGGCACCGTTACATTACAGGCAGGACGGCACCATAACATTACAGGCAGGACGGCACCGTAACATTACAGGCAGGACGGCACCGTAACATTACAGGCAGGACGGCACCATAACATTACAGGCAGGACGGCACCGTAACATTACAGGCAGGACAGCACCGTAACATTACAGGCAGGACAGCACCATCACATTACAGGCAGGACGGCACCGTAACATTACAGGCAGGACGGCACCGTAACATTACAGGCAGGACGGCACCGTAACATTACAGGCAGGACGGCACCATAACATTACAGGCAGGACGGCACCATAACATTACAGGCAGGACGGCACCATAACATTACAGGCAGGACGGCACCATAACATTACAGGCAGGACGGCACCATAACATTACAGGCAGGACGGCACCGTAACATTACAGGCAGGACGGCACCGTAACATTACAGGCAGGACGGCACCATAACATTACAGGCAGGACGGCCTCGTAACATTACAGGCAGGACGGCACCGTAACATTACAGGCAGGACAGCACCGTAACATTACAGGCACAACGGCACCGTAACATTACAGGCAGGACGGCACCGTAACATTACAGGCAGAACGGCACCGTAACATTACAGGCAGGACAGCACCATAACATTACAGGCAGGACGGCCTCATAACATTACAGGCAGGACGGCACCATAACATTACAGGCAGGACGGCACCGTAACATTACAGGCAGGACAGCACCGTAACATTACAGGCAGGACGGCACCATAACATTACAGGCAGGACGGCCTCATAAAATTACAGGCAGGACGGCCTCATAACAATACAGGCAGGACGGCACCGTAACATTACAGGCAGGACGGCACCATAACATTACAGGCAGGACGGCACCATAACATTACAGGCAGGACGGCCTCATAACATTACAGGCAGGACGGCACCGTAACATTACAGGCAGGACGGCACCGTAACATTACAGGCAGGACGGCCTCATAACATTACAGGCAGGATGGCACCATAACATTACAGGCAGGACGGCACCGTAACATTACAGGCAGGACGGCACCATAACATTACAGGCAGGACGGCCTCATAACATTACAGGCAGGACGGTCCCATAACATTACAGGCAGGACGGTACCGTAACATTACAGGCAGGACGGCACCATAACATTACAGACAGGACGGCACCATACCATTACAGGCAGGACAGCACCGTAACATTACAGGCAGGACAGCACCATAACATTACAGGCAGGAAGACACCGTAACATTACAGGCAGGACGGCACCATAACATTACAGGCAGGACGGCACCGTAACATTACAGGCAGGATAGCACCGTTACATATCAGGCAGGAAGGCACCGTAACATTACAGGCAGGACAGAACCATAACATTACAGGCAGGACAGCACCGTAACATTACAGGCAGGACGGCACCATAACATTACAGGCCGGACGGCCTCATAACATTACAGGCAGGACGGCACCATAACATTACAGGCAGGACGGCACCGTAACATTACAGGCAGGACGGCACCATAACATTACAGGCAGGACGGCCTCATAACAATACAGGCAGGACGGCACCATAACATTACAGGCAGGACGGCACCGTAACATTACAGGCAGGACGGCACCATAACATTACAGGCAGGACGGCCTCATAACATTACAGGCAGGACGGCACCATAACATTACAGGCAGGACGGCACCGTAACATTACAGGCAGGACGGCACCATAACATTACAGGCAGGACGGCCTCATGACATTACAGGCAGGACGGTCCCATAACATTACAGGCAGGACGGTACCGTAACATTACAGGCAGGACGGCACCATAACATTACAGACAGGACGGCACCATACCATTACAGGCAGGACAGCACCGTAACATTACAGGCAGGACAGCACCATAACATTACAGGCAGGAAGACACCGTAACATTACAGGCAGGACGGCACCATAACATTACAGGCAGGACGGCACCGTAACATTACAGGCAGGATAGCACCGTTACATATCAGGCAGGAGGGCACCGTAACATTACAGGCAGGACAGAACCATAACATTACAGGCAGGACAGCACCGTAACATTACAGGCAGGACGGCACCGTAACATTACAGGCAGGACGGCACCGTAACATTACAGGCAGGACGGCACAGTGACCTTACAGGCAGGACGGCACCGTAACATTACAGGCAGGACAGCACCGTAACATTACAGGCAGGATGGCACCGTGACATTACAGGCATGACGGCCTCATAACATTACAGGCAGGACGGCACCATTACATTACAGGCAGGACGGCACCATAACATTACAGGCAGGGCGACACCGTAACATTACAGGCAGGACAGCACCGTAACATTACAGGCAGGATAACACCATAACATTACAGGCAGGACGGCACCGTAACATTACAGGCAGGACGGCACCGTAACATTACAGGCAGGATAACACCGTTACATTTCAGGCAGGACGTCCTCATAACATTACAGGCAGTACGGCACCGTAACATTACAGGCAGGACGGCACGGTAACATTATACGAAGGACGGCACCATAACATTACAGGCAGGACGGCACCATAACATTACAGGCAGGACGGCACCGTAACATTACAGGTAGGACGGCACCATAACATTACAGGTAGGACGGCACCATAACATTACAGGCAGGACGGCACCATAACATTACAGGCAGGACGGCACCATAACATTACAGGCAGGACGGCACCATAACATTACAGGCAGGACGGCACCGTAACATTACAGGTAGGAGGGCACCGTAACATTACAGGTAGGACGGCACCGTAACATTACAGGCAGGACGGCACCATAACATTACAGGCAGGACGGCACCGTAACATTACAGGCAGGACGGCACCATAACATTACAGGTAGGACGGCACCGTAACATTACAGGCAGGACGGCACCATAACATTACAGGCAGGAGGGCACCGTAACATTACAGGCAGGAGGGCACCGTAACATTACAGGCAGGAGGGCACCGTTACATTACAGGTAGGATGGCCGCAACTTTACAGGCAGGACAGCACCATAACATTACAGGCAGGACGGCACCGTAACATTACAGGCAGGACGGCACCATAACATTACAGGCAGGAGGGCACCGTTACATTACAGGTAGGACGGCACCATAACATTACAGGCAGGACGGCACCGTAACATTACAGGCAGGACGGCACCGTAACATTACAGGCAGGAGGGCACCATAACATTACAGGCAGGACAGCACCGTAACATTACAGGCAGGACGGCACCGTAACATTACAGGCAGGACAGCACCATAACATTACAGGCAGGACAGCACCGTAACATTACAGGCAGGAGGGCACCATAACATTACAGGCAGGAGGGCACCGTAACATTACAGGCAGGACGGCACCATAACATTACAGGCAGGACGGCACCGTAACATTACAGGCAGGACGGCACCATAACATTACAGGCAGGACAGCACCATAACATTACAGGCAGGACAGCACCATAACATTACAGGCAGGACGGCACCATAACATTACAGGCAGGACAGCACCATAACATTACAGGCAGGGCAGCACCATAACATTACAGGCAGGACAGCACCATAACATTACAGGCAGGATGATGCAATGGGAAGATCAGTCATTGTTCCGAGTTATGGGGTTCACATGATGAATTCCTCAAGGCCCAAACCTTCAGATCCATTCATTAACTCTCTCGTTTTTGGGGGCAGTTGTTGAGGGCAGTTTCACAGTTGCCCCTTCTAACAAGTCATATCAACATCAAATTGACATTTGATAAGTAATTGTATTCCTCTGATGGCAGTGACGGGTCAGCTCCTGTGTCCTCCTCTACGGGTTCTGCCTATCAGAACACTCTCCTGCAGCTTCATATCCCCAGACCTAATGACACACAGGCGCTGCCCATCACTGCCATCATCTGTACTCCAAATGAGTACGCTCTGATATCTGCAGCTGAAGGCAGGAAATAGACTGGGGAACTGCGGGGGTGGAAGATATTTACATACAAGTTGTTACAGGAATGAAACATTTTATATTAAAATGGTTTATAAGTCTTCATACCTTTTCATGCTGGAGAAAATTAAGAAAAAATGAAAGTTTAGTTATTCTTTCCTTTCTATCTTCGCTCTGGAGGCCTCTCTGGTTCATCACTGTAAGCTATTTAACTTTTATATTCTAAGAAATATAATATATAATAAGGAACAGGACGACCTTTAATTAAAGGGATGTATTAGTTTTTGGGAGCTGACCTTCACGTGTTGATACAATGTATCAGAGACAAAATATAAGGACCTGCCCCCCCTGCTCTGCAGGCATGTATTACACCGGCCCTGCCCCCGACATTAACACTTTTTTAGCCTGAATGGTCGCAACTCAGATAGAAAAAGCCATTGAATACAATGTTGTCTTTCTCCTTAAGAATTTTATGTTCGATTTCATTCCTCCCGGCAATAATCAGAAGAAGTCGTCTCCAGCAGAACAGTCACTTATACTGAGTAGTTTAATGGGATCCAAACAAAGGAATATTGTAACAGCCACAAGTGGCCTCTGAGGCCACATAATATTCCCATCACTCATCCATCACCTCTGCTGACACCGGGGGGGGGGGACCCCGGAAGCAGATGAATATTATCTGACCTGCATGGAAATTGGTTTCTGAGTTCAGCGTCAGCACTGACTGTACTGGAGGGAAACTAAGAAACCCATCCTGATTAATAGTATATGTACAGGAGAGGAAAGAAAAACTGCAGAAGTCAAAGCACGTAGTCTGAATACTACTCAAAGCCAAGACAGGAGAATATACAGAGCATAACCTGGAAAATATACAGAGCATAGCCTGGAGAATATACAGAGCATAGCCTGGAGAATATACAGAGCATAGCCTGGAGAATATACAGAGCATAGCCTGGAGAATATACAGAGCATAGCCTGGAGAATATGCAGAGCATAGCCAGGAGAATATACAGAGCATAGCCAGGAGAATATACAGAGCATAGCCAGGAGAATATACAGAGCATAGCCAGGAGAATATACAGAGCATAGCCAGGAGAATATACACAGCATAGCCTGGAGAATATACACAGCATAGCCTGGAGAATATACAGAGCATAGCCAGGAGAATATACAGAGCATAGCCTGGAGAATATACAGAGCATAGCCTGGAGAATATACAGAGCATAGCCAGGAGAATATACAGAGCATAGCCTGGAGAATATACAGAGCATAGCCTGGAGAATATACAGAGCATAGCCTGGAGAATATACAGAGCATAGCCTGGAGAATATACAGAGCATAGCCTGGAGAATATGCAGAGCATAGCCAGGAGAATATACAGAGCATAGCCAGGAGAATATACAGAGCATAGCCTGGAGAATATACAGAGCATAGCCTGGAGAATATACAGAGCATAGCCTGGAGAATATACAGAGCATAGCCTGGAGAATATACAGAGCATAGCCTGGAGAATATACAGAGCATAGCCTGGAGAATATACAGAGCATAGCCTGGAGAATATGCAGAGCATAGCCAGGAGAATATACAAAGCATAGCCTGGAGAATATGCAGAGCATAGCCAGGAGACTATACAGAGCATAGCCAGGAGAATATACAGAGCATAGCCTGGAGAATATACAGAGCATAGCCTGGAGAATATACAGAGCATAGCCAAGAGAATATACAGAGCATAGCCAGGAGAATATGCAGAGCATAGCCAGGAGAATATACAGAGCATAGCCAGGAGAATATGCAGAGCATAGCCAGGAGAATATACAGAGCATAGCCAGGAGAATATACAGAGCATAGCCAGGAGAATATACAGAGCATAGCCAGGAGAATATACAGAGCATAGCCTGGAGAACATACAGAGCATAGCCAGGAGACTATACAGAGCATAGCCTGGAGAACATACAGAGCATAGTCAGAAGAATATACAGTCATGGCGGCCAAAAGTTTTGAGAATGCTACAAATATTAATTTTTACAAAGTCTACTGCTTCAGTTTTTCTAATGGCAATTTGCATATACTCCAGAATGTCATAAAGAGTGATCAGCTTAACAGCAATTACTTGCAAAGTCAATATTGGTATAAAAATGAACTTTAACCCCCAAACACATTTCAACATCATTGCATTCCTGCCTTAAAAGGAGCAGCTAACATTGTTTTAGTGATTGTTCCAGTAACACAGGTGTGGGTGTTGATGAGGACAGGGCTGGCGATCAATCAGTCATGATTAAGTAAGAATGACACCACTGGACACTTTAAAAGGAGGCTGGTGCTTGGTATCATTGTTTCTCTTCAGTTAACCATGGTTATCTCTAAAGAAACACGTGCAGCCATCATTGCTCTGCACAAAAATGGCCTAACAGGGAAGAGTATCGCAGCTACAAAGATTGCACCTCAGTCAGCAATCTATCGCATCATCAAGAACTTCAAGGAGAGAGCTTCCATTGTTGCCAAAAAGGCTCCAGGGCGCCCAAGAAGGACCAGCAAACGCCAGGACCGTATTTTAAAACTGTTTCAGCTGCGGGATGGGACTCCCAGCAGTGGCGAGCTAGCTCAGCAATGGCAGCAGGCTGGTGTGAGGGCTTCTGCACGCACTGTGAGGCGGAGACTGCTGGAGCAAGGCCTGGTTTCAAGGAGGGCAGCAAAGAAGCCACTTCTCTCCAGAAAAAACATCAGGGACCGACTGATATTCTGCAGAAGGTGCAGGGAGTGGACTGCTGAGGACTGGGGGAAAGTCATTTTCTCAGATGAATCCCCTTTTCGATTGTTTGGGACATCTTGAAAACAGCTTATTAGAAGAAGAGGTGAGCGCTAGCACCAGTCTTGTCTCATGCCAACTGCTAAGCATCCGGAAACCATTCATGTGTGGGGTTGCTTCTCAGCCAAGGGAATCGCACCACTCACAGTCTGGCCTAAAAACACCGCCATGAATAAAGAATGCTACCAGAATGTCCTCCAAGAGCAACTTCTCCCAACTGTCCAAGAGCAGTTTGGCCCCAACAATGCCTTTTCCAGCATGATGGAGCACCTTGCCATAAAGCAAAGGGGATCACTAAATGGCTCATGGAACAAAACAGAGATTTTGGGTCCATGGCCTGGAAACTCCCCAGATCTTAATCCCATTGAGAACTTGTGGGCAATCATCAAGAGACGGGTGGGCAAACAAAAACCAACAAATTCTGGCAAAATGCAAGCATTGCTTATGCAAGAATGGACCGCGATCAGTCAGGATTTGCTCCAGAAGATGATTGACAGCTGCCGGGGAGAATTGCAGAGGTCCTGAAGAAGAAGGGTCAACACTGCAAATACTGACTTGCTGCATTAACTCATTCTAATGTCAATAGAACCTTCTGGTGTCATAATATGATTGCAATTATATTTCTGTATGTGATGTAAACATCAGACAAACACAATTAAACACCAGAGGGAACAGATCATGTGAAAATAGCATTCTGGTGTCATTCTCAAAACTTTTGGCCATGACTGTACAGAGCATAGCCAGAAGAATATACAGAGCATAGCCTGGAGAATATACAGAGCATAGCCAGAAGAATATACAGAGCATAGCCAGGAGACTATACAGAGCATAGCCAGGGGACTATACAGAGCATAGCTAGGGGACTATACAGTGCATAGCCAGAAGAATATACAGAGCATAGCCTGGAGAATATACAGAGCATAGCCAGAAGAATATACAGAGCATAGCCAGGAGACTATACAGAGCATAGCCAGGGGACTATACAGTGCATAGCCAGAAGAATATACAGAGCATAGCCAGAAGAATATACAGAGCATAGCCAGAAGAATATACAGAGCATAGCCAGGAGAATATACAGAGCATAGCCAGGAGAATATACAGAGCATAGCCAGGAGAATATACAGAGCAAAGCCAGAAGAATATACAGAGCATAGCCAGAAGAATATACAGAGCATAGCCAGGAGAATATACAGAGCATAGCCAGGAGAATATACAGAGCATAGCCAGGAGAATATACAGAGCATAGCCAGGAGAATATACAGAGCATAGCCAGGAGAATATACAGAGCATAGCCAGGAGAATATACAGAGCATAGCCAGAAGAATATACAGAGCATTGCCAGAAGAATATACAGAGCATAGCCAGAAGAATATACAGAGCATAGCCAGAAGAATATACAGAGCAGAGCCAGAAGAATATACAGAGCAGAGGCAGAAGAATATACAGAGCATAGCCTGGAGAATATACAGAGCATAGCCAGGAGACTATACAGAGCACAGCCAGGAGACTATACAGAGCATAGCCAGGAGACTATACAGAGCATAGCCAGAAGAATATACAGAGCATAGCCAGAAGAATATACAGAGCATAGCCAGGGGACTAAACAGTGCATAGCCAGGGGACTAAACAGTGCATAGCCAGGAGACTATACAGAGCATAGCCAGGAGAATGTACAGAGCATAGCCTGGAGAATATACAGAGCATAGCCAGAAGAATATACAGAGCATAGCCAGGGGACTATACAGTGCATAGCCAGGGGACTATACAGTGCATAGCCAGAAGAATATACAGAGCATAGCCAGAAGAATATACAGAGCATAGCCAGAAGAATATACAGAGCATACCCAGGAGAACAAATGGAGCATAGCCAGGAGAATATACAGAGCATAGCCAGGAGAATATACAGAGCATAGCCAGGAGAATATACAGAGCAAAGCCAGAAGAATATACAGAGCATAGCCAGAAGAATATACAGAGCATAGCCAGGAGAATATACAGAGCATAGCCAGGAGAATATACAGAGCATAGCCAGGAGAATATACAGAGCATAGCCAGGAGAATATACAGAGCATAGCCAGGAGAATATACAGAGCATAGCCAGGAGAATATACAGAGCATAGCCAGGAGACTATACAGAGCATAGCCAGGAGAATATACAGAGCATAGCCAGGAGAATATATAGAGCATAGCCAGGAGAATATACAGAGCATAGCCAGGAGAATATACAGAGCATAGCCAGGAGAATATACAGAGCATAGCCAGGAGAATATACAGAGCATAGCCAGGAGAATATACAGAGCACAGCCAGAAGAATATACAGAGCATAGCCAGGAGAATATACAGAGCATAGCCTGGAGAATATACAGAGCATAGCCAGAAGAATATACAGAGCATAGCCTGGAGAATATACAGTTAGGTCCAGAAATATTTGGACAGTGACACAATTTTGGCGAGTTGGGCTCTGCATGCCACCACATTGGATTTGAAATGAAACCTCTACAACAGAATTCAAGTGCAGATTGTAACGTTTAATTTGAAGGTTTGAACAAAAATATCTGATAGAAATTGTAGGAATTGTCACATTTCTTTACAAACACTCCACATTTTAGGAGGTCAAAAGTAATTGGACAAATAAACCAAACCCAAACAAAATATTTTTAATTTCAATATTTTGTTGCGAATCCTTTGGAGGCAATCACTGCCTTAAGTCTGGAACCCATGGACATCACCAAACGCTGGGTTTCCTCCTTCTTAATGCTTTGCCAGGCCTTTACAGCCGCAGCCTTCAGGTCTTGCTTGTTTGTGGGTCTTTCCGTCTTAAGTCTGGATTTGAGCAAGTGAAATGCATGCTCAATTGGGTTAAGATCTGGTGATTGACTTGGCCATTGCAGAATGTTCCACTTTTTTGCACTCATGAACTCCTGGGTAGCTTTGGCTGTATGCTTGGAGTCATTGTCCATCTGTACTATGAAGTGCCGTCCGATCAACTTTGCGGCATTTCGCTGAATCTGGGCTGAAAGTATATCCCGGTACACTTCAGAATTCATCCGGCTACTCTTGTCTGCTGTTATGTCATCAATAAACACAAGTGACCCAGTGCCATTGAAAGCCATGCATGCCCATGCCATCATGTTGCCTCCACCATGTTTTACAGAGGATGTGGTGTGCCTTGGATCATGTGCCGTTCCCTTTCTTCTCCAAACTTTTTTCTTCCCATCATTCTGGTACAGGTTGATCTTGGTCTCATCTGTCCATAGAATACTTTTCCAGAACTGAGATGGCTTCATGAGGTGTTTTTCAGCAAATTTAACTCTGGCCTGTCTATTTTTGGAATTGATGAATGGTTTGCATCTAGATGTGAACCCTTTGTATTTACTTTCATGGAGTCTTCTCTTTACTGGTGACTTAGAGACAGATACACCTACTTCACTGAGAGTGTTCTGGACTTCAGTTGATGTTGTGAACGGGTTCTTCTTCACCAAAGAAAGTATGCGGCGATCATCCACCACTGTTGTCATCCGTGGACGCCCAGGCCTTTTTGAGTTCCCAAGCTCACCAGTCAATTCCTTTTTTCTCAGAATGTACCCGACTGTTGATTTTGCTACTCCAAGCATGTCTGCTATCTCTCTGATGGATTTTTTCTTTTTTTTCATCCTCAGGATGTTCTGCTTCACCTCAATTGAGAGTTCCTTAGACCGCATGTTGTCTGGTCACAGCAACAGCTTCCAAATGCAAAACCACACACCTGTAATCAACCCCAGACCTTTTAACTACTTCATTGATTACAGGTTAACGAGGGAGACGCCTTCAGAGTTAATTGCAGCCCTTAGAGTCCCTTGCCCAATTACTTTTGGTCCCTTGAAAAAGAGGAGGCTATGCATTACAGAGCTATGATTCCTAAACCCTTTCTCCGATTTGGATGTGAAAACTCTCATATTGCAGCTGGGAGTGTGCACTTTCAGCCCATATTATATATATAATTGTATTTCTGAACATGTTTTTGTAAACAGCTAAAATAACAAAACTTGTGTCACTGTCCAAATATTTCTGGACCTAACTGTACAGAGCATAGCCAGGAGAATATACAGAGCAGAGCCAGAAGAATATACAGAGCAGAGCCAGAAGAATATACAGAGCATAGCCAGAAGAATATACAGAGCATAGCCAGAAGAATATACAGAGCAGAGCCAGAAGAATATACAGAGCATAGCCAGAAGAATATACAGAGCATAGCCAGAAGAATATACAGAGCATAGCCAGGAGAATATACAGAGCACAGCCAGGAGAATATACAGAGCACAGCCAGAAGAATATACAGAGCAGAGCCAGAAGAATATACAGAGCATAGCCAGAAGAATATACGGAGCATAGCCTGGAGAATATACAGAGCATAGCCAGGAGAATATACAGAGCATAGCCAGGAGAATATACAGAGCATGGCCAGGAGAATATACAGAGCATAGCCAGGAGAATATACAGAGCATAGCCAGGAGAATATACAAAGCATAGCCAGGAGAATATACAGAGCATAGCCAGGAGAATATACCGAGCATATCCTGGAGAATATACCGAGCATAGCCAGGAGAATATACCGAGCATATCCTGGAGAATATACCGAGCATAGCCAGGAGAATATACAGAGCACAGCCTGGAGAATATACAGA
The DNA here is from genome assembly GCF_048569485.1 of Anomaloglossus baeobatrachus. NCBI lineage: Eukaryota > Metazoa > Chordata > Amphibia > Anura > Aromobatidae > Anomaloglossus > Anomaloglossus baeobatrachus. The sequence goes on along the minus strand of NC_134359.1, from coordinate 11,943,619 downwards.
GCATAGACAAGAGAATAGACAGAGCATAGCCTGGAGAACAAACGGAGCATAGCCAGGAAAATATACAGAGCATAGCCAGGAGAACAAACAGAACATAGCCAGGAGAATATACAGAGTATAGCCAGGAGAATATACAGAGCATAGTCTGTAGAATATACAGAGCATAGCCAGGAGAATATACAGAGCATAGTCTGCAGAATATACAGAGCATAGCCAGGAGAATATACACAGCATAGCCAGGATAATATACAGAGCATAGCCTGGAGAACATACAGCGCACAGCCTGGAGCATATACAGATCATAACTAGGAGAACATGTGGAGCATAGCCAGGAGAATATACAGACCATAGCCAGAAGAATATACAAAGCATAGCCAGGATAATATACAGAGCATAGCCTGGAGAACATACAGCACACAGCCTGGAGCATATACAGATCATAACTAGGAGAACATGTGGAGCATAGCCAGGAGAATATACAGACCATAGCCAGGAGAATATACAGAGCATAGCCAGGAGAATATACAGAGCATAGCCAGGAGAATCTACAGAGCCTAGCTTGGAGAACATACATAGCATAGCCAAGAGAATATACCAAGCATAGCCAGAAGAATATACCGAGCATAGTCAGGAGAATATACACAGCATAGCCAAGAGAACATACAGAGCATAGCCAAGACAATAAACCGAGCATAGCCAGGAGAATATAAAGAGCATTTCCAGGAGAATATACAGAGCATACCCTAAAGAATATACAGAGCATATCGAGCATAGCAAGGAGAGCATATGGAGGATGGTTAAGAGAATATACAGAGCATAGCTTGGAGAACATGTGGACCATAGCCAGGAGAATATACACAGCATAGCCAGGAGAATATACAGAGCATAGCCAGGAGAATATACAGAGCATAGCCAGGAGAATATACAGAGCATAGCCAGGAGAATATACAGAGCACAGCCAGGAGAATATACAAAGCATAGCCAGGAGAATATACACAGCATAGCCTGGAGAATATACACAGCATAGCCTGGAGAATATACATAGCATAGCCTGGAGAATATACACAGCATACCCTGGAGAGTATACTGAGCATAGCCAGGAGAATATACAGAGCATAGCCAGGAGAATATATAGAGCATAGCCTGGAGAACTATCTATAGCTGAGATGTATGCTGTGCCATCCTCTTACTATCCAGATTCATCACACAATGGCTGCTATATTCAATGCCTCGGCTTTTATACAGGCAATGATAGTCCTTCCTGATTGGCTTTGCTATAGCATGTGATGTGATAGCTGCAGGGCATTATGGGTAAGTCCAGGACAGCCATGCGGTCATGTGTGCCTTCTCTAACTAATGCAGTGTGGCTACAAATTCAGAAATTACCAGAATTCACAGCAATGAGGATCTACGATACTGAGCAGTGTAACTGTGACTCCAGCATTGAGGTGAGCTGCATGGAGGACATTATACAGCAATACTGTATCTCCGAGTTCAGCTCTGGAGATAGCCAAACACTTACTACATTTCGGCAGTGCTGATCCTTGTTTGCATCTGATGTTGCCTGCTCGCCCTTTCTGATCTATTCTCCATACACTTCCATAGGCAGCTGTGATGTGGAAACTCAGTGATGGGGCAGATAGTCTTGTTTTGGGCAAGAGGGATTTTATCTGTTTTTCTGAGTGAATGATGAGTTTAGGGGTCATTATGGGGAAGAAGTGGCTCATAAGTGGAGAAGGAGGCAGATTTCTCTTATACATTAAGTTTCTTATATTCACTTGCAGCATTGGTTTCTACAAAGTTTGTTATAATGACTGTGACTATTCATCAGAACAGTGGTGGGAGGGAGGCGGGTCACGCAGGAGAATGCAGAGGAGTGCGAGGCATGTGGGGGTCCGCAGAGTCACCAGAAAGTACCGACACATCCTAAGAAGAGAAGATCGATGGGAAGAATATCTTCTACAATGCAGTGATGGTCTCATGAGGCTTTTCCATTGATCCCTGCTGTGTGATGTTCTGTGCAGAACTCCCCTCCCCGAGCAGAGCACAGACCAGGTGCATACAGATCGGGGGTGCAGAGGAAGATGCTGCACCCCGGCCCTGCGGTTAGGGGGCCCCAGTGCGCCTCCTCTACATAATCGGGAAGTTTCACGTTACTCCTCCATCATACACGATTTTAGCGCTAATCTGCAGGAAGCCTGAGATGGACGCTCTGCAGCCTCACTGGTTACAGAACATAAAAATAAAGGAGTAGAGTAAGAAGAGCCGCCATCTGCGCAGCCGGAAGGAACGCTGCTTCTTAATTAGAGTTTCCCCCCAAGGACCTGAATTTCTTACACTTTCAGGTTGTATCAGCGAGAAACGAGATAAAGCCTCAGCTCCTCGGCCGCGCAGCCATTCCGACTCCGACGCCGCACACATACTACAAAACCAATAAAAGGAGCAGTGAATTTACAAATTAGGAGAGAAAACTCAGTCCGACCGGATAATGGGACAATCAACGTCTCAGATGACGAGTTTACCCCCGAGAGCACAAGCCCCGGGGTCTGCAGCACCCGCTCTGCAGAACATCTCCCATATACAGCGTCATTACCCTCCTCCATACTGAAACTGCACCAAGAAGAAAAGGTGGAACCACGAAATCCCGGGATGGAGACTTCACTGATCCGCGCAAGATGGAAACAAAATGCACAAAAGCTCCGGATTATTTCACTCTGGAGTCTGAGACTTGTCCAAAAATCCCGGCACCTCCAGCCTCGGCCGCCATCACTGAGGTTATCAATGGTCGTCGGAGGAAGCTTCTGCCACTGAATGTACAAATCATCAGGATCCGCTGCCGTCAGCTCCTGTGTAATCACTGACCAATGACGTCACCAATGTACTCGATTGAGACATGTCCTGAGACACTGCAGCTAAATGAGACAAGTCAAGAGATGCTGCAGCCAGAGGAGACAAGTCTGGAGACGCTGCAGCCAGAGGAGACAAGTCTGGAGACGCTGCAGCCATGGGAGACAAGTCTGGAGATGCTGCAGCCATGGGAGACAAGTCTGGAGATGCTGCAACCAGGGGAGACAAGTCTGGAGACGCTGTAGCCATGGGAGACAAGATTGAAGATGCGGCAGCCATGGGAGACAAGTCTGGAGATGCTGCAGTAAAGGTAGACCAGTCTGCAGATGCTGCTGCCATGAAATGCAAGTCCAGAGATGTTGCAGCCACAGGAGACAAGTCTGGAGACACTGCAGCCAATGGAGACAAGATTGAAGATGCTGCAGCCATAGGAAACAAGTCTTGAGATGCTGCAGCCATGGAAGCAGGTTTACGACATGTAGGCTGGTCACAGTAGCATCAAGAGCAAAATGTGGCCTAGTGTTGTACTGAAAAATGGCTCCTGGGACACTGTTAACAAATGTGTTTCCATTTTGTCCATCATTTACAGATCAGTAACATCTTTATTCTATGATTTCCAAAACTCCACAAATTTTCCTTCTTGGTATTACAATTTTAAAGTTGAGGACTGGATATAGCTGCAACACCACACACAACCACCAGGGGCACTCTATCTCAAGGAGTGTCTTCAACAATTGTGAAGAAGCTGTATTTACAACATTTAAAAACTTTTTGTGCTTCACAGCTGCTCTTCCTATATTAACTGGTATCTATAGTGAGCCACTTTAGTTATCATGGAGGATGGATTTTGTTACCTGGCCACTAAGTATACATCTGAATACAGGATAGAAGACAGTGCAATGTAATTTACTGTATATAATGCCTCAATTAGCAGAATAGTGAGTGCAGCTCTGGAGCATAATACAGGAGGTAACTCAGGATCAGTAATATGTATACACAGTGACTGCACCAGCAGAATAGTGAGTGCAGCTCTGGAGTATAATACAGGAGGTAACTCAGGATCAGTAATGTAATGTATGTACACAGTGACTGCACCAGCAGAATAGTGAGTGCAGCTCTGGAGTATAATACAGGAGGTAACTCAGGATCAGTAATGTAATGTATGTACACAGTGACTGCACCAGCAGAATAGTGAGTGCCGCTCTGGAGTATAATACAGGAGGTAACTCAGGATCAGTAATGTAATGCATGTACACAGTGACTGCACCAGCAGAATAGTGAGTGCAGCTCTGGAGTATAATACAGGAGGTAACTCAGGATCAGTAATGTAATGTATGTACACAGTGACTGCACCAGCAGAATAGTGAGTGCCGCTCTGGAGTATAATACAGGAGGTAACTCAGGATCAGTAATGTAGTATATGCACACATTGTCATGCATTATATAGGAGTTTGTAGGGACTCACCATTTCTGCAGAGCATTACAGCGAGGTAATCCTGATACACGGAGGTGATGTAGAGCAGGAGCGTTGGTGCCTGAGCTGTCAGGAAGCTGAAGGCAATATTGTCCTTTGATATCATGGTATCCGCATAGATGGCTGATGCCGATGCGCTGCTGTTCCTGGACACTGGATACGGCTCCTGGAAAATATATGTGACCGAGGTTCCAGCTTCAAACATAGCAGAAACTTCTATAAACGCAACAGAAAGGAGAAAACACAATCTTAAAAAAAAAACAAAACACAAATGAATTGTATAAGGGTCATTATCCAAGGCTTATAAGAAGGAATTTGAGGCAGAGGCGGCGTTCTAGACCCTAGGATGTAAGGTGACAACCCCGAGGGACGCAATAATGACATGTAAACTGGTTGTCAGCCATCTGTGCCAGGCTGGTTACCACAGTCCTGTGCCCTGTTCTGCCCCCTTATTAAGATGAGGTTCCTGCTTATCGAACATGGCAATTAACAAAATGAAGTATCTATTAAAGTCAGGTAATTACTTTAGTGAATGGGCTCTGCAGCCTTGTAAAATAAATCATGAAAAGTTTATGACTTTCTTTCATTTGATACATTAGGCCCAATTTATTATTGCATTTGAGCCATTTTTAGTTTGTTTTTTTGCCTATTTTTAATTTGCGCCTTTTTTAAAGTCTATCTTATATATTCACTAGGCTGCATAGATGAGCAGCTATCCCTGCACCGGGAAATGGATACTTTATATCTAGTTTAATCCGTATTATGTAAACAAAGCATTCCCATACAATGTAGGAAACAAGCAGAGGCGTGTTTGGCTCACGGAGCATTCTATAGACTGGATACAATTGTATTCTTCTCAGCTGGGTGCAGGACTATGTCCAGGATGGAGAAATCAGAGACTTTAATTAATAGTGATGGTGAAATGAAACTTTTCAAAGTTTATGAAAACTTTTCAAAACTTCTTTATATGACGACCCTCGTACTGTAATCACAGATCGTGTGAGCCCCTTCCGTGCGGCATTGTATATCCAGCTGTTCCCTCCAATAAGCCGTTATCTAAACCGGCCATAATTTATAGAATCTTGTCAGGTTCACTCTTTCCTGACATGCAGAACCCTCACCTGTTCTACAATAAGGCCCCTCATAGGCGGAGTTGCTGCAGTCGCAGGTGTATCCGTTCCGCTTCTCCACGCACTTCCCGCTGTTGTGACACAGGTTTCCGTAGCTGCTGCAGTGGCCCGGGCACCCCGGCCGAATCCCCAGGGTCACCCTCGCCTTTTCCTCCAGGTCCAGAGTTTGTCCGTTCACCTTGAGAGATCGTAGACAACCAACAAAGCCTTTCTGCCGAGACGAAGTCCCTCCTGGAGGAAGCAGATGAAATCGTAGCAATGTCTTATGTTCCTTTTATATTATATCTATCTATCTAATGTATCAGGTCACGATGTGAGAAAACTCGTCACTATCCGGAACCTGCACATTCTTCATGTAATGCAGTATCCGGGCTGCGCAGGAGATTATAGACAACTTCAAATACATTTTTATATATTTGGTTAAAAATCATTTTTGGAATTAAATTTCTTTAAAAATGTAGCACAATTTGGCTTTTACAGGCTCATTGTTTTCCTGCACAGTCTGTAACTAGTGATGAGCGAGCACTAAAATGTCCGAGTGCTCAGTATTCATATCGAAAGGTCAGAGGCTCGGACGGGGGTAGACCAAGTACCAAACATAATGGAAGTCAATGGGAAACGCCAGCATTTGTCCGGAAGACCCGAACAGGAGGACTGGGAAGGGAGAGAGGGGGACGAGTGACAATGAGAGAGGGAGAGAGAGTGAGTGAGAGAGAGAGAGAGAGAAAGAGAGAGATACAATGAGAGAAGGAGAGAGGGAGAGTGAGAGAGAGAGAGAGAGAGAGAGAGAAAGAGAGAGATACAATGAGAGAAGGAGAGAGGGTGAGTGAGAGATAGGGGAAGAATAAGACAGAACGAGGGAGAGTGAGAAAGAGAGGGAGGGAGAAAACGAAAGAGCGAGGAAGAATAAGAGTGAGAGAGAGTGAAAGACAGAGAGGCACAATGAGAGAGGGAGAGAGAGTGAAGGAGAGAGAGAGTGGGGGGGAAGAGTAGATAGAGCGAGGGAGAGTGAGAGAGGGACAATGAAAGGGGGAGAGAGAAGGAGAGAGAGGGAGAGAGGGAGTGAGTGTGAGAGAAAGAGAGAGACACAATGAGAGAGGGAAAGAGTGAGTGAGTGTGAGAGAGAAAGAGAGACACAATGAGAGAGGGAGAGAGAAAGAGAGAGAGACATAATTAGAGAGGGAGAGAGAGTGAAGGAGAGAGAGAGAGTGGGGGGGAGAGTAGATAGAGCGAGGGAGAGTGAGAGACAGAGAGGAACAATGAGAGGGGGAGAGAGAAGGAGAAAGAGGGAAAGAGGGAGAGTGAGGGTGGAAGAGGAAAAAGAGAGAGGATGAGAGAGAGGAAGAGGGAGAGAGGAAGAGGGAGAGAGGAAGAGAGAGAGAGGAAGAGAGAGAGAGGAAGGTAGAGTGGGGGGAGAGAGCGCGAGAGAGAGAGAGTGAGAATTTGAGAGGGAGGAAGAATAAGAGAGTTAGAGCGAGGCAGAGTGGGAGAGAAGAGAGGGAGGGAGAGAACGAGAGAGAGAGAGAGGAAAAATAAGAGGGTAAGAGAGAGAAAGGGAGGGCGAGATTGTGAGAGGTAGGGAGAGGAAGAATGAAAGGGAAAAGAAAGAGGGGGAGAGAGCGCGAGTGAGTAACAGGGAGGGAAGGGAATAGAGAGGGAGGAGGAGAAGGAGAGAGAGAGAGAGGGAGGGAGAGAGACACAGAGGCGAAACATGTGGGGCGGTGATTCAAGCATGCCGCTCAAGCACCCGCGATGCTCGATCAAGTATTGGGCGCGCTCGCTCATCACTATCTGTCTTTTCCTGAGCACTTCCCATGAGACTTCTGACCACAGATCACATTAACAATGAGATGAAGTTTGATGCAGCCATAAATCATCTGAGAAAAGCTCAGAAAAAAGACATAAAAGGTAAGAGTTATCCTCTCCCTGTCAGCCGGAGCTCACTGTCAGCCGGAGCTCACTGTCAGCCGGAGCTCACTGTCAGCCGGAGCTCACTGTCAGCCGGAGCTCACTGTCAGCCGGTGCTCACTGTCAGCCGGAGCTCACTGTCAGCCGGAGCTCACTGTCAGCCGGAGCTCACTGTCAGCCGGAGCTCACTGTCAGCCGGTGCTCACTGTCAGCCGGAGCTCACTGTCAGCCGGAGCTCGCTGTCAGCCGGAGCTCACTGTCAGCCGGAGCTCACTGTCAGCCGGTGCTCACTGTCAGCCGGAGCTCACTGTCAGCCGGAGCTCACTGTCAGACGGAGCTCACTGTCAGACGGAGCTCACTGTCAGACGGAGCTCAGTGTCAGCCGGTGCTCACTGTCAGCCGGTGCTCACTGTCAGCTGGAGCTCGCTGTCAGCCGGTGCTCGCTGTCAGCCGGAGCTCGCTGTCAGCCGGAGCTCGCTGTCAGCCGGAGCTCGCTGTCAGACGGAGCTCACTGTCAGCCGGAGCTCGCTGTCAGCCGGTGCTCGCTGTCAGCCGGAGCTCGCTGTCAGCCGGAGCTCGCTGTCAGCCGGAGCTCGCTGTCAGCCGGAGCTCGCTGTCAGCCGGAGCTCGCTGTCAGATTCCCAGGTAGCTCACTCTGCGGTTGTCAATAGACAGTGCAACATGGAGGCTGTAGATTATAGAAGATAAATGGTTCAAAATAATTGATGATATCTAATTGGAAAAAAAAAATAGCCAAAAAGAAATGCATTCAAGAAAAAAAAATATCTATAAGGTTTAAATCAGCAGGAAACTATGGGAAAATGTTACCATAATTTACAAAATACATATCACATGTGTCAGCAAACACCGAATGTGCCATTCCCACACTGAGTGCAGGAAGAAGTGGAGACTCACACTCACCCACATACAGCTGAGTGCTGGGCTGGACTCGGCCTCGTCCATCACTCGGACTCTGCACTCGTTTTCGCGGCTGGTTGTCTAGGGTCAGACTGGACTCTTTAATGTTCCTTTCGGCTGTGATCTGATGCCACTGACCGTCATTCAAAGCCACAACTGACTGCAAAGAGATGTCCAGAGGTCCACTCCCCGCATCTAGCGAAAATGTCACCTGGTGGGCAGCTGGAAGGAGGAAACAATCAGTAATCAGTAGTTATTACCCTCCATCTTTACTGACGTGACGACACTCTGCCATAAATAGATGAATGACAAAATATGTTCCGGACTCAGAACCGCTTGTTTCAGCTTAAAATTGAGAAATATTTATGTGTGAATCGTTCTCTTTCCTCCCACACAGAAGAATGCACTGGAGATGATGGTAAAATCTGCTCCTTATATCATCCAGCGACTTCTAAAAGAATAATTTTATGTATTACAGTCGACCTGCAACTGCAGCTCTCATCCCATGGAGACTGTGTGGGGGAGGGGGGAGTACAGCAGAGACGACAGTGCTCTAAAAACAGAGCTGCAGAGGTGTTTGTAATGGCACATAGCTCTGCTCTCTTCACAGGTCTCACTGCTGGATCTACTGTGGTTACCAGGGTAGAGGTGAAGAGAGCACAGCTGTGTGTCATTACAAACTCCTCTGTAGCTCTCTTTTCACAGCCGTTATCTCTGCTTTACTCCACCTCCCCATCACTGCTGTGGGATGAGAGCTGCAGATACAGAGGTGTTTGTAGTGACACACAGCTATACTCTCCACCCCTCCCTGTTGTTATCACAGTGGATGCCTGCACTCCTATCAGCAGGAGAGCAGAGCTGTGTGTCATTACAAACATCTCTGCAGCTCTCTTTTTACAGTGCTGTCCTCTCTGCTCTACTTCACTTTCCCTCATCACTGTCTGCTGTGGGATGAGAGCTGCAGATGCAGTGATGTTTGTAATGACACACAGCTCTGCTCTCCTCCCTGTTGTAATCACAGTAGATGCCGCCAGTAATATCAGCAGGAGAGCAGAGCTGTGTGTCATTACAAACATCTCTGCATCTCTCTTTTTACAGTGCTGTCCTCTCTGCTCTACTTCACTTTCCTTCATTACTGACTGTGGTATGAGAGCTGCAGATACAGCGATGTTTGTAATGACACACAGCTCTGATATCCTCCCCTCCCTGTTGTAATCACAGTAGATGCCGCCAGTAATATCAGCAGGAGAGCAGAGCTATGTTTCATTACAAACACTTCTGCAGCTCTCTTTTCACAGTGCTATCCTCTCTGTTCTACAACAGACGAAATGGAGAAAAGCTTGACACGCCCAATGGAATAGGTCACTCACCACACATCCATGGAGTGCAACGATATGAAGTCCGCCAGGTGGACTATAACTTGAATAAGAGGAAAAATATCGGCACATCCAACGTAAAATAATTTCTTTCTTTATTTTCACATGGTATTAAAAAAGTCCATCCATATTCAGAAGACCCTGACGATAGGCTAACATTTTTAGTGAGCTCTAGACATTTATAGGTAAAGATTAACAATATAGTTAGAGACAATCAGTAACACATGACTAAAAATCACACCATAGTATAGAGTATCTCATATAAAGTACCATTAATAGTATCTCAGCAATGACATAGAGCAAGTCGTATTTAATCTCATTGCAATGACCTGTGTGACTGAACACATTGAAAGGAGAAAAAAAAAAAAGGGGGGATTTTAACTATATTGTTGATCTTTATCTATAAATGTCTAGAGCTCACTAAAAATGTTAGCCTATGATTAAGGACGCTCTTTTGCATCGGAAACACGTCAGGGTCTTCTGTATATGGATGGACTTTTTTAATACCATGTGAAAATAAAGAAAGAAATTATTTTACGTTGGATGTGCCGATATTTTTCCTCTCTGTTCTACTACACCTCCCCCCCACACTGTCTGCTGTGGGATGAGAGCTGCACATGCAGCGGTGTTTGTAATGACACACAGCTCTGCTCTCCTCTCCATTGTAATTGCAGTGGATGCCATCAGTCCTATCATCAGGAGAGCAGAGCTGTGTGTCATTACATGTCTCACACAGACTTTCCAGGAGGTCTCTTTTTTTTCCTGCATGATGCCTCCTGTTTAATTAGTCGATGTCATGCAGGTAAAAAAATAAATGCCCCCAAAGAAAAATCATTGTTACATTTCAGAAGCAGGATGGGAATCTTCTCCTGATCTGGATCGGTACCAGTCATTACAGAACGTCTGGAGCTCGGTCTGTCTGACTATTCCTGCTCTGGGTTTCTTGGCATCTCATCTGTAGAGGGAACCGTCTGGATAAAGCCTGGAGGCGATGAAATCTGCACATTACAGATAAAGCTGCGCTCGCTAATGAGAAGTCACACTCGTGAAGGATTTCACAAATCTTTCTTTTGTTACCTGACACAATGGGACGTTAGGAACGAGGAGCAATTGTCTTATTTTCTAATCTTCTCATTTATGACCATTTATTTTATTTAACATTTTATGTTCAAAGAACCTGATTGGATGGAGATTAATGCGAAAGTATCATGTTATCAAGTGTCATTAGTGGGCGAACAAATGGCACAAAATGTATCAAAATGTATCACATGTGGATGGAATCTGAGCCATCAAGAACAGAAAGAGAAACACCGGTAATCCGAGTGTAATGATATCAGTCTTCCCCGGTCCATGATGACATCACCCTTCCCTGGTCCATGCTGGCATCACCCTTCCCTGGTCCATGATGACATCACGCTTCCCTGGTCCATGATGACATCACACTTCCCTGGTCCATGATGACATCACCCTTCCCCGGTCCATGATGACATCACATCCCCTCAGTTACTCACATATTCCCTTATTTGCTCCACTCTTAAATACATAACTATTAATGACTTACAGACTAATTCGATTCTTAAGAAGTCTTTAACACCGAGATTTTCCAAGAAGACCCCGGATGAGCTTGCGGTCTTAAAGAAGAATGAGATGTCAATGCTGAAATCCAACAGGAAAGTGGGAAAATAGAGATAAGACGTCCCAGAGGTGAAAGAGGCCGAATTCCAAAAGCTTCCTGGGAAGTAAAAAATAAGTTCTTTTCATAATGCTGTAACTGCACGGAATATGCAGGAAGCACATAAACGTATATGTATATACTCACTGTCACCATAACAGCGCAGAGCTCCCACCCGCCAGGCGGCTTCAGACCCCGACCGGTTTGTGTCACCGATTACAACCTGGGAGACTGGTAAGTGTTCTTTAAAGGTAAGAAATCCAATATCACTGGACCTGTATGGCGGAGTAAAGGGAGAGGAAAGAAGAGAATGGGGAAAAAGGAGGAGGAGGAAAAGAAGAGAAGGATGAAGAAGGGGGAGAGAAAGACGGAAAGGGAAGGTAGAATGAAGAAATGGAAAACAGGAAAGGAGGAAAATGGAGGTAAAGAAGAGAAGGATCAAGAAAGGGAGAAAGAGAGGGAAAGGGAAGGCAGAAGAAGAAATGGAAAAGGGGAGTAGAGGAAATGAAGAAGGGGAAAAAGGAGGAAAAGGCAGACAAAAAAAAAAGAATAAAGAATGAAACAGAAAAAAGAAAAAAAGGGTGGAAAATTGAAAAGGAGGAAAAGTAAATGTTAGATTGCCGAAGTTGAAAAATAGGATGGAAAAAAAGAGAAGGTCAAACCATGAAGAGGATAAAAAGGGGAGATGAGGGGGGAGAAGAAAAAAATGTGTTAAACGGAACAGGAAAGAGGAAAAAGGAAGGAAGAAAGGGGGAATAAAAATATAGGAATTGAGGAGAAATTAAAAGATAAAGAGATAAGAAAAAAAGAAGAAAAACAAGTTAGAGGAATAAACATGAACAAGAGTGAGATGCAAAAAGGCAGAAAAGAAGTAGAAGATTAAGAAAGGACAGAGGGAGAAGAAATAGCAAAGGACAAAGTCAAGGGAAGAAAAGGAAGACAAAAAGTAAAGAAAAAAAAGGAGATTGATAGAAAAAAATGCCAAAGAGGAATAAATAGATGAGAAAAAAAATAAGAAAATACAGAAAAGAAATGGTAAAGAAGACAAAAACAGAGGAGGAGAATGAGGATATGAGGAAAATGAAGAAGGAGGGGGGTATTAATGAAGAAGGGGAGGGGGGAGGAGAACATTAAGGAAGACAGGTGATATATGGGCAAAAGGAAGAAAGAAAGAGAAGAAGAATAGTGGAAAAGGCAATGAGAATCAGGGAAGAAAATAACATAAGAATATGGACAAGAATAGACGGGAAAGAAAACGGGAAGTTATAAAGTAAAAGCATCCGGGTAAGAAGGAAGCGAAGCAGCGGTCACTGATTTACAGTATGGTGATCCCAAGAGCTTACACTCACACAGCGCAATAACAGAACATGTGATTGATAGTAACAGGGGATATACTGGAGACTAAGATGTGAAATTACAGAGAAAAAAAGCAACGTTTACTGAGATACAGAATATCACATCTGATGGAGACAAGAAGCAACGGCCGCCTGGAGCGTGGCCGCGTCACAGTCACGTTACTCCTCATCTTCCTCATTTGCTCCTCTTGTCTGTTCACAGAAGGATTTTTCCATATTTATCAGGTTCAGGGACCGGGGAGCAGAGATCTTGTGTTACAGTAAATGCAGCTGATAAGATGAATAAAACAGCGTGGGGACTTTATTTCTGCCTCTGGATGGTTTATTCATAGGAATGATCGTGGAGCAGATTTACAAGAAAAATCCCCTCTAATTCCTGTCCATATAATGGCGACATTAGAGGCTCTTCTTTCATGAGCAGCTGTGGTGATGGGTGGCGGACTCGGATATAACGACAACTACAAAAGTGTAAGAAAGTTACTGTAAACCGGAGACAAAGTGTCTGTGTCCTCCAAATTCCATAGAATATTTAAATAATGATCTAAAGTTGTGTAAAATATGAAACTTTAATAATAGAAAATGTATAAAAAGGTGTGTCCCGGGAGCTTGGCCTGGTTTCCCTCCACTGCTGTGCTGTTAAGGCTACTTTCACACATCCGGTTTGAGCACTGCGGCTCAATCTGGCTGTGAAAACTATGCAACGGATGCGGCGAAAACACCGCATCCTTTGCATAAGTTTTTACATGCGGCCCGTCCGTTTTTTTCCGGTTGTGGCATGCTACTGAGCATGCGCAGTGGAAAAAAACGCATGCGGCGAGCGGATGCGTTTTTTTCCGCATCGTGCCGCATCCGGCCTCCATAGGTATGCATTGAAAAATGCGCCTCAGCAGCCGGATGCGGCGCGATGCGGTGTTTTTTGCCGGAGCAAAAAACGTTGCAGGGAACGTTCGATCCGGCCGCGGCATCGGCTAAATCTGCCGCATGCGGCCAAAACCAGACCGAACGCAAGCCCCTGCGGCACAATACGGCACTAATGTAAGTCTATGCAAAAAAACCCGCAACCAGCGTTACAAAAGCCGGTTGCGGTTTTTCTGCAGAACGCCGTATTGTGCCGCAGAGCAAAAATCCGGATGTGTGAAAGTAGCCTAAGAAACCTAGCTGCAGCAGGAGCCTCTCCCCTAGCTCTTGTTCCCAGCCAAAAAAATGTAACAGGTTGGCAAGAGGTTAACCCCTTTATGTTCTCTGCAGAATTTCTACAAGTCTATCTGAGTCAGGAACATGTAAAAGATCCTGCAGAAAGACACAGAGAATAGTGTCTCGTGTGTAAATGTATCAATTCTATTTATTGTTACTTTTATAAATAACATCAACTTCAGTAAATCCCAGTCACAGGTGATTTCTCACCTCGCACCCCCCAGTAACGGCCGCCTCTCACACCTCCTCTCCTCCTGTTGTGATAAACTCCGAAAACTTCCATCCAGACCCTGACTCCTGCATCCGCAGCCCCTTAATTCCCGGAGGTTCATGGTCTGATCAGGAAAGATAAAAGTGCTTTCTGTTCCTGTGCTTTGATTTCTAGCAGTGCCTATATGAGCCGCCGTCACATCCCGCGCCGTCACATCCCGCGCCGTCACATCCCGCGCCGTCCTCCACTCTTCCAGTTAGCGGCAGACTCCATGTTTCACATCTCAGCAGGACACAAAATCCAAAAGACATTTTATATCGAGAGGTCAAATGGAACAACTTCCCCGCAGCCGCCGAGCAAATACCAAGAAGGCTTCTGCTAACATAGAACATTTTGCTTCTTTGGGGCCTCAAGAAATTTCCTGGACACGGAAATTTTACTAATTGTCACTCAAATGTTCCGAAATCCATCAAGATTTCTTGCTTGCTGTCAGTGAATGGTAACACAATCCACTTCAGGGAAGTTTCTTTTGTGAGTTTTTCTTTTTGTTTTTGCATTTTTGATTTCTCCAAGCGACACACCCAGCTCTGCTGCATGCACACATAACATATAGAAGTGGCCGTGTCAGGGGCTCCGTTCTTACCAGTCGCTCCGGTCAGCGTCGCAGTTGCAGTAATGCCGCATGTCAATGCAGCTTTCCTCCAGGCCGCAGGTGCACTGCCCAGGTAACGACCCACCCCAGTACGTGTGCCGCGCATTGCCTCTTCCGATCCACCAGGTAAAGGGGGCGCCATCTGCAAACACCCAACAGAAAGCAACACTGGAGGTTACAGGAATCCGTGCGATCACATCATGGGGTTGTAGGAGTTAATCTGGGCACTTGTACAATTGATTATGGCCGAGGTAATCCTGCGCTGTGACCGCTCCACATGTCCAACCCCAACAGCAGCCACTGGCGGCCATTACCCACATCAAATTACACAATATCCTGATTAAAGGGACATCTGTCCAGGGGGGGCGCTGGTCTGTCCAGTGGGGGGCGCTGGTCTGTCCAGTGGGGGGCGCTGGTCTGTCCAGTGGGGGGCGCTGGTCTGTCCAGGGGGGGGCGCTGGTCTGTCCACTCGTTATATTACAAAACATAATGTGCTAATGTCTTGTGATCTAAGAATCCTTTTTTTTTATATACAGAGGAAGAACCTGATTTATAGACAACATATTTTTTTTTCAATGTACGCCTTTACTAGTTATATAAGATGCAATATATTTTCTCTGTATTGATTCCTAATTGTTTAATAAAAAAGATCTGATTTAAAAAACATAATGTGCTAATGTCTGATGGTAATAGCACGGTGTATACAGGGTCGGCCATCACCCCATATACACAAACACTCACTGAGAAAACTACAGGATGAGGCTGCGGAAAAGTTATCAGCGCAGACAGGTGCAGACACATGGAGGCAGATCAGCAGCAACGACTGATGGATTCTACAACAGCAAAGAAAACAAATCTGCGGATTCCCTTCACAGCTATTGTGAAACCGACGAGGAGAATTTACATATTCATTAGAGTAATGCATTACATTAATTACACATTATAAATGACGAGACATCAGATTGTCACATCCTAGATTATTTCCTGCAACAAAAATTCATTTCAACATCATCAGAAACAATTTATCATATCTTGGTGGCTGATAATCAGCAAATGGAACAGAGCAACCCAAAGATTGCACAGAAAAACACCGCAATATACAATACAATATCTACACTGCAGACCTATATAGAAGAATATAACTACTATAATACTGCCCCTATATGCAATAATATAACTACTATAATACTGCCCCCTATGTACAAGAATATAACTACTATAATACTGCCCCTATGTACAAGAATATAACTACTATAATACTGCCCCTATGTACAAGAATATAACTACTATAATACTGCCCCTATGTACAAGAATATATCTACTATAATACTGCCTCCTATATACAAGAATATATCTACTATAATACTACTCCTATATACAAGAATATATCTACTATAATATTGCCCCCTATGTACAAGAATATATCTACTATAATACTGCCCCCTATATACAAGAATATAACTACTATAATACTGCCCCCTATGTACAAGAATATAACTACTATAATACTGCCCCTATGTACAATAATATAACTACTATAATACTGCCCCTATGTACAAGAATATATCTACTATAATACTGCCTCCTATATACAAGAATATAACTACTATAATACTGCTCCTATGTACAAGAATATATCTACTATAATATTGCCCCCTATGTACAAGAATATATCTACTATAATACTGCCCCCTATGTACAAGAATATAACTACTATAATACTGCCCCCTATGTACAAGAATATAACTACTATAATACTGCCCCTATGTACAAGAATATATCTACTATAATACTGCCTCCTATATACAAGAATATAACTACTATAATACTGCCTCCTATATAGAAGAATATATCTACTATAATATTGCCCCCTATGTACAAGAATATATCTACTATAATACTGCCCCTATGTACAAGAATATAACTACTATAATACTGCCCCCTATGTACAAGAATATAACTACTATAATACTGCCCCTATGTACAATAATATAACTACTATAATACTGCCCCTATGTACAAGAATATATCTACTATAATACTGCCTCCTATATACAAGAATATAACTACTATAATACTGCTCCTATGTACAAGAATATATCTACTATAATATTGCCCCCTATGTACAAGAATATATCTACTATAATTCTGCCCCCTATGTACAAGAATATAACTACTATAATACTGCCCCCTATGTACAAGAATATAACTACTATAATACTGCCCCTATGTACAAGAATATATCTACTATAATACTGCCTCCTATATACAAGAATATAACTACTATAATACTGCCTCCTATATACAAGAATATAACTACTATAATACTGCCCCTATGTACAAGAATATAACTACTATAATACTGCCCCTATGTACAAGAATATAACTACTATAATACTGCCCCTATGTACAAGAATATATCTACTATAATACTGCCTCCTATATACAAGAATATAACTACTATAATACTGCCTCCTATATACAAGAATATAACTACTATAATACTGCCCCTATGTACAAGAATATAACTACTATAATACTGCCCCCTATGTACAAGAATATAACTACTATAATACTGCCCCTATGTACAAGAATATATCTACTATAATACTGCCTCCTATATACAAGAATATAACTACTATAATACTGCCCCTATGTACAAGAATATAACTACTATAATACTGCCCCCTATGTACAAGAATATAACTACTATAATACTGCCCCCTATGTTCAAGAATATAACTACTATAATACTGCTCCTATGTACAAGAATATATCTACTATAATACTGCCTCCTATATACAAGAATATATCTACTATAATACTGCCCCCTATGTACAAGAATATAACTACTATAATACTGCCCCCTATGTACAAGAATATAACTACTATAATACTGCCCCTATGTACAAGAATATATCTACTATAATACTGCCTCCTATATACAAGAATATAACTACTATAATACTGCCCCTATGTACAAGAATATATCTACTATAATACTGCCTCCTATATACAAGAATATATCTACTATAATACTGCCCCCTATGTACAAGAATATAACTACTATAATACTGCCCCTATGTACAAGAATATAACTACTATAATACTGCCCCTATGTATAAGAATATATCTACTATAATACTGCCCCCTATATACAAGAATATAACTACTATAAACTGCCCCCTATGTACAAGAATATAACTACTATAATACTGCCCCTATGTACAAGAATATAACTACTATAATACTGCCCCTATGTACAAGAATATAACTACTATAATACTGCCCCAATGTACAAGAATATATCTACTATAATACTGCCCCCTATATACAAGAATATAACTACTATAAACTGCCCCCTATGTACAAGAATATAACTACTATAATACTGCCCCTATGTATAAGAATATATCTACTATAATACTGCCCCCTATATACAAGAATATAACTACTATAAACTGCCCCCTATGTACAAGAATATAACTACTATAATACTGCCCCTATGTACAAGAATATAACTACTATAATACTGCCGCTATGTACAAGAATATATCTACTATAATACTGCCCCCTATATACAAGAATATAACTACTATAAACTGCCCCCTATGTACAAGAATATAACTACTATAATACTGCTCCTATGTACAAGAATATAACTACTATAATACTGCTCCTATGTACAAGAATATAACTACTATAATATTGCTCCTATATTATACAATAACATTGACCAGGTGATGAAAAGCCTTTGATTTATGACTTCTATTTGCCTATTTCAGTCCCTATGGAGCAGAATTGCTGCCCTAATAACACATTGACCGCTGTGAGAGACGGTGCACAGAATTCGACATGTGCTGTCCCCTATTGGCCAGTATAATGGCGTCCCTTTGTACATAATAAGGGGCAGTATGAGGTTGAGCAGTCGTCTCGTTCCTTCTTCTGTTACGTGTTTATTCTTCTTGTAGATATTCGTGAAGCATTAGTCGCAGTCGCCCCCTCAGCGCCGCTCGCTCTCATCTCATTTGTCTGTCCTCGTCCTCCTCTGTGAATATTCATTTCCATGGTAAGATCCTCCAGAATATAAAGCAGAGCGTCTCCTACATAAATTCACAGATCGATGCTTCCCCGGGATAATCATAGTGACGCGGCGCTGATTACACGGACGCAGCGGGGGGCGACGACTTGTTATTTCAAAACATATTATCAAAATCTGCACTAAATGTAACATCATTACCGCGCAGAGCTCGCGCTCCGTCTACACAAACGCCTAATTATAGAGGAGCTTCTGCTGCTTTATGTGACTGCCCTCGGGGAAGGAGATGACAATATAACGATAATCAATAAAGCTCCTGTAATAAAGCTTATATTACACCGATATTACACGGATACAATGCAAAGGTATTAAAGGAAAGTGTTTAAACAACTCTCTCCTCTAGGGAGGAGCTATCAACCTGGGCGTGGCTCAGAGCAGCCAATAAGATCCCAGTTTTTATGGATACTGCCGCCTGATAGGTATTTAGGAGGTACAGCTCCGCCCTCTAGGGGCTGTATAAGTCCGTCCCCCGCGGAGTATAAAGTCGTTGTGCTGCCTTTATTCCCTCTACTGTAAGGATTCCACATTGTAGCAGACAGGATCGGGTTTTCTTCATCGCATTCATCTCGCCTTTTGTTTCCCTTCAGTTATTTATGTCATTTTTCGGTGCACGCAGCGATGGAAGAGCAAGGATCTGCCCCAGAGAAAGAAGATTTATAGGGAATAAAATAAAATAAAAAGGAAGGTGCATACACATCGTGACACCAGAGTGACCAGGTCCGGTCATTATTGATTTACCACACAATTACTGCATCTGATTATTCCTTTCTACACAGGGTGGGGCCTGAGGTCTGGAGTGTCAGACACCGCTGTTACCTTAGGCTATGTGTCCACGGTAGAATGTACCTGCGGATTTTTCTGCATGAAAATCCGTGACTTTCACGGCAAATCTGCACCTTTTTTTTGCCGCGGATTTGCAGCGGATTTACCGCGAATTTGCCGCGGATTTTGATGCGGATTTTTTTTTTTTCCCCATTCTATACCCAAAATCCACACCAAAATCCGTAACAATAATTGACATGCTGCAGATTTTTCCGGATCAAAATCCGCGGCAAATCCGCCGCGGAAAAATCCGCAGCATGGACACAGCATTTCCAAAATGCCATTGAAATGGCTTGGAAGTGCCGCTGCTGCAGATTTTCGGAAAATCCGCGGTAAATCCGTGGCAAATCCGCGGCAAAATCCGCGCAAAATCCCTAGCGTGGGCACATAGCCTTACACGTCACTGCTACTTCTGTATCTCCAGTGTCTCTGCTCTTATTGTGCATTTCGGGCTTCCCGTGACTCTTGGATCCCCGGTCCCTCCTGTGTATTTTGCATTATTGGATACAGACAGAAGAGGTCTATATACAAGAAAAACATATAGGCCCTTTACAGTCCAATAACGCACCATAATACACAATTCCAGCTGTTGTGGAGGTGGATGTGGCCCCTTTACCTCTTGGACCCCTGTGCAAATGCAAAAGGCTGCTCCAATGAAATGTCTGCCCCTGGTCTTCTGTGCCTCCTTTGGCTCCTTTTTTCTTTGTACATCTTGAACCCCTTGGTCTTCCTGTGCCCCATGTGCTCCTTGTGTTTCCTATGTATGGCGCCCTGGACAAGCCAGGACGTCACAGGTACTGCAACAACACACCCCACACCCCGGCTAGGCACACCGAAGTCAGACAAAAATCCTTGGTGCCTCCCTCCAGGGGCTGATGTCCACACCAAGGGGTGGAGCCAGGCGGTTGGCCCCACCCATCGAGGAGTTCACAGTCTTGGAGGCGGGAAAAGGAAGTGGGAGATCAGTTAGGGAGTTGAAGAGTGAAGTGGTAGTAGAGGAGACTGACCGTGTCCGGGTGCGTGGCCCGGGCACATACAGCAAGGTTGGCAGACGGTGGTGACCATCTGCAGGCGAGGCTGATTGACGTGAACCGTAAGGACCGGGGACGGGCGGTGGCCTGCCGGTACCGGATCGGGGAGCGAAGAGAAGTCAACACCATTCGGCAGGGCCTATGGAGCCCGACCAGGCTTGGAGTCGCCGTAAAACCGGTCAAATCCATTAGCGAAGGGAACCTCTGGGGTTTCCCAGCAGTCAAGACCCGATTGAAGGCAACCGCTCTAACCGTGAAGGGAAATACAGTCACCGCCAAGGCTACAGTTCCCAGGGCCACAGCCTGCGGGCAAAAGGGGCTCCAACGGCATCCATCCAAGCTGGGGAGCGGGTTACCGGTGGGAAGCCACCAGAACCGAGAACATAACACAGGTGCAGGGAAAGGCAGTCACCGCCAACCTACCGGGAGAAGAACCACCGCAGCCATCTGTGGGACCCGTCCATCCAGCCGTTTGTTTTACTGGAGACTTTGCATTCATCATTGGCTGAGTGAGTACCACGGTGCCGTGCGGCACCGCGCTGCCCCCGTGACCCTGCAGCTCACCAGGCCCCGTAACCCACCTGCCATTCCTCCATCACCGGGCCCCGGGACAACCAACCCCCCTACCCACGGAGGGGAAGAACAACATCCAAGCTGCTCCCTGTCATCGCTCCCGGGATCCCCGTCCAGAGCAGCGGTCGTGTCATAATTTCACCACAACCGTGGGTGGCGTCACGGACAATAAATCCCCAAAACCATTCCCCCTTTTCACTCACGGGCGAGGAGCGCCGCTCGAGTCCCCGGCATCCGGCCAACTGCTCGAGCCACCACCGAGCAGCAGCAGCAGCCGGACCCGAGCAGTGGGTGAGCGCAGCGTCCCCTCCTCCGCCTGCGACAACTTGGCGTCACGAACAGGATCTTACCGCTCTGCCGTCTGGTAGAGGTGCGCCTTTTGACCGCCGGAGGTGTCCGGCCGAAAATCTTGAGAAGCCGCCATTTTGGGCGCGGAAAGTCCCCGCTCGAGCGTCTCCTCGAGCAGTGGAGGCGCGAAAGCCGAAACCCCGCCCCTGTGGAGGAGGAGCCGGAAAAAGACTAAGGGGGACGGATGGCGTCTGGCCGCATGTAGCCCGCGGCTATAAAAGCAGGGACGCCAGGACCCTGCGGCCATCACGTGGTTCCTGGAAGAGGCCGCCGCAGCGATGCACCAACTGTCCCGCAGCACCGTAGCCCCCGCGCCCGGGACCGCGGCGTGGGTGGAGGTCCGGACCGCTCAGCTACAACAACGGCTGCAGATCCGTGTGCAGCTCCTCTTGGAGGAGTGGGAGGCCGACATGGCGGAGGTGGTGGCGGCCATACGGAGACGCGAGGTGGAGGGAGTTCTGGAAAGGTGGGTAAGTGACCCACGCCCCTGTACCCCTAGCGGGTCGGTCATTGCGGCCAAGGGGCCCGGTCTACGCACGCTCGCCCTGCTACCTCCCCCGCTACCCGTGTTGGCTGCCGCTGCCCCGTCACTAGGCCTGCTACCATCACAACCGGTAGCGGTACCCTGCTAATCCGCCCAGGCGGACCGACCTGCAGTAGAAGCCCGTGACCACCCTGAACCGCTTCCGTGGAAGAAGCCGAAGGCTGAGCCGGTCCGCGAGGATACACCGGAGGCACCTATGACCGTGCCTGGCCCCGTACCGCCCCCGGCAGCCCATCTCGTGCAGGAGGAGGCGGAGGCTCAGCGGGAGAGGACCCCTGTACCCGTTCCCCATGCCTCGGCTGAGGCAGCACTCCAGGCCATGTCTCCGCGGGACCTGCCGCCCTGAACGCTAGTAGTGGGCAGTGTGAAGGAGCCTCCTGCACCTCCTGTGTCCTCTATGTCTCTTGTACCTCCTGTGCCCTCTATGCCTCTTGTACCTCCTGTGCCCTCTATGCCTCTTGTACCTCCTGTGCCCTCTATACCTCCTGCACCTCCTGTGCCCTCTATGCCTCCTGCACCTCCTGTGTCCTCTATGCCTCCTGCACCTCCTGTGCCCTCTATGCCTCCTGCACCTCCTGTGTCCTCTATGCCTCCTACACCTCCTGTGCCCTCTATGCCTCCTGCACCTCCTGTGTCCTCTATGCCTCTTGTACCTCCTGTGCCCTCTATACCTCCTGCACCTCCTGTGCCCTCTATGCCTCCTGCACCTCCTGTGCCCTCTATGCCTCTTGTACCTCCTGTGCCCTCTATGCCTCTTGTACCTCCTGTGCCCTCTATACCTCCTGCACCTCCTGTGCCCTCTATACCTCCTGCACCTCCTGTGCCCTCTATGCCTCTTGTACCTCCTGTGTCCTCTATGCCTCTTGTACCTCCTGTGCCCTCTATGCCTCCTGCACCTCCTGTGTCCTCTATGCCTCTTGCACCTCCTGTGTCCTCTATACCTCCTGCACCTCCTGTGCCCTCTATGCCTCTTGTACCTCCTGTGTCCTCTATGCCTCTTGTACCTCCTGTGCCCTCTATGCCTCCTGCACCTCCTGTGTCCTCTATGCCTCTTGTACCTCCTGTGCCCTCTATGCCTCCTGCACCTCCTGTGTCCTCTATGCCTCTTGCACCTCCTGTGCCCTCTATGCCTCCTGCACCTCCTGTGCCCTCTATGCCTCTTGTACCTCCTGTGTCCTCTATGCCTCTTGTACCTCCTGTGCCCTCTATGCCTCCTGCACCTCCTGTGTCCTCTATGCCTCTTGCACCTCCTGTGTCCTCTATGCCTCCTGCACACTATGTTTTCTGTAACTCCTTTGCCTGTTATATGCTTTGTGCCTTTTGAAACCCTTGGGACCCATGAGCCCGTAGTTTTCTCTATATTTTGCACCGTTGAGCACTCTGTAGCGCTCGTGCCCCTCATGTCTCCTGGGCACCTCCTGCATCTGCTGCACTTAGTTGGTGCCCTGGGCCGCCTGTGCCCCAGGTACTTTCTGCACTTTGTGTCCCTGCACATCCGGCGCCTCGTTTTAATCTATTCAGTGAATGCTGAAAAAGAAAACTGAGTAATCTCCTAATGCCATCAAGAACAGGCGCTACAGCCATCACCCACGAAGCAGAATATACAAGAAGGACCAATTTATTAATTCCTCTCTGGTACTTTTCTTGTAATATGAATGGAAAGTCTTTGCAATGTTCAGGAAGCCAAAATGAAGAGTCATCGTGAGGCCGGATCCCCGCGGAGCTGCCTCTCTAAGGTCAAGAATCTCCTTGCGATTTGAGCCCATTGTGCGATGTTCGGCCTTGCTTAGAATTGTACAAGAGACGACACAATGCAGAAGAGAGCGATGCAATGCAGAAGAGAGCGACACAATGCAGAAGAGAGCGACACAATGCAGAAGAGAGCGACACAATGCAGGAGAGAGCGACACAATGCAGGAGAGAGCGACGCAATGCAGGAGAGCGACACAATGCAGGAGAGAGCGACACAATGCAGGAGAGAGCGACACAATGCAGGAGAGCGACAATGCAGAAGAGAGCGACAAAATGCAGAAGAGAGCGACACAATGCAGGAGAGAGCGACACAATGCAGGAGAGCGACACAATGCAGAAGAGAGCGACACAATGCAGAAGAGAGCGACACAATGCAGAAGAGAGCGACACAATGCAGGAGAGAGCGACACAATGCAGGAGAGAGCGACACAATGCAGGAGAGAGCGACACAATGCAGGAGAGAGCGACACAATGCAGGAGAGAGCGACACAATGCAGGAGAGCGACACAATGCAGAAGAGAGCGACACAATGCAGGAGAGCGACACAATGCAGGAGAGAGCGACACAATGCAGGAGAGCGACACAATGCAGAAGAGAGCGACACAATGCAGGAGAGAGCGACACAATGCAGGAGAGCGACACAATGCAGGAGAGAGCGACACAATGCAGGAGAGCGACACAATGCAGGAGAGAGCGACACAATGCAGGAGAGAGCGACACAATGCAGGAGAGCGACACAATGCAGAAGAGAGCGACACAATGCAGAAGAGAGCGACACAATGCAGGAGAGAGCGACACAATGCAGGAGAGCGACACAATGCAGAAGAGAGCGACACAATGCAGGAGAGAGCGACACAATGCAGAAGAGAGCGATACAATGCAGGAGAGAGCGACACAATGCAGGAGAGTGACACAATGCAGGAGAGAGCGACACAATGCAGGAGAGAGCGACACAATGCAGGAGAGCGACACAATGCAGGAGAGAGCGACACAATGCAGGAGAGAGCGACACAATGCAGGAGAGCGACACAATGCAGAAGAGAGCGACACAATGCAGAAGAGAGCGACACAATGCAGGAGAGAGCGACACAATGCAGGAGAGCGACACAATGCAGAAGAGAGCGACACAATGCAGAAGAGAGCGACACAATGCAGAAGAGAGCGACACAATGCAGGAGAGAGCGACACAATGCAGGAGAGAGCGACACAATGCAGGAGAGCGACACAATGCAGGAGAGAGCGACACAATGCAGGAGAGAGCGACACAATGCAGGAGAGCGACACAATGCAGAAGAGAGCGACACAATGCAGAAGAGAGCGACACAATGCAGGAGAGAGCGACACAATGCAGGAGAGAGCGACACAATGCAGGAGAGCGACACAATGCAGAAGAGAGCGACACAATGCAGGAGAGAGCGACACAATGCAGGAGAGAGCGACACAATGCAGGAGAGAGCGACACAATGCAAAAGAGAGCGATACAATGCAGGAGAGAGCGACACAATGCAGGAGAGCGACACAATGCAGGAGAGCGACACAATGCAGAAGAGAGCGACACAATGCAAAAGAGAGCGACACAATGCAGAAGAGAGCGACACAATGCAGGAGAGAGCGACACAATGCAAAAGAGAGCGACACAATGCAGAAGAGAGCGACACAATGCAGGGGAGCGACACAATGCAGGAGAGTGACACAATGCAGAAGAGAGCGACACAATGCAGGGGAGCGACACAATGCAGGAGAGAGCGACAATGCAGAAGACAGTGACAATGCAGGAGAGCGACACAATGCAGAAGAGAGCGACACAATGCAGGGGAGCGACACAATGCAGGGGAGCGACACAATGCAGAAGAGAGCGACACAATGCAGGGGAGCGACACAATGCAGGAGAGTGACACAATGCAGAAGAGAGCGACACAATGCAGGGGAGCGACACAATGCAGGAGAGTGACACAATGCAGAAGAGAGCGACAATGCAGGAGAGCGACACAATGCAGAAGAGAGCGACACAATGCAGGGGAGCGACACAATGCAGGAGAGTGACACAATGCAGGGGAGCGACACAATGCAGGAGAGTGACACAATGCAGGGGAGCGACACAATGCAGAAGAGAGCGACACAATGCAGGAGAGCGACACAATGCAGAAGAGAGCGACACAATGCAGGGGAGCGACACAATGCAGGGGAGCGACACAATGCAGGAGAGCGACACAATGCAGAAGAGAGCGACACAATGCAGAAGAGAGCGACACAATGCAGAAGAGAGCGACACAATGCAGCAGAGTGACACAATGCAGGGGAGCGACACAATGCAGGGGAGCGACACAATGCAGAAGAGAGCGACACAATGCAGGAGAGAGCGACACAATGCAGGAAAGCGACACAATGCAGGAAAGCGACACAATGCAGGAAAGCGACACAATGCAGGAGAGCGACACAATGCAGGAGAGCGACACAATGCAGGAGAGCGACACAATGCAGAAGAGAGCGACACAATGCAGAAGAGAGCGACACAATGCAGAAGAGAGCGACACAATGCAGGAGAGTGACACAATGCAGGGGAGC
Organism: Anomaloglossus baeobatrachus; assembly: GCF_048569485.1. Classification (NCBI taxonomy): domain Eukaryota; kingdom Metazoa; phylum Chordata; class Amphibia; order Anura; family Aromobatidae; genus Anomaloglossus; species Anomaloglossus baeobatrachus. Next base: position 11,917,148 of record NC_134359.1, on the reverse strand, counting down.
GACACAATGCAGAAGAGAGCGACACAATGCAGGAGAGCAACAATGCAGGAGAGCGACATAATGCAGAAGAGAGCGACACAATGCAGAAGAGAGCGACACAATGCAGGAGAGCGACACAATGCAGAAGAGAGCGACACAATGCAGGGGAGCGACACAATGCAGGGGAGCGACACAATGCAGGAGAGCGACACAATGCAGAAGAGAGCGACACAATGCAGAAGAGAGCGACACAATGCAGAAGAGAGCGACACAATGCAGGAGAGTGACACAATGCAGGGGAGCGACACAATGCAGAAGAGAGCGACACAATGCAGGAGAGCGACAATGCAGGAGAGCGACATAATGCAGAAGAGAGCGACACAATGCAGAAGAGAGCGACACAATGCAGGAGAGCGACACAATGCAGAAGAGAGCGACACAATGCAGGGGAGCGACACAATGCAGGGGAGCGACACAATGCAGGAGAGCGACACAATGCAGAAGAGAGCGACACAATGCAGAAGAGAGCGACACAATGCAGAAGAGAGCGACACAATGCAGGAGAGTGACACAATGCAGGGGAGCGACACAATGCAGGGGAGCGACACAATGCAGAAGAGAGCGACACAATGCAGGAGAGAGCGACACAATGCAGGAAAGCGACACAATGCAGGAAAGCGACACAATGCAGGAGAGCGACACAATGCAGGAGAGCGACACAATGCAGGAGAGCGACACAATGCAGGAGAGCGACACAATGCAGGAGAGCGACACAATGCAGAAGAGAGCGACACAATGCAGAAGAGAGCGACACAATGCAGAAGAGAGCGACACAATGCAGGAGAGTGACACAATGCAGGGGAGCGACACAATGCAGAAGAGAGCGACACAATGCAGGAGAGCGACAATGCAGGAGAGCGACATAATGCAGAAGAGAGCGACACAATGCAGAAGAGAGCGACACAATGCAGGAGAGAGCGACACAATGCAGGAGAGCGACACAATGCAGAAGAGAGCGACACAATGCAGGGGAGCGACACAATGCAGGGGAGCGACACAATGCAGGAGAGCGACACAATGCAGAAGAGAGCGACACAATGCAGAAGAGAGCGACACAATGCAGAAGAGAGCGACACAATGCAGGAGAGTGACACAATGCAGGGGAGCGACACAATGCAGAAGAGAGCGACACAATGCAGGAGAGCGACAATGCAGGAGAGCGACATAATGCAGAAGAGAGCGACACAATGCAGAAGAGAGCGACACAATGCAGGAGAGCGACACAATGCAGAAGAGAGCGACACAATGCAGAAGAGAGCGACACAATGCAGGAGAGTGACACAATGCAGGGGAGCGACACAATGCAGAAGAGAGCGACACAATGCAGGAGAGCGACAATGCAGGAGAGCGACATAATGCAGAAGAGAGCGACACAATGCAGAAGAGAGCGACACAATGCAGGAGAGCGACACAATGCAGAAGAGAGCGACACAATGCAGGGGAGCGACACAATGCAGGGGAGCGACACAATGCAGGAGAGCGACACAATGCAGAAGAGAGCGACACAATGCAGAAGAGAGCGACACAATGCAGAAGAGAGCGACACAATGCAGGAGAGTGACACAATGCAGGGGAGCGACACAATGCAGAAGAGAGCGACACAATGCAGGAGAGCGACAATGCAGGAGAGCGACATAATGCAGAAGAGAGCGACACAATGCAGAAGAGAGCGACACAATGCAGGAGAGCGACACAATGCAGAAGAGAGCGACACAATGCAGGGGAGCGACACAATGCAGGAGAGTAACACAATGCAGGGGAGCGACACAATGCAGGAGAGCGACACAATGCAGGAGAGAGCGACACAATGCAGAAGAGAGCGACACAATGCAGGGGAGCGACACAATGCAGGAGAGTGACACAATGCAGGGGAGCGACACAACGCAGGAGAGTGACACAATGCAGGGGAGCGACACAATGCAGGAGAGTGACACAATGCAGGAGAGCGACACAATGCAGGGGAGCGACACAATGCAGGAGGGCGACACAATGCAGGGGAGCGACACAATGCAGAAGAGCGACACAATGCAGAAGAGCGACACAATGCAGGAGAGTGACACAATGCAGAAGAGCGACACAATGCAGAAGAGCGACACAATGCAGAAGAGCGACACAATGCAGAAGAGCGACACAATGCAGGGGAGCGACACAATGCAGGAGGGCGACACAATGCAGGGGAGCGACACAATGCAGGAGAGTGACACAATGCAGGGGAGCGACACAATGCAGGAGAGAGCGACACAATGCAGGGGAGCGACACAATGCAGGGGAGCGACACAATGCAGAAGAGAGCGACACAATGCAGGGGAGCGACACAATGCAGGAGAGTGACACAATGCAGGGGAGCGACACAATGCAGGAGAGAGCGACACAATGCAGGGGAGCGACACAATGCAGGGGAGCGACACAATGCAGAAGAGAGCGACACAATGCAGGGGAGCGACACAATGCAGAAGAGAGCGACACAATGCAGGGGAGCAACACAATGCAGGAGAGTGACACAATGCAGGAGAGAGCGACACAATGCAGAAGAGAGCGACACAATGCAGGGGAGCGACACAATGCAGGAGAGTGACACAATGCAGGGGAGCGACACAACGCAGGAGAGCGACACAATGCAGGAGAGCGACACAATGCAGGAGAGAGCGACACAATGCAGGAGGGCGACACAATGCAGGAGAGCGACACAATGCAGGAGAGAGCGACACAATGCAGGAGAGCGACACAATGCAGGAGAGCGACACAATGCAGGAGAGCGACACATTGCAGGAGAGAGCGACACAATGCAGGGGAGCGACACAATGCAGGGGAGCGACACAATGCAGAAGAGAGCGACATAATGCAGGGGAGCGACACAATGCAGGAGAGCGACACAATGCAGGAGAGAGCGACACAATGCAGGAGAGAGCGACACAATGCAGAAGAGAGCGACACAATGCAGAAGAGAGCGACACAATGCAGAAGAGAGCGACAATGCAGGAGAGCGACACAATGCAGAAGAGAGCGACACAATGCAGGGGAGCGACACAATGCAGGAGAGTGACACAATGCAGGAGAGAGCGACACAATGCAGAAGAGAGCGACACAACGCAGAAGAGAGCGACACAATGCAGGGGAGCGACACAATGCAGGAGAGTGACACAATGCAGGGGAGCGACACAACGCAGGAGAGTGACACAATGCAGGGGAGCGACACAATGCAGGAGAGTGACACAATGCAGGGGAGCGACACAATGCAGAAGAGAGCGACACAATGCAGGAGAGAGCGACACAATGCAGGAGAGCGACACAATGCAGGAGAGCGACACAATGCAGGAGAGCGACACAATGCAGGAGAGCGACACAATGCAGGAGAGAGCGACACAATGCAGGAGAGCGATACAATGCAGGAGAGAGCGACACAATGCAGGAGAGAGCGACACAATGCAGGAGAGAGCGACACAATGCAGGAGAGAGCGACACAATGCAGGGGAGCGACACAATGCAGGAGAGAGCGACACAATGCAGGAGAGAGCGACACAATGCAGGAGAGAGCGACACAATGCAGGAGGGCGACACAATGCAGGAGAGAGCGACACAATGCAGGAGAGAGCGACACAATGCAGGAGGGCGACACAATGCAGGGGAGCGACACAATGCAGAAGAGAGCGACACAATCCAGAAGAGAGCGACATAATGCAGGGGAGCGACACAATGCAGGAGAGCGACACAATGCAGGAGAGCGACACAATGCAGGAGAGCGACACAATGCAGGAGATCGACACAATGCAGGAGAGAGCGACACAATGCAGAAGAGAGCGACACAATGCAGAAGAGAGCGACACAATGCAGGAGAGCGACACAATGCAGAAGAGAGCGACACAATGCAGGAGAGCGACACAATGCAGAAGAGAGCGACACAATGCAGGAGAGAGCGACACAATGCAGGAGAGAGGGACACAATGCAGAAGAGAGCGACATAATGCAGGGGAGCGACACAATGCAGGAGAGCGACACAATGCAGGAGAGTGACACAATGCAGGAGAGCGACACAATGCAGGAGAGCGACACAATGCAGGAGAGCGACACAATGCAGAAGAGAGCGACACAATGCAGAAGAGAGCGACACAATGCAGAAGAGAGCGACACAATGCAGGAGAGCGACACAATGCAGGAGAGCGACACAATGCAGGAGAGCGACACAATGCAGGAGAGCAACACAATGCAGAAGAGAGCGACACAATGCAGAAGAGAGCGACACAATGCAGAAGAGAGCGAGACAATGCAGGAGAGTGACACAATGCAGGGGAGCGACACAATGCAGAAGAGAGCGACACAATGCAGGAGAGCGACAATGCAGGAGAGCGACATAATGCAGAAGAGAGCGACACAATGCAGGAGAGAGCGACACAATGCAGAAGAGAGTGACACAATGCAGGAGAGCGACACAATGCAGAAGAGAGCGACACAATGCAGAAGAGAGCGACACAATGCAGGAGAGAGCGACACAATGCAGGAGAGCGACACAATGCAGAAGAGAGCGACACAATGCAGAAGAGAGCGACACAATGCAGAAGAGAGCGACACAATGCAGGAGAGTGACACAATGCAGGGGAGCGACACAATGCAGAAGAGAGCGACACAATGCAGGAGAGCGACAATGCAGGAGAGCGACACAATGCAGGAGAGCGACAATACAGGAGAGCGACACAATGCAGGAGAGCGACACAATGCAGAAGAGAGCGACACAATGCAGGAGAGCGACACAATGCAGGGGAGCGACACAACGCAGGAGAGTGACACAATGCAGGGGAGCGACACAATGCAGGAGAGTGACACAATGCAGGAGAGCGACACAATGCAGGGGAGCGACACAATGCAGGAGGGCGACACAATGCAGGGGAGCGACACAATGCAGAAGAGCGACACAATGCAGAAGAGCGACACAATGCAGGAGAGTGACACAATGCAGAAGAGCGACACAATGCAGAAGAGCGACACAATGCAGAAGAGCGACACAATGCAGAAGAGCGACACAATGCAGGGGAGCGACACAATGCAGGAGGGCGACACAATGCAGGGGAGCGACACAATGCAGGAGAGTGACACAATGCAGGGGAGCGACACAATGCAGGAGAGAGCGACACAATGCAGGGGAGCGACACAATGCAGGGGAGCGACACAATGCAGAAGAGAGCGACACAATGCAGGGGAGCGACACAATGCAGGAGAGTGACACAATGCAGGGGAGCGACACAATGCAGGAGAGAGCGACACAATGCAGGGGAGCGACACAATGCAGGGGAGCGACACAATGCAGAAGAGAGCGACACAATGCAGGGGAGCGACACAATGCAGAAGAGAGCGACACAATGCAGGGGAGCAACACAATGCAGGAGAGTGACACAATGCAGGAGAGAGCGACACAATGCAGAAGAGAGCGACACAATGCAGGGGAGCGACACAATGCAGGAGAGTGACACAATGCAGGGGAGCGACACAACGCAGGAGAGCGACACAATGCAGGAGAGCGACACAATGCAGGAGAGAGCGACACAATGCAGGAGGGCGACACAATGCAGGAGAGCGACACAATGCAGGAGAGAGCGACACAATGCAGGAGAGCGACACAATGCAGGAGAGCGACACAATGCAGGAGAGCGACACATTGCAGGAGAGAGCGACACAATGCAGGGGAGCGACACAATGCAGGGGAGCGACACAATGCAGAAGAGAGCGACATAATGCAGGGGAGCGACACAATGCAGGAGAGCGACACAATGCAGGAGAGAGCGACACAATGCAGGAGAGAGCGACACAATGCAGAAGAGAGCGACACAATGCAGAAGAGAGCGACACAATGCAGAAGAGAGCGACAATGCAGGAGAGCGACACAATGCAGAAGAGAGCGACACAATGCAGGGGAGCGACACAATGCAGGAGAGTGACACAATGCAGGAGAGAGCGACACAATGCAGAAGAGAGCGACACAACGCAGAAGAGAGCGACACAATGCAGGGGAGCGACACAATGCAGGAGAGTGACACAATGCAGGGGAGCGACACAACGCAGGAGAGTGACACAATGCAGGGGAGCGACACAATGCAGGAGAGTGACACAATGCAGGGGAGCGACACAATGCAGAAGAGAGCGACACAATGCAGGAGAGAGCGACACAATGCAGGAGAGCGACACAATGCAGGAGAGCGACACAATGCAGGAGAGCGACACAATGCAGGAGAGCGACACAATGCAGGAGAGAGCGACACAATGCAGGAGAGCGATACAATGCAGGAGAGAGCGACACAATGCAGGAGAGAGCGACACAATGCAGGAGAGAGCGACACAATGCAGGAGAGAGCGACACAATGCAGGGGAGCGACACAATGCAGGAGAGAGCGACACAATGCAGGAGAGAGCGACACAATGCAGGAGAGAGCGACACAATGCAGGAGGGCGACACAATGCAGGAGAGAGCGACACAATGCAGGAGAGAGCGACACAATGCAGGAGGGCGACACAATGCAGGGGAGCGACACAATGCAGAAGAGAGCGACACAATCCAGAAGAGAGCGACATAATGCAGGGGAGCGACACAATGCAGGAGAGCGACACAATGCAGGAGAGCGACACAATGCAGGAGAGCGACACAATGCAGGAGATCGACACAATGCAGGAGAGAGCGACACAATGCAGAAGAGAGCGACACAATGCAGAAGAGAGCGACACAATGCAGGAGAGCGACACAATGCAGAAGAGAGCGACACAATGCAGGAGAGCGACACAATGCAGAAGAGAGCGACACAATGCAGGAGAGAGCGACACAATGCAGGAGAGAGGGACACAATGCAGAAGAGAGCGACATAATGCAGGGGAGCGACACAATGCAGGAGAGCGACACAATGCAGGAGAGTGACACAATGCAGGAGAGCGACACAATGCAGGAGAGCGACACAATGCAGGAGAGCGACACAATGCAGAAGAGAGCGACACAATGCAGAAGAGAGCGACACAATGCAGAAGAGAGCGACACAATGCAGGAGAGCGACACAATGCAGGAGAGCGACACAATGCAGGAGAGCGACACAATGCAGGAGAGCAACACAATGCAGAAGAGAGCGACACAATGCAGAAGAGAGCGACACAATGCAGAAGAGAGCGAGACAATGCAGGAGAGTGACACAATGCAGGGGAGCGACACAATGCAGAAGAGAGCGACACAATGCAGGAGAGCGACAATGCAGGAGAGCGACATAATGCAGAAGAGAGCGACACAATGCAGGAGAGAGCGACACAATGCAGAAGAGAGTGACACAATGCAGGAGAGCGACACAATGCAGAAGAGAGCGACACAATGCAGAAGAGAGCGACACAATGCAGGAGAGAGCGACACAATGCAGGAGAGCGACACAATGCAGAAGAGAGCGACACAATGCAGAAGAGAGCGACACAATGCAGAAGAGAGCGACACAATGCAGGAGAGTGACACAATGCAGGGGAGCGACACAATGCAGAAGAGAGCGACACAATGCAGGAGAGCGACAATGCAGGAGAGCGACACAATGCAGGAGAGCGACAATACAGGAGAGCGACACAATGCAGGAGAGCGACACAATGCAGAAGAGAGCGACACAATGCAGGAGAGCGACACAATGCAGAAGAGAGCGACACAATGCAGAAGAGAGCGACACAATGCAGAAGAGAGCGACACAATGCAGGAGAGTGACACAATGCAGAAGAGAGCGACACAATGCAGGAGAGCGACACAATGCAGAAGAGAGCGACACAATGCAGAAGAGAGCGACACAATGCAGGAGAGCGACACAACGCAGGAGAGCGGGTGAAGGTTGGGCAATCTCCTTACATCTGGCCTGGAATTTATCAGCAGCTCATATACAATACAGCGGATATTGTCTTGTTAGGTGAAGGTCTCCTTCTACAAGAACGAAACCTTGGAGCAACAATTGTATCGAAGACAAGGCAAGAAGTAGGATGTTACCAGCTGGAAACTCATTGTTAGACGTGAGTCAGGGACGGAGCGTCTCAGGAAAACTGAATTGTGTCTCTCCGGGTTGGATAAAAGCCCAAGGAACAGGACATGTAACTAAATCAAGAATTTAAGCATTTTTTGTGCTGTTAAAAGGTGAAACCTCCTCGTCCTTTCCAAGCCGCAGACTGCAAAAAGAAGAACTTTCTCATTCATTGTTCTGAGGAAGGGATCGGCGTTACATTATTCACCAGGAAGCGGATGAGTTTCTAAAAGGCAAATCTTGGGTGCAGAATCTTAGGGAAACTCTTCTTACATTATTCTTACATTCTACAAAAAGATATGGACTTCACAGTCAGATTCCCCCAGAAGAGCCAAGAATTGATAGAAGGTGTTTAACTGCTTCTGGACCAACCATAGACCTTAAACTTCCGATCGGCGCATGTATTACTCTGCAATGAAGTTTTATAACATCATTACATTGAACGCATTGCACGGAGATTGTGCAACTGCAAGAACAAGGATCAGAAATGGCCGAATACCCATGGAGAGGGCAGAGACGGTTTATTACCATCTCTGCCTTCCTGATAGCTGCAAACACAGAATGAATGAATGCTGTGTATGCAGATTAGAAAGCACTAACCGCGCGCCATCCTTCAGACCCAGCGATCATCTGCCCACTGGATTCTGGGAAAAAGCCATTCCTAACTGCTTCTAGCCCCATCCCAGAAAAAATAGAATTAAATTGGAAAGGGGATATTAATTTAAAATGGATTTCAGTGCTCATTTGTTGTCATAACAGAAATTAATCATAAAAAACAAACTGGTATTTACTTTATATTTTTTTATATTTTCCACTAATATCATAATAAAAAGTATAAAAATGAGACAAAACTTAAATCCTATGTATCACAAAAAAAACAACAAAATATATTTGAATATCCAAGCACAAAAAAAGTCCTTTTTAATTTGCTCTGATTTGTTTATGACCAAAAATGAGATTTGCAGGAAATCAATTTGTGACAAATCTCAAGTGCAGTAAAATTGCCCTGAAAAGATGAGCGTGAGCCTCTGGCGTCTGCTGGGACCGTAGAGAACACTTACAAGCTGTTAATAGACACATGGCAGCAGTAATGTCAAAGTGTCTTGAAGGTATCTGGCAGTGGATTAGCGGACAGTAACCAGTCATCGCTGCTGCGCTGTCACGCGGTATCTGTACAGTGTTAGTGTTTTATGGCTTTGTCTTCATATCTCTATTGTTTCTCACTATCCAGACTCACTGCTGCATTCCCGACCTCGGCTTTTATTCAGGCTCTGATTGTCCCTCCTCATTGGCTGCCTCATACCATGTGATGTGACAGCTGTGAACCATTATGGGAAAGCGCTGCCGCACCGGGGGGCAGATCAGCCTTTTCTGGGTCCTGCAATCTTCTGCTTTGGACATTGCACATGGATATAATCGCTATTTGTTTGCCTTTAATGGGGACAAAAAATTTCTTAAAATGTGACATGAATTTACTTCACTTCTCATCATTTTGCTGATTTCTTCACTTCTGAACTTTTCCCTTTACAGAACTTTCGGCTTTTCCATATTTGCTTTGGAGGCTCCAGCGCAGATTCCAGCATTTGTGATGAGTGAAGCAGAGCCGCATGCGGAGCAGATATTCCTGCCGCAGAGCAATCCCGCCGTACCCCCCTATACTGCAGCGCATCCGCTGTCCATCAGCCTCAGCCTACGGGGAACGCGACCGATAGCGCCAAATTCATATATGACTTCAGACCGCAACTTATTATCTACATCAATGACTCAAACAGCGGAATTAACCCTTCCACTCCTGCTGGCATTTAATAGCAGCAGAGGTCTCATTCCTACTAAGGAGCCTGAATCTAAACTAGGGGACGAGGACTAAACCCTCATTACATGTAGATTTCTACCATTATGTTTCCTAATGAGGCTTCACCGACACCGCAGGAACCTGATAAAAGGCAAAATGTTTGTAAGCGAGGGGCCGGGGCGGAAGATATTTAGGGAAATGTTGTATATCGTCACTGAGAAGGGGATATACCGGACTCCGAATAATGCACAGAGCTGTACCCCTATATACTGACAGGGGATACATACCGGCCTCCGAATAATGCACAGAGCCATACCCCTATATACTGACAGGGGATACATACCGGCCTCCGAATAATGCACAGAGCCGTACCCCTATATACTGACAGGGGATATATACCGGACTCCAAATAATGCACAGAGCCGTACCCCTATATACTGACAGGGGATACATACCGGCCTCCGAATAATGCACAGAGCCGTACCCCTATATACTGACAGGGGATATATACCGGACTCCAAATAATGCACAGAGCCGTACCCCTATATACTGACAGGGGATATATACCGGACTCCAAATAATGCACAGAGCCGTACCCCTATATACTGACAGGGAATATATACCGGACTCCAAATAATGCACAGAGCCGTACCCCTATATACTGACAGGGGATACATACCGGCCTCCGAATAATGCACAGAGCCGTACCCCTATATACTGACAGGGGATATATACCGGACTCCAAATAATGCACAGAGCCGTACCCCTATATACTGACAGGGGATACATACCGGCCTCCGAATAATGCACAGAGCCGTACCCCTATATACTGACAGGGGATACATACCGGACTCCGAATAATGCACCGAGCCGTACCCCTACATACTGACAGGGGATACATACCGGCCTCCGAATAATGCACAGAGCCGTACCCCTATATACTGACAGGGGATACATACCAGCCTCCGAATAATGCACAGAGCCGTACCCCTATATACTGACAGGGGATACATACCGGCCTCCAAATAATGCACAGAGCCGTACCCCTATATACTGACAGGGGATACATACCGGACTCCGAATAATGCAGAGCTGTACCCCTATATACTGACAGGGGATACATGCCGGACTCTGAATAATGCACAGAGCCGTACCCCTATATACTGACAGGGGATACATACCGGACTCCGAATAATGCAGAGCTGTACCCCTATATACTGACAGGGGATACATACCGGCCTCCGAATAATGCACAGAGCCGTACCCCTATATACTGACAGGGGATACATACCGGCCTCCGAATAATGCACAGAGCCGTACCCCTATATACTGACAGGGGATACATACCGGCCTCCAAATAATGCAAAGAGCCGTACCCCTATATACTGACAGGGGATACATACCGGCCTCCGAATAATGCAGAGCCGTACCCCTATATACTGACGGGGGATACATGCCGGACTCCGAATAATACACAGAGCCGTACCCCTATATACTGACAGGGGATACATACCGGGCTCCGAATAATACACAGAGCCGTACCCCTATATACTGACAGGGGATACATACCGGACTCTGAATAATACACAGAGCCGTACCCCTATATACTGACAGGAGATACATGCCGGACTCTGCATAATGTACAGAGCCGTACCCCTATATACTGACAGGTCTCCAAAAGCTCACAATACAGAAATATGGCGACATCGCTAAACTCTGTCACGATTCCTCTGTGCAGAGCATCTTGCAGACTAGGAGATGCTCTGCTGCGACTTCCTGAGTTACTGGGCGAGTAGCTTGTTTGACAGCGCAGGATTCCATGTTGGTGCTGATTCCTCAGCTGTTCCTCCTTACTGGTAATTGCTCAGAGCATTCTCACCCAGAACCTTGCCAGTTGTATTTTCTGGTTCTGCAGTTGTGCTGTTGACCTGTGTCTCTGCCAGTGTTTTGATCTTTGTGTTCTGACCCCGGACTGTTAGTTGAATCCTCTCTGCCCGCTCCCTGTTCCAGTTGGGACCTCCTGCCTATTGACCTCGGACGGTTACCTGATCACATCTCTGTTTTGTCCCTGGACCTATTATGTGCTCTCTTGGATTTCTCACCTGACCACGTCTCTGTTTTCTTCCTGAACCTATTACATGCTCTCCTGGATTTATGACCCTCGGATATTGACCTGACTACGCCTCCGTTTACTCCTTGCCAGATCTCGGCTTTCCTGACTACTGTTCTGTTCATTCTGTCCATAAGTAGTGGATAGCATCACACTCTGTTCAAAGAGGATGGAGATGGACGACGTAACAAGACCTGATATAAGAAGGGTGTCACTTACTGGGAGAGTTCAGCAGGCGGGAGTGTCTGCAGTAATACGCCACCTCCTGCTCGCAGTACTCTGCACTGTTCATCATGGCCTCCAGCTGATCCGCTCCGGAGCTGTAGTTCAATGACATAGAATAGGCTCTCCCCGAGGATGATTGGGGCACCGGCATCACCTCCGTAACATTGTGCCGAACAATCGTCCAGATCTTCTCCTCTGTAAGACACAATTATATTCACAAGCTCAATACAACATATACAATGTATCTATGTGCAGAGGGGCAGAACTGTGCAGCTGGGGATCGATACAGCAAGGCCTGCCCTGCACCTGTGCCCCTCGGGGTGGACGGTCCTGGTGGTCTCTCGTGTATCCCCACCCTATATCTGTGCAGCTGGGGATCGATACAACAAGGTCTGCCCTGCACCTGTGCCCCCTGAGGTGGATGGTCCTGGTGGTCTCTCGTGTATCCCCCCCCATATCTGTGCAGCTGGGGATCGATACAGCAAGGTCTGCCCTGCACCTGTGCCCCCTGAGGTGGATGGTCCTGGTGGTCTCTTGTGTATCCCCCCCCATATCTGTGCAGCTGGGGATCGATACAGCAAGGTCTGCCCTGCACCTGTGCCCCCTGAGGTGGACGGTCCTGGTGGTCTCTCATGTATCCCCCCCCTATATCTGTGCAGCTGGGGATCGTTACAGCAAGGCCTGCCCTGCACCTGTGCCCCCTGGGGTGGACGGTCCTGGTGGTCTCTCGTGTATCCCCCCTATATCTGTGCAGCTGGGGATCGATACAGCAAGGTCTGCCCTGCACCTGTGCCCCCTGGGGTGGACGGTCCTGGTGGTCTCTCGTGTATCCCCCCCCTATATCTGTGCAGCTGGGGATTGATACAGCAAGGCCTGCCCTGCACCTGTGCCCCCTGGGGTGGACGGTCCTGGTGGTCTCTCGTGTATCCCCCCCCCTATATCTGTGCAGCTGGGGATCGATACAGCAAGGCCTGCCCTGCACCTGTGCCCCCTGGGGTGGACGGTCCTGGTGGTCTCTCGTGTATCCCCCCCCTATATCTGTGCAGCTGGGGATCGATACAGCAAGGTCTGCCCTGCACCTGTGCCCCCTGGGGTGGACGGTCCTGGTGGTCTCTCGTGTATACCCCCCCTATATCTGTGCACGGCTCCTGTAAACTCTGCAGCCACAAGATTTTGCTTTCTTGTAGAGATGAGAAAATCAATTTGTCTCAAATTTTAGAAAATTTGTTGCAACTGGAAATTGTGAACAATCTGCAATTTGATTAGCACAAAAATGTCTAGTGCCGTATTACACATTGCAAAAAATGTCATCAGCCAGAGAAGGATCATGTGACCTCGGGCGTGGCTGCGTGTGATTCTCCATAATGCCTTGCAGCTGTCACATCACATGGTATAGCACAGCCAATCAGGAGGGACTATCGTTCACAGCCTGTATAAAAGCCAAGACAGAGAAGACAGCGGCCATTGTTTGGGGAGTTTGGACAGTGAAAGGACATGATGGCTCTGCCATGCACTGAACTAACATTACAGACAGTGTGTGACAGCGCAGCAGAGATAAATAACGGCAGAGATATGTGGAGGACACTGGACACGACTGCGGCTGCCATTGTGGTATACAGCTCGGAAAGTGTTTATTATGGAGACCTCAGCTGTTCTCGGTGCCTGTGGCAGCCGGCGGCTGGAAATGCTCAGTCCCTGAGGTGCTCCGTCAACTGATAGCGGCCGCGGCGGGTACTGCACATCTGTCTCACAATCAAATCAATAGGAGGGGGATGTGCAGTGCCTGGCCACCGCCACCGAACTGAGCATTTACGGCCACCTGCTGCTGCCGTCAGGACCAAAAACAATTGATCGGTGGGGGGAGGGGTGTCGGACCCCGGCTGATCAGACGTTGATGACCTATCCTAAGGATACGCCATCAATTTAACAGTAGTGGACATCCCTATGACGACATGGACTCTCATGGGTTAAAGTTTCTTAAAATTCAGCCAGACTATTGTTCTTATGTGTGCTAAGTCATGTTTGCTTAGCTATTGCTCTCCAAACTTTTCCAGTAACCATTGTATTGTAGTTGTGTATTGATAATGTAATTACCTTAGTAGCCATTGTCTAGTCGGTGACTTGCCGACTCCATGTAGATATACTGAGTCTTTCTATGCACATCATTTAAATGAACATTATCCATGCAGCTTGAAATTCATCCAATGGGAGAAGCAATCTTGTCCAACCAATTGATGAGGACGCAGTGTATCCTAAGGGAAGGTTATGGCTATAAAAGGGACTTCTTTAAGCCACCAGGGTTGATGAAGGTTGATGGATGCTGATGGATCCAGTCTAAGCTCTTTGGAGCTGACTAGAGGATCAGGATATCTTATGGCTTCAATCTAGGGACTCCGGATCTGGTTGGAGACCATATCCACAGCCTAGGGATTTCGACTCCGGCTGCCAGGCTTGTAACATCATACAGGACTACCTAAGGAGGACACTCAGGTTGGGACAGTTCAGACACCTGTTACAGACTTTGCAGACCTCACACAGCTTTCTAAATCTGGCGTTATTCCTTTCTCGGTGGGTGCCCGCCAAAAGCGGGGTGCTGCTGGATTGGAGTGAGCGGCCGTGGAAGCTCTGAGGCACGGACCTTCTAATCCCTGGTGAGACAGCAGAAGGGTGAGACTCTGTTGCCTGTTACATTTGTGTGTTTTGCTGATTATGTGTTATGTGCCGTTAATTGTTTGGGGATCCAATAAAGTCTAATTATTGTCCCTCACCCTGTGTTGTCTGAGTAGTGTTACGCCCACGGTTAAGGAGGCCGGTGTTCAGTTGGGATGAGCCCTGAGCCACGCTGTCTTTCTAAAGGCGGCGGGTTTTAGTGGACGAGAGCACCCACTGAGCCCCGTGTCTCCACAATCCCCTTTAAGAACCTTTTTGATTCAAGCCACATATTTGTGGATCCATCAAGGTGTTCTCCAGATCAGACAGTATAGTAAGATGGATGGAGGCCCTTTAAGCTCCATTTGGCCTCCATTCCAGCAGAGCTTCATGTTTTTAAGCACCAAAAATGGGGTGCACCGGGCGTCTGGATATTTGTTCTGTCCGAATCCTGCATTTTAAGGCATCTGACAGAAGTGACAATGAATCCACAAATCTGGGACCGGACGTGATATGAACCCGGCTTTATATCCAGAGGATGAACAGTAAATGACCCCGATGGCCACGTGGTGGGAAATCCCTGCCTCAGATGTGGGCTTTAAAGTTTGGTCCATGTTGACTGCAAAACCTGAATTCTGCACGTTACCTACAGATTTCCCCCAGATTGTCACCTCTGCATTGCCGAAATCTGCAGCCGCAATCTGGAAGCCTCTGGGTGAGTAACGGGCGGCACGCGGTGGAGAATCCGCTGCAGACAATCGTCTCTGCACATTTTTCTTTTATGTGAGACGCGGATGGAAATTTGTAAAACCCAATTCAAATACAACATCTAAGTCTTCTCACATCGGAGGGTTTGCTACAATGTGTTCTGTGAGTCTGGAGCCCACACCCAGACATGGAGCCCGTACTGATACATTGTAACAAGAGGGATTTGTGCTGCTGCTGATGTGTTCAGCTCCAAGAGAGTGTCTAAACTGGATGTAACTGTAACAAACCCTCAGCTGTGAGCAGTGTGAGGTGCATTTGAGTTTTCACACTTTGTAGGCAGAAATGCTGCCATTGAACATGAGGAAAAGGGAGATCTTGAAAATGATGCAAAACATCTCGGTACAGAACTAATACACGGATTATCTGGATCTACATCTGGTTCTGCCGACACATTGTATCGCACTCACATTCACATGAAGCTTCATTCAGCTGCAGTACCGGGCACAGCCACAACCAAGTGTATGGCGCCGTACCTGAGAACAATGAAGGGGGTGTAATGACTTGGTCTCCATAATCATCACACTGATGGGGGTGCCAAGAGCGGGACCCCAGAATCACCAATATTCTATTTCCAAAATACCCATAAAGTTATTTTTTAACATATCCCTGAATCAGACGTTTGAGGTAAAAATACCGACATCCCCAGCATTATCTATAGCGCCCGGGGCTGAATCCACAATGCATATACACAGATACAGTATATACAGGCGCCTCCTGAGATACAGGACAAGACACAGCTTTAAAGCCGCCAAACAGTGGTCTGCAGAGTATAACCCCATATGTGCGGCTACACTCCGCGCCCCACAACTTGAAAGAGGAATTAGTCTTTATTCTGCGGCTTTCTAGGTCAGACATTGTGTTATTTGATCTCTGAACAGAAGGAGAAAGCGAAAAAAGGAGTTGTCTCTGTTCTCTACCAACAGTCAAGAGGGATATAGATATATATAATATATATACCGTATATATCTAATATATAAAGCTGAGTGCATGTATGTGTTTTTTTGTGTATGTACGCCAAAGGAATCCGCACCGTCGTATTTACAATCACGAAATTTTGCACAGACTCCCCATGTGATCCAGAGAACGTTATAGACTATGTTTTGCCGGAAAAATTTAACCCCGCGCTTTACAGTTACTCTCCAAAAAATCTGCCTCCATTAAAGTAAATAGGAGCCTGGAACTACTGGTTATTAGTAGGAGCTGTGAGTGGTTGCTATAGGAACAAAAGACATTCATAGTATAAGAAGCTTATATGTGAGGTAATATGATGTCGGTGGAGAGACGGATAGAGAGAGAAGAGACAGAAAGAGAGACAGAGACAGACGGGGAAAGAGACAGACGGGGAAAGAGACAGATGAGGAAAGAGACAGACGGGGAAAGAGACAAACGGGGAAAGAGACAAACGGGGAAAGAGACAAACGGGGAAAGAGACAAACGGCGAAAGAGACAAACGGGGAAAGAGACAAACAGGGAAAGAGACAAACAGGGAAAGAGAGACAAACAGGGAAAGAGACGGGGAAAGAGACAGACGGGGAAAGAAACAGACGGGGAAAGAGACAAACAGAGACAGACTTGGAAAGAGACAGACGGGGAAAGAGACAGACGGGGAAAGAGACAGACGGACGGGGCAAGACAGAGACAGACAGAGAGATAGAAACAGACAGAATGAGACAGACACAGTGACAGTTACTATTCTGGGCAACGCCCGGGTACTACAGCTAGTATATATATTTCCCTCTTTACTCTTAGACACACACACATATATATATACATTCACATTGAAATGTTCTATATCTGTCCAATATACGCATGTGGTCAAAATTGTTGTCCCCCTCGCTCCTCATTTAATGATAGAAACACCCACAATGGTCACAAAAATATCTTGAATATGACAAAAGTAATACTAAATAAAAAATCTATGAAAATGAACAAATGACAATCAGACATTGCTGTTATTCTGCTTCTACAGAATTCTTTAAAAACAATAAAACTCATGAAATTGGCCTGGACAGAAATGATGGTGCTGACAATTTTGACCATTTGTGTAATTTATGTTTCAATTCATCCTGTTAGATTCACAGCTACACTGCTCAGTACTGCTGTATAAATGTCATCCTTGCTGCTTCTTTCTAGAAAGCGTTTTTTTTCCCCACAAAGCTGGATTCACAGCTATACTGCCAAATACTGCTGTATATGACCACTCGTGTCATACAGGCTATTTATTTTTAGTAAGTGTTTTATTTCACTCCAGATCTCGATTCACATCTACACTGCTCAGTGCTGCTGTTTAATGTCCTCCATGCTGCTGTATAATGTCCTCCATGCTGCTGTATAGTTTCCTCCATGCTGCTGTATAATGTCCTCCATGCTGCTGCTGCTTTATTATGTCAGAGCTGGATTCACATCTACACTGCTCAGTGCTGCTGTATAATGCCCTCCATGCTGCTGTATAATGTCCTCCATGCTGCTGTATAGTTTCCTCCATGCTGCTGTAGAATGTCCTCCCTGCTGCTGTATAATGTCCTCCCTGCTGCTGTATAGTTTCCTCCATGCTGCTGTATAATGTCCTCCCTGCTGCTGTATAATGTCCTCCATGCTGCTGTATTGTTTCCTCCATGCTGCTGTATAGTTTCCTCACTGCTGCTGTATAATGTCTTCCATGCTGCTGCAGCTGCTGCTTTTGATTATGTGCTACATAGAGACAGGAGAGCAGGAATCCCTCATGTCTGTGTATGGGAGACATCATAGCAGCGGATGGCCACCCAGCAGCTCAGAGACAACTGAAAATTAGAGGCAGAGTCTGGAGAAGGACAAACTGGTGAAAAATGAATAATAAAAGTCATTGTGATGGAGTCAGTCAGCGGTTGAGGTATCATACAGAACCGATTTCCATTTAAGTTCAGCAGGCTTATTCCGATCTCATAAACTGCTCCAGTACCTAGTGTGCAGGTAACGTTCAATGTGTCTAAATACAGGCTATCAGAGACAGGAGGGTCTGCGAGCTTAGAAGGGGCCAAATGCCTCTATTCTACATACATCATTAAAATACAATCAGGGACAATTTACAAGACCCCCAAATCTCTACCTCCCCCTCACACATTCTTATATAAGCCACCACTAGGGGCCGATCTCTAGACCAA
Organism: Anomaloglossus baeobatrachus; assembly: GCF_048569485.1. Taxonomy (NCBI): domain Eukaryota; kingdom Metazoa; phylum Chordata; class Amphibia; order Anura; family Aromobatidae; genus Anomaloglossus; species Anomaloglossus baeobatrachus. The sequence continues at coordinate 11,898,416 of NC_134359.1, read as the reverse complement.
TGCTATTGAGATTGAGAAATAGCTCAATCTATTCATCGCCCCCAAGTGGCAGTAATGGTCAATGAAGATTTGTAGCTTTTGTGTGGGGGAGGGGTGACAGAAGAGCGCTGCTCTGTAGTGAACGAAAAGAACAGTGCTGACTTTTTATGCAAATTTATTAAAACCTACAAATCCTTTCTGCTGCTGATTTCCTCCATACATTGAATGGAGGTGGCGGAATGAATAATGTCTGTACCTTGTGATATAGAAGGGTTAAATGGTTTCTCTATTTCTTTATTAAAGATATTTTATTTCATTAGTAAGTAGTTCATAGTCAGAGCCTTCGGAATAAGAGACAAGATCAAGGATTATTATTGTTTCTAAATGTTCTTCTTATCTTCTTCTTATCTCATATGCATGACTCTACATTTCTGTTTTGCTGAAACTTAAAGGTCATATGAGCAACTTGTAAATTTCCAGCTAGAAGCTTTATTTGCAATATCACATTGATCTGTAAATGGTATAAATAAACTGTACGTTAAATAAACAGAAGAATTGATCATGCTCACATGAATGATGCAGGTCTTTTTCTCCGAGCGCTCGCTCTTGATTAGGTCTGAAGAGGCCTAATTGAGAAGACCTCACTGGTGATCCCATAAGCTGACTTGTGACAAAACAGAACAGCTACAACACTTGTGTTACACCTGTCGCCTCTGGATGGACACGGCACCTAATAACCAACAATATTCATCCCAGGAATATCAGAAAAGTGCAGAATATTACAAGTGATTAATATTCATTGCGCCCCCGCTGCCCCCACGTCTTATGTGAATGACGACCTCCATAGACTCTGCCCAATCCTATCACCTCCATTGTTCCTGACTGTAAGGACGTTTCACGCTGCGTTTTATCCCCCGCTCAGTGATCCTTTAGGGGCTTATGTCTGATCCCTCGCAAAATGGGATTCAGATGCATGTCCCGATGGGGCCATTGATTATGATGGTGGAGACGGGGTCACCGTGTTCTCTGTCGTGCACCATTTTCTTTAACTTCTGGTACCTTCCCTTCTGCCTTTAAACATGCAACAGTCACACCCAAAGAAATCTTCCCTCGACCCAACCTCTGCTACCAGCTATCCCCCATATCACTACTCCCGTTCACCTCTAAGCTCCTGGAGCAGCGCGTCCATGCTGACCTTTCCTCCCACCTCTCTTCTAACGCTCTCTTTGACAACCTACAGTCCGGCTTCCGTTCTCATCATTCCACCGAAACTGCCCTGACTAAAATCACGAATGACTTACTGACAAAGCTAACAAGCACTTCTCCATACTCCTACTTCTAGACCTGTCCTCGGCCTTCGATACTGTCGACCACTCCCTGCTACTACAGACCCTCTCTTCCCTTGGTGTCAGAGACCTCGCCCTCTCTTGGATCTCTTCATACCTCTCCAACCGCACTTTTAGTGTCCCCCACTCCCACACAACCTCTTCATCCCGTCCACTCTCTGTTGGTGTCCCTCAAGGCTCTGTCCTGGGACCTTTACTGTTTTCCATCTACACATTTGGCCTGGGACAACTCATAAAGTCCCATGGCTTCCAGTACCACCTATACGCCGATGACACTCAGATCTACCTCTCTGGCCCAGATGTCACATCTCTGCTGTCCAGAATCCCGGAGTGTCTATCGGCTATATCTTCCTTCTTCTCCTTTCGCTTCCTAAACCTCAATGTGGCCAAAACTGAACAGATCATTTTTCCTCCGTCTCCCCTACACTCTCCACCTGATCTATCTATTACAATAAATAACACCACGCTGTCCCCAGTACCCAAAGTTCGCTGCCTCGGAGTGACCTCTGACTCTGCCCTGTCCTTCATACCCCACATCCAATCCCTCACCACCTCCTGCCGTCTTCAACTCAAAAATATTTCCAGAATCCGTCCTTTCCTCAACTTGCAATCTACAAAAATGCTAGTGCTGCCCTCATAATCTCCCGCCTCGACTACTGCAACATCCTCCTCTGTGGTCTCCCTGCTAACACGCTCGCCCCTCTCCAGTCCATCCTTAATTCTGCTGCCCGAATGATCCACCTCTCGCCACACTACCACCCCGCTTCTCCTCTCTGCATGTCCCTCCACTGGCTCCCAATCTTCCATCGTATCCAATTCAAACTACTAACACTGCCCTACAAAGCTGTGCACAATCTGTCTCCTCCGTATATCTCTGAACTAATCTCTCGCTACACTCCAAAACGTCACCTCCGGTCCTCCCAAGATCTCCTTCTCTCCTCCTCTCTCATTTGCTCCTCACGCAACCGACTCCAAGACTTCTCCCGAGCATCCCCAGTCTTCTGGAACTCGCTGCCTCAACACGTCAGACTATCTACTACACTTGCAAGCTTCAAACGGAACCTAAAGACTCATCTGTTCAGAAATGCCTATAACCTTCAATGACCCCACTGCCCCACCACCGTGCAAAGCTGCCGCCTCACCACCTTGCGGAGCTGCCGCCCCACCACCCTGCGGAGCTGCCGCCCCACCACCGTGCGGAGTTGCCGCCTCACCACCGTGCGGAGCTGCCGCCTCACCACCGTGCGGAGCTGCCGCCAACCACCGTGCGGAGCTGCCGCCAACCACCGTGCGGAGCTGCCGCCAACCACCGTGCGGAGCTTCCGCCCCACCACCGTGCGGAGCTGCCGCCTCACCACCGTGCGGAGCCGCCGCCCCACCACCGTGCGGAGCTGCCGCCCCACCTACTGTCTCCTCCCCATAATCCTATAGAATGTAAGCCCGCAAGGGTAGGGCCCTCTTCCCTCTGTACTAGTCTGTCTATTGTAACTTGTGTATGTGTTCTGTATGTAACCCCTTCTCATGTACAGCACCATGGAATCAATGGTGCTCTATAAATAAATAATAATAATAAATAATAATAATTTTCGGGCGTATAGGCTACAGGAGGCAAACACCAAAACATAGCAGACTGCTGGTACCATATACTCCAGAAAATGGTGCACGGCAGAGAACACGGTGACTCCATCTCCATTATAGTCAATGGCCCCATCGGCACAAACGTCCGAATCCTGTTTCCTCTGGGGGTTTGGATATAATCCCTCGTGTGACCATTAAGCATGGAGGTGAACGCGGTGTGACGGGGCCTTAGACAAGATCTCTGGCTCCTCGGCTGCACAGATAATTGTGGAGGAGGCTGAGATTAATGCAGATAAAACAGCAAAATGTCAAAAATGAGGCAATTTTGAAAAAAACCCTGAGGGTCCTGCAGCAATAAAGGCTGAGCTGCCCGCAGCATGGGACTAAACCCTCGCTCCGTTATGGAGACATGTGCAGGAGGCTGGAGGACCATATGGATTAATTTGCTGTAAGAAATCAGAGACTAGGAGCTATTGTTTGGCTTCAAGACCGACGGCAGCACCCAACGAACCCGGCAAGTGCCGCAGCCCAATCCATGGAGTTGGCGCAGATTTCCATTGATTGACCGTACACGTATTTCAGATATTCTCACTGCATGTAGGGAGCGGGGTCGGAGTGTCACACCAGTTACGGGGAAGTACCCAGCGAACAGTGAAAGTAGGAGAAGGGGGAGATGGTGACCCCTAACCAAGCCCACCGCTGGTCCCTAGCTTCCCTCACCAACCTAGATAGGTTCTGCACTTATGCGCCGAGCAGGATACCTGATCCTGGCTGACTCTGGGCCCTAGGTAGGGAGCGGATGGGATGAGAACTTAGTCAACCCCACTAAGTTTTCAAGAAGACACAGGGATAACAAACAAGAGGAAAGTGTGAATGATAAACTTATCTCCAAATGACTCAGGGAGAAACACCAACAACAACAAGGTTTCTCCAGAGGATCACAAGCCGACTGCCTGCACTGAAGACTTGTTAAGGGTCATTAGACCTATCACCAGCATCGAGTAATAGGAAGTGAAGGTATATGAAAACACAAGGGAAGTGCTGATGAAAAGCAGCTGTGAGGAACTCTGCAGGGTCCTAAAGGGAAAGAGAGGAAAACCAAGCAGAAACAATAGAAGGTCAGGGAGAAGTTTGCGAAGCCAAACACTGTGACCTTCTATAGCCGGACACCGCAAGACTGTCTGTCACCCATGACACGGAGCTGAGTATGTGCTATGCAGCACGGGTTCTCACTGTGCAGCAGTTTAACCCCTTAGATATCAAGCATCATAAAAGATAAGACATTAGTTTGATAAGGACCTAACAAAAGAGGTGGCCTTGCTGTTGGCTGTTGGGCTCACATAAACGGGCCATTTTTGTGTGAAGTATCTCAATTTTTACATGTTTTTTATAACAGTAATGCATGTCTATATTCCTATATTCATTGTTTCATGTATCTTAGCACCGCAGAGTGCAGCTGTCTCCTTTTGATTACTATGTTTCATGTTCAGTCTGCAGCTGTTCACATTAGAAAGTCAGGCTGTGCCATCAGTCTTTTAGTTAGCATCACAAAAGAGGCTGGCAGTGAGGGTCTGAAGTTCATCAGAAGGGGGGGGGATTTTTCCTCACTTGTCATGTGTGTGCCATACTTTTTTCTGGTCACAGTTATTAATCATTTACAGCTTCATTTGTTACAGAATTGTAATGTAACCATAAAGACCAGACGCTACACTGCGGCGTCCAATGCTCTCCGTGCACCCATAGACTTGCATGGATGAGCCCCGGCTGCAGGAGCATTGGGCTTATTCTCCCAATATCCAGCAGGTTACTGTGTAATTGCAGATGCAGCAGGTTACTGTGTAATTGCAGATGCAGCAGGTTACTGTGTAATTGCAGATGCAGCAGGTTACTGTGTAATTGCAGATGCAGCAGGTTACTGTGTAATTGCAGATGCAGCTTGTCACTGTGTAATTGCAGATGCAGCCGGTCACAGTGCGGAGAGGCCCGCGCCCCTGTGTGCGGCAATGTCACCTGCCGGTCATACTCTGGACCTTCCCCGGGATGAGAGGAGCGGATCGTCGTGATGCAATCTGCTCATCTCAGTAATTCCATATTTCCATTATTAGAATTGCTCTTCAGCCCCAGACGGAAAGTTCTTCTACTTGTCACGGACGTTTATAGGATTTTCGCTCTTTTCTTCTAGGAAAGAAGGAGAAATATTGAGCAGAAGTAAGATATAAATGCTGCATCCCGCGTATCGCTGCTTTATATGGCGCAGGTCACAGTCTGCGTCCAGGATAGATGAGCGCAGCAGCTCCAGGCACAACCGGACCCTCGAGAGCCGGGATGTGTAGATCACCATAGATAATGCACAGAGGACAGAGCCAGTGCGCCTCCTCACAGAGGATTGTCCATTGTAATAGCAGTAACATACAGAGCGCAGTGTCAGGTCCAGGACACCATTATCCCTGCATATCCCCATATAGAGAGGTCGCTCCCCACCCCGAGGTCACTGCACAGGACAATCTGCACCCCACAGGACACTTTCAATAGTGACTATATTATATTAGACAACTGTAAGGCAACTCAGTAGGAGAAGTGCCCGTTACAGCTCCTGTGGGTTCTGCATCCGGCATCATCCGGGCAGAGGTTCAGTGCACAGACTTCTCCATTGTCACATATTAGCCAATACTAAAGAAACATAGAGAAGTGTCCGTTACAGCTCCTGCGGGTTCTGAATCCGGGCAGAGGTTCATATTCCCTTTAGAAATATCTCAGATTTTCCAGATGTTGCAGAATTTGCAGGTTTTCCAGATGTAGATTTTCCAGATGTTGCAGGTTTTCCAGATGTTGCAGATTTTCCAGATGTTGCAGATTTTCCAGATGTTGCAGATTTTCCAGATGTTGCAGATGTAGATTTTCCAGATGTTGCAGGTTTTCCAGATGTTGCAGATTTTCCAGATGTTGCAGATTTTCCAGATGTTGCAGATTTTCCAGATGTGCAGATTTTGCAGATGTTGCAGTGCACGGTGCAGATCTTGGACACTTTTTAGTAGCACAGAACTTACACAGTGATAACAAGGGGCCGAGCTTCCGTCGGTCCCGCAGGCTGAGGAAGAACGTTCCAGATGATGAAGAGCTAAATGCAATCATTCTACACTGTAGGAAATCCCATGCTCAGGGGTGGGGGTGTCAGTGCCTGGGGGTCCCGCAGACCCTACATCCACAGAGGACGCCCATCTGACCGTCTCTCCTTTATACCATCGATGCAACGTTCCCTCCAGATGAAACACAGCAAACGCTCCTGAGAGAATCTTCCAGAAGGATTGATGTGGAGGAGCTGAAAGTCCCTATGACAACGATCGCCAAGGAAGATTCCGGGTTTCTGAGGATTCGTTACATAATTATTATGTTATTGTAACTGCAGAATTTTGAAGAGACACAAAAAAGTTGTCAGATTATTGCTCTATGGCAGCAATATAAAAGAGCGGCTGCTGCGGGTGTCACGGGGAGTAGAGACAGAGGGGGCATCGTCGTACCAATCATCCCAATGCAGAACGCTGCAGCTTCCTCCAGACCTGCAGCGGCTGATAACAGAGGAAAATAGTGTATAGCATACAGTTAACCTCAGTCCAAACTGCTGATGTGCGGCTCCATGTGAGGGGTCATGTCAGGGCTCCGGGTGCGGCACCATGTGAGGGGTCATGTCAGGGCTCCGGGTGCGGCACCATGTGAGGGGTCATGTCAGGGCTCCGGGGTGCGGCTCTATGTGAGGGGTCATGTCAGGGTTCCGGGGTGCGGCTCCATGTGAGGGGTCATGTCAGGGCTCCGGGGTGCGGCACCATGTGAGGGGTCATGTCAGGGCTCCGGGTGCGGCACCATGTGAGGGGTCATGTCAGGGCTCCGGGGTGCGGCACCATGTGAGGGGTCATGTCAGGGCTCCGGGTGCGGCACCATGTGAGGGGTCATGTCAGGGCTCCGGGGTGCGGCTCCATGTGAGGGGTCATGTCAGGGTTCCGGGGTGCGGCTCCATGTGAGGGGTCATGTCAGGGCTCCGGGGTGCGGCACCATGTGAGGGGTCATGTCAGGGTTCCGGGGTGCGGCTCCATGTGAGGGGTCATGTCAGGGTTCCGGGGTGCGGCTCCATGTGAGGGGTCATGTCAGGGCTCCGGGTGCGGCACCATGTGAGGGGTCATGTCAGGGTTCCGGGGTGCGGCTCCATGTGAGGGGTCATGTCAGGGCTCCGGGTGCGGCACCATGTGAGGGGTCATGTCAGGGCTCCGGGTGCGGCACCATGTGAGGGGTCATGTCAGGGCTCCGGGTGCGGTACCATGTGAGGGGTCATGTCAGGGCTCCGGGTGCGGCACCATGTGAGGGGTCATGTCAGGGCTCCGGGGTGCGGCTCCATGTGAGGGGTCATGTCAGGGTTCCGGGGTGCGGCTCCATGTGAGGGGTCATGTCAGGGCTCCGGGGTGCGGCACCATGTGAGGGGTCATGTCAGGGCTCCGGGTGCAGCTCCATGTGAGGGGTCATGTCAGGGCTCCGGGTGCAGCTCCATGTGAGGGGTCATGTCAGGGCTCCGGGGTGCGGCTCCATGTGAGGGGTCATGTCAGGGTTCCGGGGTGCGGCTCCATGTGAGGGGTCATGTCATGGCTCCGGGGTGCGGCACCATGTGAGGGGTCATGTCAGGGCTCCGGGTGCAGCTCCATGTGAGGGGTCATGTCAGGGCTCCGGGGTGTGGCTCCATGTGAGGGGTCATGTCAGGGTTCCGGGGTGCGGCTCCATGTGAGGGGTCATGTCAGGGCTCCGGGGTGCGGCACCATGTGAGGGGTCTTGTTAGGGCACCGGGGTTTGGCACCATGTGAGGCTCCTGTGTGCGGCCCCATGTGAGGGGTCTTGTTAGGGCTCCGTTGTGCGGCTCCATGTGAGGGGTCATGTCAGGGTTCCGGGGTGCGCCACTATGTGAGGGGTCATGTCAGGGCTCCGGGTGCGGCACCATGTGAGGGGTCATGTCAGGGCTCCGGGGTGCGGCTCCATGTAAGGGGTCATGTCAGGGTTCCGGGGTGCGGCTCCATGTGAGGGGTCATGTCAGGGCTCCGGGGTGCGGCACCATGTGAGGGGTCATGTCAGGGCTCCGGGTGCAGCTCCATGTGAGGGGTCATGTCAGGGCTCCGGGGTGCGGCTCCATGTGAGGGGTCATGTCAGGGTTCCGGGGTGCGGCTCCATGTGAGGGGTCATGTCAGGGCTCCGGGGTGCGGCACCATGTGAGGGGTCTTGTTAGGGCACCGGGGTGCAGCACCATGTGAGGCTCCTGTGTGCGGCCCCATGTGAGGGGTCATGTCAGAGCTCCGGGGTTTGGCACCATGTGAGGCTCCTGTGTGCGGCCCCATGTGAGGGGTCTTGTTAGGGCTCCGTTGTGCGGCTCCATGTGAGGGGTCATGTCAGGGTTCCGGGGTGCGGCACTATGTGAGGGGTCATGTTAGGGCTCCGGGGTGTGGCTCCATGTGAGGGGTCATGTGAGGGCTCCGGGGTGTGGCTCCATGTGAGGGGTCATGTCAGGGCTCCAGGGTGCGACACCACGTGAGGGGTCATGTCAGGGCTCCGGGGTGCAGCCCCATGTGAGGGGTCATGTCAGGGCTCCGGGGTGCGGCTCCACGTGAGGGGTCAGGTCAGGGCTCCGGGGTATGGCCCCATGTAATGGATCATATCAGGACTCCATGGTGCGGCCCCATATGAGAAGTCATGTCAGGGGTCCAGGGTAAGGCTCCAGATGAGGCTTAATGTCAGGCTCCGGGGTGCGGCTCCACGTGAGGGGTCATGTCAGGGCTCCTAGGTGCGACTCCATGTGAGGGGTCATGTCAGAGCTCCTGGGTGCAGCCCACGTGAGGGGTTATGTCAGAGCTCCTGGGTGCGGCCCCCCTTGATGGGGTCATGTCAGAGCTCCTGGGTGCGGACCCCCTTGATGGGGTCATGTCAGGGCTCCGGGGTGCGGCCCCATGTGAGGGGTCAGGTCAGGGCTCCTAGGTGCGACTCCACGTGAGGGGTCATGTCAGAGCTCCTGGGTGCAGCCCACGTGAGGGGTTATGTCAGAGCTCCTGGGTGCGGCCCCCCTTGATGGGGTCAAGTCAGGGCTCCTGGGTGCGGCCCCATGTGAGGGGTCATGTCCGGGGTCTGGGGTCGGCCCCATGTGAGGGGTCATGTCTGGGCTCTGGGTTTCGCCCCCACATTATCAGCTCCTGGAAGTCGTCAGATAAAAGCTTTGTGAGTGCAGAGGAGGTGAAGTGAGAATACTTCATCTTGTTACAATGTAACTTCAGACTCTTCACAGCAGAGAAAACAATGTACAGCGCCGCCTGGTGAGGAGGACGAGGAGGACGAGGAGGACGAGCAGGACGAGGAGGACGAGGAGGACGAGGAGGACGAGCAGGACGAGGAGGACGAGGAGGACGAGCAGGACGAGGAGGACGAGGAGGACGAGCAGGACGAGCAAGACGAGGAGGACGAGCAGGACGAGGAGGACGAGCAAGACGAGGAGGATGAGCAGGACGTGGAGGACGAGGAGGACGAGCAGGACGAGGAGGATGAGCAGAACGAGGAGGACGAGGACGACGAGGAGGACGAGCAGGACGAGGAGGACGAGCAGGACGAGGAGGACGAGGAGGACGAGGAGGACGAGCCGAGACAGGAAAGAACGGGGGAAGAATCAATCCGGAACCTCCAGCAGCTGCTCGGAGTGCGGATCATGAACCCCGCCGTGATGAGAAGACGAGGAACAATAAGTGATAGAAAAGATCCAAGAGGAGGAGAAGGAGCGAGATCTGCAGCGTCAGAGACATGGGGGAGTCCGGGGACCATCTGCTCTGTACATGCGGAGACCGAGGAGCAGAGACGCCGCTTCCATTACTCTGTCATCTCTGAGCGTTATCATCAGCTCCACATAATGGGCCATTTATGTTCTACAAAGTAACGTGCGCTGAATGTATCCAGCGGAATATGTACAGCACGCGTCTGACTGACAGCACCGCCGCTCACAGGGCACGGGTGTCACTGACAGCACCGCCACTCACAGGGCACGGGTGTGACTGACAGCACCGCTGCTCACAGGGCACGGGTGTCACTGACAGCACCGCCACTCACAGGGCACGGGTGTGACTGACAGCACCGCTGCTCACAGGGCACGGGTGTCACTGACAGCACCGCCACTCACAGGGCACGGGTGTGACTGACAGCACCGCCGCTCACAGGGCACGGGTGTGACTGACAGCACCGCCGCTCACAGGGCACGGGTGTCACTGACAGCACCGCCGCTCACAGGGCACGGGTGTGACTGACAGCACCGCCGCTCACAGGGCACGGGTGTGACTGACAGCACCGCCGCTCACAGGGCACGGGTGTGACTGACAGCACCGCCGCTCACAGGGCACGAGTGTGACTGACAGCACCGCCGCTCACAGGGCACGGGTGTGACTGACAGCACCGCCGCTCACAGGGCACGGGTGTGACTGACAGCGCCGCCGCTCACAGGGCACGGGTGTGACTGACAGCACCGCTGCTCACAGGGTACTGGTGTGATTGACAGCATCGCTGCTCACAGGGCACGGGTGTGACTGACAGCGCCGCCGCTCACAGGGGACGGGTGTGACTGACAGCACCGCTGCTCACAGGGTACTGGTGTGATTGACAGCATCGCTGCTCACAGGGCACGGGTGTGACTGACAGCATCGCTGCTCACAGGGCACGGGTGTGACTGACAGCACTGCCGCTCACAGGGTACTGGTGTGATTGACAGCACCACCGCTCACAGGGCACGAGTGCGACTGACAGCACCACTGCTCACAGGGCACGCATCTGACTGACAGCACCGCCGCTCACAGGGTACGGGTGTGACTGACAGCACCGCTGCTCACAGGGCACACGTCTGACTGACAGCACCGCCGCTCACAGGGCACGGGTCTGACTGACAGCACCGCTGCTCACAGGGCACGGGTCTGACTGACAGCACCGCCGCTCACAGGGTACTGGTGTGATTGACAGCACCACCGCTCACAGAGTACGGGTGTGACTGACAGCACCGCCGCTCACAGGGCACACGTCTGACTGACAGCACCGCCACTCACAGGGCACGAGTCTGACTGACAGCACCGCCGCTCACAGGGCACACGTCTGACTGACAGCACCGCCACTCACAGGGCACGGGTCTGACTGACAGCACCGCCGCTCACAGGGCACGGGTCTGACTGACAGCACCGCTGCTCACAGGCCATGGGTCTGACTGACAGCACCGCCGCTCACAGGGCACGGGTGTGACTGACAGCACCGCTGATCACAGGCCATGGGTCTGACTGACAGCACCGCCGCTCACAGGGCACGGGTGTGACTGACAGCACCGCTGCTCACAGGCCATGGGTCTGACTGACAGCACCGCCGCTCACAGGGCACGGGTGTGACTGACAGCACCGCCGCTCACAGGCCATGGGTGTGACTGACAGCACCGCCGCTCACAGGGTACCGGTGTGACTGACAGCACCGCCGCTTACAGGGCACGCGTCTGACTGACAGCACTGCTGCTGACAGGCCACGGGTCTGACTGACAGCAACGCCGCTCACAGGGCACGGGTGTGACTGACAGCACCGCCGCTCACAGGCCATGGGTGTGACTGACAGCACCACCGCTCACAGGGTACTGGTGTGACTGACAGCACCGCTGCTGACAGGCCACGGGTCTGACTGACAGCAACGCCGCTCACAGGGTACGGGTGTAACTGACAGCAACGCCTCTCACAGGGTACGGGTGTGACTGACAGCACCGCCGCTCACAGGGCACACGTCTGACTGACAGCACCGCCACTCACAGGGCACGGGTCTGACTGACAGCACCGCCGCTCACAGGGCACGGGTCTGACTGACAGCACCGCCGCTCACAGGGCACATGTCTGACTGACAGCACCGCCACTCACAGGGCACGGGTCTGACTGACAGCACCGCCGCTCACAGGGCACGGGTGTGACTGACAGCACCGCTGATCACAGGCCATGGGTCTGACTGACAGCACCGCCGCTCACAGGGCACGGGTGTGACTGACAGCACCGCTGCTCACAGGCCATGGGTCTGACTGACAGCACCGCCGCTCACAGGGCACGGGTGTGACTGACAGCACCGCCGCTCACAGGCCATGGGTGTGACTGACAGCACCGCCGCTCACAGGGTACCGTTGTGACTGACAGCACCGCCGCTTACAGGGCACGCGTCTGACTGACAGCACTGCTGCTGACAGGCCACGGGTCTGACTGACAGCAACGCCGCTCACAGGGCACGGGTGTGACTGACAGCACCGCCGCTCACAGGGTACTGGTGTGACTGACAGCACCGCCGCTTACAGGGCACGCGTCTGATTGACAGCACCGCTGCTGACAGGCCACGGGTCTGACTGACAGCAACGCCGCTCACAGGGTACGGGTGTAACTGACAGCAACGCCTCTCACAGGGCACGGGTCTGACTGACAGCACCGACACTCATAGGGCATGGGGATGACTGAGAGCACCGCCGCTCACAGAGCACGGGTCTGACTGACAGCACCGCCGCTCACGGGGGTTCATAGATATGGTCCTTTGTCACAGCACTCCATGTGGTCAGAAGTGGTACTATGTCTCACTGACGGCTCGGTGCCATGTCTCACTGACGGCTCGGTGCCATGTCTCACTGATGGCTCGGTGCCATTTCTCAGTGACGGCTCGGTGCCATGTCTCACTGACGGCTTGGTGCCATGTCTCACTGACGGCTCGGTGCCATGTCTCACTGACGGCTCGGTGCCATGTCTCACTGACGGCTCGGTGCCATGTCTCACTGACGGCTCGGTGCCATGTCTCACTGACGGCTCGGTGCCATGTCTCACTGACGGCTCGGTGCCATGTCTCACTGACGGCTCGGTGCCATGTCTCACTGACGGCTCGGTGCATTTGCTCACTGATGGCTCGGTGGCATGTCTCACTGATGGCTCGGTGCCATGTCTCACTGACGGCTCGGTGCCATGTCTCACTGACGGCTCGGTGCCATGTCTCACTGACGGCTCGGTGCCATGTCTCACTGACGGCTCGGTGCATTTGCTCACTGATGGCTCGGTGCCATGTCTCACTGATGGCTCGGTGCCTTTGCTCACTGATGGCTCGGTGCCATGTCTCACTGACGGCTCGGTGCCTTTGCTCACTGATGGCTCGGTGCCATGTCTCACTGACGGCTCGGTGCCATGTCTCACTGACGGCTCGGTGCCATGTCTCACTGACGGCTCGGTGCCATGTCTCACTGACGGCTCGGTGCATTTGCTCACTGATGGCTCGGTGCCATGTCTCACTGATGGCTCGGTGCCTTTGCTCACTGATGGCTCGGTGCCATGTCTCACTGACGGCTCGGTGCCTTTGCTCACTGATGGCTCGGTGCCATGTCTCACTGACGGCTCGGTGCCATGTCTCACTGACGGCTCGGTGCCTTTGCTCACTGACGGCTCGGTGCCATGTCTCACTGACGGCTCGGTGCCATGTCTCACTGATGGCTCGGTGCCTTTGCTCACTGATGGCTCGGTGCCATGTCTCACTGACGGCTCGGTGCCTTTGCTCACTGATGGCTCGGTGCCATGTCTCACTGACGGCTCGGTGCCATGTCTCACTGACGGCTCGGTGCCTTTGCTCACTGACGGCTCGGTGCCATGTCTCACTGATGGCTCGGTGCCATGTCTCACTGACGGCTCGGTGCCATGTCTCACTGACGGCTCGGTGCCATGTCTCACTGACGGCTCGGTGCCTTTGCTCACTGACGGCTCGGTGCCATGTCTCACTGATGGCTCGGTGCCATGTCTCACTGACGGCTCGGTGCCATGTCTCGTCGGCTCCTTTACCTGCAGACATTTCTGTTTCTTGGTAGACGGCGCTCTCTGATGGACGGCCGGTACTCTCCGCAGTGCCGCGGGTTATCCTCGGGGTATTGTCTCCAGATGGGGTCACGCAGGGATTTCCCACCTGTCGTCTCCTCCCTGCAGCTACATATTCATTCTTCATTGCCCCCGTCATCCGTGCGGCTCAGCAGCTCCTGATTTCGGCTGACATGTAACTTTCTGCCCTCCCGGTCATTACCAGGAGCTGAATGTCCCTGGAGGGAGTATCTAGAGATAGAGCAGCCAGGATTACAGCTCAGGAGCCAGGCTAAGGTTAATGCTGCAGAGCGGAGAGCACGGAGCGGCGCTGAGGGGGATTACAGCTCAGGAGCCAGGCTAAGGTTAATGCTGCAGAGCGGAGAGCATGGTGCGGCGCTGAGGGGGATTACAGCTCAGGAGCCAGGCTAAGGTTAATGCTGCAGAGCGGAGAGCACGGAGTGGCGCTGAGGGGGATTACAGCTCAGGAGCCAGGCTAAGGTTAATGCTGCAGAGCGGGGAGCACGGAGTGGCGCTGAGGGGGATTACAGCTCAGGAGCCAGGCTAAGGTTAATGCTGCAGAGCGGGGAGCACGGAGCGGCGCTGAGGGGGATGACAAATGAACACCACTTAGCATAAAATAATCCCAATCCTCACAAATAGGGAAAGAACGGCACATTCATAATGAAAGGAGTCTGCGAGTAAGTGATGAGCGGAGGCGAGGGCTGTGCAGTGATATACAGCTATATACCTCCCATATAGAGAGCGCAGTAACTGCACTGCCCGCTCCTGGCATCAATGATGGACATAGGACATACAGCATTATATTCTCCATGCCTCCTTCTTGCTGGCATCACGCGACCAGTGCCAGAGGTGGCGGATCAGTGTGCAAGACAAGGGACTGTGCAGTGTGCCGGACAAGGGGCTGTGCAGTGTGCAAGACAAGGGGCTGTGCAGTGTACCAGACAAGGGGCTGTGCAGTGTGCCTGACAGGGGGCTGTGCAGTGTGCAAGACAAGGGGCTGTGCAGTGTGCAAGACAAGGGGCTGTGCAGTGTACCAGACAAGGGGCTGTGCAGTGTGCCGGACAAGGGGCTGTGCAGTGTGCAAGACAAGGGGCTGTGCAGTGTACCAGACAAGGGGCTGTGCAGTGTGCCTGACAGGGGGCTGTGCAGTGTGCCTGACAGGGGGCTGTGCAGTGTGCAAGACAAGGGGCTGTGCACTGTGCAAGACAAGGGGCTGTGCAGTGTACCAGACAAGGGGCTGTGCAGTGTGCAAGACAAGGGGCTGTGCAGTGTGCAAGACAAGGGGCTGTGCAGTGTACCAGACAAGGGGCTGTGCAGTGTACCAGACAAGGGGCTGTGCAGTGTACCGGACAAGGGGCTGTGCAGTGTACCGGACAAGGGGCTGTGCAGTGTGCAAGACAAGGGGCTGTGCAGTGTACCAGACAAGGGGCTGTGCAGTGTACCGGACAAGGGGCTGTGCAGTGTGCCGGACAAGGGGCTGTGCAGTGTACCGGACAAGGGGCTGTGCAGTGTACCGGACAAGGGGCTGTGCAGTGTGCCGGACAGGGGGCTGTGCAGTGTGCTGGACAAGGGGCTGTGCAGTGTACCAGAGAAGGGGCTGTGCAGTGTGCCGGACAAGGGGATGTGCAGTGTACCGGACAAGGGGCTGTGCAGTGTGCCGGACAAGGGGCTGTGCAGTGTACCGGACAAGGGGCTGTGCAGTGTGCCGGACAAGGGGCTGTGCAGTGTGCCGGACAGGGGGCTGTGCAGTGTGCCGGACAAGGGACTGTGCAGTGTGCCGGACAGGGGGCTGTGCAGTATGCCGCACAGGGGGCTGTGCAGTGTGCTGGACAGGGTGCTATACAGTGTGCCGGATGGGGGAGTATGCAGTATGCTGAAGAGTGGGGTCTGCTGGACAGGGAGCTATGCAGCGTGCCAGATGAGGAGCTGTGCAGTGTGTCGGATGGGGGGCTGTGCAGTGTGCCAGACAGGGGGTTGTGCAGTGTGTTGGATGGGGGGCTATGCAGTGTGCTGGACAGGGGGTTGTGCAGTTTACCAGACAGGGGGTTGTGAAGTGTGCTGGACAGGGGGCTGTGCTGGACAGGGGGCTGTGCAGTGTGACGGATGGGAGGGTATGCAGTGTGCCGGATGGGGGGCTGTGCAGTGTGCTGGACAGGGGGCTGTGCAGTGTGACGGATGGGGGGCTGTGCAGTGTGTCGGATGGAGGGCTGTGCAGTGTGCCGGATTGGGGACTGTGCAGTGTGCCGGATGGGTGACTGTGCAGTGTGCCGGATGGGGGGCTGTGCAGTGTGCCGGATGGAGGGCTGTGCAGTGTGCCGGATGGGGGACTGTGCAGTGTGCCGGACGGGGGGCTATGCACTGTGCCGAATGGGGGGGATGTGCAGTGTGCCGGATGGGAGGCTATGCAGTGTGCTGTGCAGTGTGCCGGATGGGGGGCTGTGCAGTGGGCCGGATGGGGGGCTGTGCAGTGGGCCGGATGGGGGGCTGTGCAGTGTGCCGGATGGGTGGCTGTGCAGTGGGCCGGATGGGGGGCTGTGCAGTGGGCCGGATGGGGGGGCTGTGCAGTGTGCCGGATGGGGGGCTGTGCAGTGTGCCGGATGGGGGGCTGTGCAGTGGGCCGGATGGGGGGCTGTGCAGTGTGCCGGATGGGGGGCTGTGCAGTGGGCCGGATGGGGGGCTGTGCAGTGTGCCGGATGGGGGGCTGTGGTGCCCGGGATGCCGTTTTACAAAATTCACAGAAAGATCAATACAACATTTGGATTCAGAAGAAGTCAAATCCTTAGAAAATCTGAAGCAAAATCAATTCACTCATCTCTACTAAGAAGCCGAGAGCCGCTGCTTCCGGGTGCGGACATTAGGCTGCTGCTGCCTCCGCTCCCTCCAGTCTCTGTGATATTGAAGACATTGTGAATATGACCGAGCGGCCGCTCTTCTTACCGGTTATGTTACAGTACACACGGAGCGGTGCGAGCGGCCCGCTGCCATCCGAGTCGATGTAGTAGTAATTGGACGGGTATCCCTGGTGCCTGTAGACTTCACAGGACGGTTCATACAGCGCTGGGAAAGGACAAAGAAAAGGAAACAACCAGACTTGTTACTCTTATCATAAACAATTCACAAATTTCCTATCACTTCTCTGCACGGTTCTGACATGATACAGCCATGCTTTGGGGCAGTTACTTGCTGTTTTGCCCATCCAGGAATCTACAGATTGTTCCGATCCGCAGTTATATTCTAATACATCGGGTCTACATCACTATTCCTATTCCCGGAGGTTTGCACTTGAGCAAAGTATCAGATGTGATTAATGACAGACAGTACCCCCCGGCCCCCCATATCGAGGTGGAGGCACTTACAGCTATGGCACGTGGCGTCCGTGTAGCCGCCGTCCCCACAGTCACAGCGAAACGTGCTCCACGTCTGAGCGCACTCTCCTCCATGTTCGCAGGGGTTTGGCAGACATCTGCAGGAAACAAGAGGTCCATATATATATTATATATATATATATATTAGCTGTACTACCCAGCTTCGCCCAGCTTAATAACTGCTGGTAACAAAATAGACACCACAAAACAAATAGATATCTATCGATCTCTGTCACTTTCCCTGTCTGTCTCTTTCCCTGTCTGTCTCTTTCCCTCTCTTTCCCTGTCTGTCTCTTTTCCTCAGTCTCTCTGCCTGTGTCTGTCTCTTTGTCTGTCTCTTTACCTGTCTTTGTCTGTCTCTTACCCTGTCTGTCTCTTTCCCTCTCCTTCCCTGTCTGTCTTTTTCCCTGTGTCTGTCTCTTTGTGTCTGTCTCTTTACCTGTCTGTCTCTCAACCTGTCTCTCTCTTTCCCTCTCTTTCCCTGTCTGTCTCTTTCCCTGTCAGTCTGTCTCTTTGTCTGTGTCTGTCTCTTACCCTGTCTATATCTGTTTCTTTCCCTGTCTGTGTCTGCCTCTTTCCCTGTCTGTGTCTGCCTCTTTCCCTGTCTGTGTCTGCCTCTTTCCCTGTCTGTCTCTTTCCCTGGCTGCATTGTGACACGCCAACATTCCATATAAGGGCGTGGCTGCGCATTCTTCTGAAGTTCTGGCTGCACTGTGGCTCCCAGCTCCATTCGCTTTAATGGAGGCAGGTTTTTTGGCGAATAACTGTAAAGAGCGGGGTTAAAATTTCCCCTCAAAACATAGCCTATGACGCGCTCGGGGTCCAGACGTGTGAGTGTGCAAAATTTTGTGGCTGTAGCTGCGACGGTGCAGATGCCAATCCCGGACATACACACACACATACACACACACACACATTCAGCTTTATATATTAGATTTTATATATATATATATATATATATATATATATATATATATATATATATATATATATCAGTAATTAAGCTACATACTTAAGAGGGCAAGGACTCCAAATCCCTAGAAATCCTGGATAACCAAGGAATAGGGGAAAAACAGCCATGGAGGGGTATGGTAACTGGGAGTGGTCATGGAGCAAAATTTCAGATGGCACACGGCTAATGGACGATGGGCAAAGGCTTAGTTTGAAACTTTGAGACCCCAATGCAAAATCCATGCGCTACTTCTACCATTAGCAGTTTTTAGATGGGAAAGCCTGTGGCCCCCATTCAGCGATTTTTAGATGGGAAAGCCTGTGGCCCCCATTCAGCGATTTTTAGATGGGAAAGCCTGTGGCCCCCGTTCATCATTTAAATTTTTTTAAGTCACTGTCCTTTTTTCTTTTCTGGCATTAGTTGCAAATTTTGATAACTAATTCTTCAAAAGAGCGTAAATGATTCATGAAGTAAAAACTGCTCTCGTTTTCTGGCCTGAATTATTTTCTACTTTTGGGCTCTAAAAGTTGAATATTTTGCAAAATGGCACAAAATGCAGTTGTGCCAAATGCTGCGCCATAATGATGCATCAGGTGAAAACATCTGGAATCGCTAAACTCCGAGCACAAAGTGTAAAACAAACATAGGCGAGCACTTATAGAATGGATTCAAAAATTGCCTAAAAGAAGGCACAAATAGAATAAAAAATTGGCGAAAAAAGTTAAGCAATGATGAGTCTGGGCCGTTTAGTGCTTAGGACTCTCTACCAGGCGGCAGCTGCTGACTTTACACCACTAAAGCCAAGTCTATAGAATAAAACCAGGCCTCTTCAGGAGCCGCCGGACACAGAGGGGCTTCTGCGCACCCAGAGGAGACGATCCTGAGCCCCCTCCACATTTCATGCCTCTAAACAACCTAAACTGACCAAGGCTCCAGATTCATCATTTGCATTTTTTGGGTGACTTTTTTTTGTCTCGTGGAATTCCTTGACATTTTTTGACATTTTTTTTTTTGCATCAAATTCTTCCAACTTTCACATGGTGATGAATTTTGGGCAAAATTAAAGATGCAAATTTTTTCTTTCTCACCTTTTTTGCCCAATTTTAGACCAAATATTTGCAAGATAATTTAAAATATTACATGTTAGTTTTCATATAAAACAAAGGGGCAGGGACTCTGCAGGGCACTGGCGCACGACTGCACAAAAAATGTGTGACATTTCAAAAAGTCACAAACGATGAATTCAGCTAAAACATCTGGTTAATTAATGTCGCCCGTAAGGTCAAACAAAACAAAAAAAAACACAGATGAAACCAAAAAAGGGAACTTAAAAAACGGTGCAAATGAAATAATGAATAAAGTCGCTATTAGAACCATTTTCCCCCAAAACAAGGTGCAAAAATGAAAATGAATTGGGACCAAATTTCTCTACATGTCCTCTAATGGCTGGAAATACAGGCGAGACACGAGAAGTAACAATCCGGCTGCACAAATACGGGCGAGACACGAGAAGTAACAATCCGGCTGCACAAATACGGGCGAGACGTGAGAAGTAACAATCCGGCTGCACAAATACGGGCGAGACACGAGAAGTAACAATCCGGCTGCACAAATACGGGCGAGACGTGAGAAGTAACAATCCGGCTGCACAAATACGGGCGAGACGTGAGAAGTAACAATCCGGCTGCACAAATACGGGCGAGAAACGAGAAGTAACAATCCGGCTGCACAAATACGGGCGAGACGTGAGAAGTAACAATCCGGCTGCACAAATACAGGCGAGACGTGAGAAGTAACAATCCGGCTGCACAAATACGGGCGAGACACGAGAAGTAACAATCCGGCTGCACAAATACGGGCGAGACGTGAGAAGTAACAATCCGGCTGCACAAATACAGGCGAGACACGAGAAGTAACAATCCGGCTGCACAAATACGGGCGAGACACGAGAAGTAACAATCCGGCTGCACAAATATGGGCGAGACACGAGAAGTAACAATCCGGCTGCACAAATACGGGCGAGACACGAGAAGTAACAATCCGGCTGCACAAATACGGGCGAGACACGAGAAGTAACAATCCAGCTGCACAAATACGGGCGAGACACGAGAAGTAACAATCCGGCTGCACAAATACGGGCGAGACACGAGTAGTAACAATCCGGCTGCACAAATACGGGCGAGACACGAGAAGTAACAATCCGGCTGCACAAATACGGGCGAGACACGAGAAGTAACAATCCTGCTGCACAAATACGGGCGAGACGCGAGAAGTAACAATCCGGCTGCACAAATACGGGCGAGACACGAGAAGTAACAATCCAGCTGCACGAATACGGGTGAGACACGAGAAGTTACAATCCGGCTGCACGAATACGGGTGGGACACGAGAAGTAACAATCCGGCTGCACAAATACGGGCGAGACACGAGAAGTAACAATCCGGCTGCACAAATACGGGCGAGACACGAGAAGTAACAATCCGGCTGCACAAATAAGGGCGAGACATGAGAAGTAACAATCCGGCTGCACGAATACGGGTGAGACACGAGAAGTAACAATCCGGCTGCACAAATAAGGGCGAGACACGAGAAGTAACAATCCGGCTGCACAAATACGGGCGAGACACGAGAAGTAACAATCCGGCTGCACAAATAAGGGCGAGACACGAGAAGTAACAATCCGGCTGCACAAATACGGGCGAGACACGAGAAGTAACAATCCGGCTGCACAAATACGGGTGGGACACGAGAAGTAACAATCCGGCTGCACAAATACGGGCGAGACACGAGAAGTAACAATCCGGCTGCACGAATACGGGTGAGACACGAGAAGTAACAATCCGGCTGCACAAATAAGGGCGAGACACGAGAAGTAACAATCCGGCTGCACAAATACGGGCGAGACACGAGAAGTAACAATCCGGCTGCACAAATAAGGGCGAGACACGAGAAGTAACAATCCGGCTGCACGAATACGGGTGAGACACGAGAAGTAACAATCCGGCTGCACAAATAAGGGCGAGACACGAGAAGTAACAATCCGGCTGCACAAATACGGGCGAGACACGAGAAGTAACAATCCGGCTGCACAAATAAGGGCGAGACACGAGAAGTAACAATCCGGCTGCACAAATACGGGCGAGACACGAGAAGTAACAATCCGGCTGCACAAATACGGGTGGGACACGAGAAGTAACAATCCGGCTGCACAAATAAGGGCGAGACACGAGAAGTAACAATCCGGCTGCACAAATACGGGCGAGACACGAGAAGTAACAATCCGGCTGCACAAATACGGGTGAGACACGAGAAGTAACAATCCGGCTGCACAAATACGGGCGAGACACGAGAAGTAACAATCCGGCTGCACAAATACGGGCGAGACACGAGAAGTAACAATCCGGCTGCACAAATAAGGGCGAGACATGAGAAGTAACAATCCGGCTGCACGAATACGGGTGAGACACGAGAAGTAACAATCCGGCTGCACAAATACGGGCGAGACACGAGAAGTAACAATCCTGCTGCACAAATACGGGCGAGACGTGAGAAGTAACAATCCTGCTGCACAAATACGGGCGAGACACGAGAAGTAACAATCCAGCTGCACGAATACGGGTGAGACCCGAGAAGTAACAATCCGGCTGCACAAGTACGGGCAAGACACAAGAAGTAACAATCCGGCTGCACAAATACGGGCGAGACACGAGAAGTAACAATCCGGCTGCACAAATATGGGCGAGATGCGAGAAGTAACAATCCGGCTGCACAAATACGGGCGAGACGCGAGAAGTAACAATCCAGCTGCACGAATACGGGTGAGACACGAGAAGTAACAATCCGGCTGCACAAATACGGGTGAGACACGAGAAGTAACAATCCGGCTGCACAAATACAGGCAAGACACGAGAAGTAACAATCCGGCTGCACAAATACGGGCAAGACACGAGAAGTAACAATCCGGCTGCACAAATACGGGCGAGACACGAGAAGTAACCATCCGGCTGCACAAATACGGGCGAGACACGAGAAGTAACAATCCGGCTGCACAAATACGGGCGAGACACAAGAAGTAACAATCCGGCTGCACAAATACGGGCGAGACGCGAGAAATAACAATCCGGCTGCACAAATACGGGCGAGACGCGAGAAGTAACAATCCGGCTGCACAAATATGGGCAAGACACGAGAAGTAACAATCCGGCTGCACAAATACGGGCGAGACACGAGAAGTAACAATCCGGCTACACAAATATGGGCGAGACACGAGAAGTAACAATCCGGCTGCACAAATAAGGGCGAGACGCGAGAAGTAACAATCCGGCTGCACAAATACGGGTGAGACGCGAGAAGTAACAATCCGGCTGCACAAATACGGGCGAGACACGAGAAGTAACAATCCGGCTGCACAAATACGGGCGAGACACGAGAAGTAACAATCCGGCTGCACAAATACGGGCGAGACACGAGAAGTAACAATCCGGCTGCACAAATACGGGCGAGACACGAGAAGTAACAATCCGGCTGCACAAATACGGGCGAGACGTGAGAAGTAACAATCCGGCTGCACAAATACGGGCGAGACACGAGAAGTAACAATCCGGCTGCATAAATACGGGTGAGACACGAGAAGTAACAATCCGGCTGCACAAATAAGGGCGAGACGCGAGTAGTAACAATCCGGCTGCACAAATACGGGCGAGACACGAGAAGTAACAATCCGGCTGCACAAATACGGGTGAGACACGAGAAGTAACAATCCGGCTGCACGAATACAATCTCTGCCCGTTCATTCAGGAACAGATATATAAAGTTACAATGTATCTATTTAATCCCAGCTTCTATAAAGCCTCATTCCTCTGAGCACGGAGAGGACGCGGAGCTTCTGCTGCTCCTCACACCTCTCCATGTGATAATTAGACGCCTAAACCTTCATTTATTACATCAATTTCTGTTTATTACATTTCAATTTCTATTTTATTCATTGTGAATATTGGACACTTTCCAAAAATAATATTGGTAAATACAATGAAATGCAGAATTCTTTCCATCAGGCGGTGATTCGGGGGGAGGTCACATTAAATGATGGCATCTTAGAGCCACAGGAGCAATCCCAAAAATGTTATTTTGTTGCAATCGTCTATTATCGCCCAGAGTAATGGAAGATGCACCGCGAATCTCCCGTAATGCCCCCTCCATGGACGGAGGCTCGGCGCTGTCAGGGACGGATAGAAAATCTCTCACAGAAAAACCCCATAGGTGTAATTAGGCGGAAACGTTACTTTCCCATGTCCCTCTTTATTGTGCTCGTTGTAAACACTGTGGATCAGAAATTGAATTTTGCCAAAAAGCAATGAAAACCCCAATTGACCAAAATGATTCTTTCTGCAAAATCCTCCAGATGTTTGTTTCCTGCTGAGCCCCGAGCTCCAAAACCGCAAATGCTCTATATATTCACCGAAACATCACAGGAATGATTAATGGGACATCTCAGCGATGCATCTGAGCAATAGTGAAGAAAGAAGAGGAAGAAAGAAAAAGAAGAGGAAGAAAGAAAAAGAGGAAGAAAGAAAAAGAAGAAGAGGAAGGAAGAAAAAGAAGAGCAAGAAAGAAAAAGAAGAAGAGCAAGAAAGAAAAAGAAGAAGAGGAAGAAAGAAAAAGAAGAAGAGGAAGAAAGAAAAAGAAGAGGAAGAAAGAAAAAGAGGAAGAGGAAGAAAGAAAAAGAGGAAGAAAGAAAAAGAAGAAGAGGAAGGAAGAAAAAGAAGAAGAGGAAGAAAGAAAAAGAAGAAGAAAGAAAAAGAAGAAGAGGAAGGAAGAAAAAGAAGAAGAGGAAGGAAGAAAAAGAAGAAGAGGAAGAAAGAAAAAGAAGAGGAAGAAAGAAAAAGAAGAAGAGGAAGAAAGAAAAAGAAGAGGAAGAAAGAAAAAGAAGAAGAGGAAGAAAGAAAAAGAAGAGGAAGAAAGAAAAAGAAGAAGAGGAAGAAAGAAAAAGAGGAAGAGGAAGAAAGAAAAAGAGGAAGAAAGAAAAAGAAGAAGAGGAAGGAAGAAAAAGAAGAAGAGGAAGAAAGAAAAAGAAGAGGAAGAAAGAAAAAGAAGAGCAAGAAAGAAAAAGAAGAAGAGCAAGAAAGAAAAAGAAGAGCAAGAAAGAAAAAGAAGAAGAGGAAGAAAGAAAAAGAAGAGGAAGAAAGAAAAAGAAGAAGAGGAAGAAAGAAAAAGAAGAGGAAGAAAGAAAAAGAAGAAGAGGAAGAAAGAAAAAGAAGAAGAGGAAGAAAGAAAAAGAGGAAGAGGAAGAAAGAAAAAGAGGAAGAAAGAAAAAGAAGAGGAAGAAAGAAAAAGAAGAAGAGGAAGAAGAAGAAGAGGAAGAAGAAGAAGAGGAAGAAGAAGAAGATTAGTCATCACTCACTTCCTTCAGGCTACAGAGAGAAGAGACAAATCAGACATGAGTGACGTCACTGAGCGCCTCCTGTGACATCGGAGGATCAGAGGAGCCTGAAAAACCTTTGGAGGAGCAGAAAAGGTGCAATTAACTAGCAGTTTTAGGCATGATCCAAACTGGGGCCTCAGGTCTGCAGAAGGTATAAAGGGACCCCTGGTCTGCAGAAGGTATAGAGGGCCCCTGGGACTCTCTGGTCTGTAGAAAGTATAGAAGGACCCCTGTTCTGAAGAAGTTATAAAGAGACCCTTGGGGCTCCCTGGTCTGCAGAAGGTATAAATGGGGCCTCTGGTCTGCAGAAGGTATAAATGGGGCCTCTGGTCTGCAGAAGGTATAAATGGGGCCTCTGGTCTGCAGAAGGTATAAATGGGGCCTCTGGTCTGCAGAAGGTATAGATGGACCCCTAGGGCTCCCTGGTCTGCAGAAACTATAAATGGCCCCCTGGTCTGCATAAGGTATACATGGGCCCCTGGGGACTCTAAGGGGGGCTTTACACATTACGACATTGCTACCGATATATCGTCGGGGTCACGTCGTTAGTGACGCACATCCGGCGCCGGTAGCGACATCGCAACGTGTAAATCCTAGGTGCGACGATCAACGAGCGCATAAGTGTACAATCTCGCTGATCTGTGTAACGTCGTTCATTTCCATAATGTCGGGTCAACCGCAGGTACAATTTTGTTCCTCGTTCCTGTGGCAGCGCACATCGCTGTGTGTGACACCGCAGGAGCCACGAACATCTCCTACCTGCCTCCACCGGCAATGCGTAATGAAGGAGGTGGGCGGGATGTTATGTCCCGCTCATCTCCGCCCCTCCTCTTCTATTGGCTGGCCGATTAGTGACGTCGCGGTGACGCCGCAGGCACCTCCCCCTTGAAGGAGGGATTGTTCGGCGGTCACAGCGACGTCGCTGCACAGGTATGTGCACGTGAAGCTGCCGTAGCGATAATGTTCACTACGGCAGCAATCACCACATATCGCATGTGCGACGGGGGCGGGTACTATCGCACTCAGTATCGCTAGCGATGTCACAACGTGTTTAGCACCCCTTAGTCTGCAGAAGGTATAGAGGGACCCCTGGTCTGCAGAAGGTATAGAGGGACCCCTGGTCTGCAGAAGGTATAGAGGGACCCCTGGTCTGCAGAAGGTATAGAGGGACCCCTGGTCTGCAGAAGGTATAGCGGGACCCCTGGTCTGCAGAAGGAATAGAGGGACCCCTGGTCTGCAGAAGGTATAGAGGGACCCCTGGTCTGCAGAAGGTATAGAGGGACCCCTGGTCTGCAGAAGGTATAGAGGGACCCCTGGTCTGCAGAAGGTATAGAGGGACCCCTGGTCTGCAGAAGGTATAGACGGCCCCCTGGTCTGCAGAAGGTATAGAGGGACTCCTGGTCTGCAGAAGGTATAGAGGGACTCCTGGTCTGCAGAAGGTATAGACGGCCCCCTGGTCTGCAGAAGGTATAGAGGGACCCCTGGTCTGCAGAAGGTATAGAGGGACCCCTGGTCTACAGAAGGTATAGAGGGACCCCTGGTCTGCAGAAGGTATAGAGGGACCCCTGGTCTGCAGAAGGTATAGAGGGACCCCTGGTCTGCAGAAGGAATAGAGGGACCCCTGGTCTGCAGAAGGTATAGACGGCCCCCTGGTCTGCAGAAGGTATAGAGGGACTCCTGGTCTGCAGAAGGTATAGAGGGACCCCTGGTCTGCAGAAGGTATAGAGGGACTCCTGGTCTGCAGAAGGTATAGAGGGACCCCTGGTCTGCAGAAGGTATAGAGGGACCCCTGGTCTGCAGAAGGTATAGACGGCCCCCTGGTCTGCAGAAGGTATAGAGGGACCCCTGGTCTGCAGAAGGAATAGAGGGACCCCTGGTCTGCAGAAGGTATAGAGGGACCCCTGGTCTGCAGAAGGTATAGAGGGACCCCTGGTCTGCAGAAGGTATAGAGGGACCCCTGGTCTGCAGAAGGTATAGAGGGACCCCTGGTCTGCAGAAGGTATAGAGGGCCCCCTGGTCTGCAGAAGGTATAGAGGGACCCCTGGTCTGCAGAAGGTATAGAGGGACCCCTGGTCTGCAGAAGGTATAGAGGGACCCCTGGTCTGCAGAAGGTATAGAGGGACCCCTGGTCTGCAGAAGGTATAGACGGCCCCCTGGTCTGCAGAAGGTATAGAGGGACCCCTGGTCTGCAGAAGGTATAGAGGGACCCCTGGTCTGCAGAAGGTATAGAGGGACCCCTGGTCTGCAGAAGGTATAGAGGGACCCCTGGTCTGCAGAAGGTATAGAGGGACCCCTGGTCTGCAGAAGGTATAGACGGCCCCCTGGTCTGCAGAAGGTATAGAGGGACTCCTGGTCTGCAGAAGGTATAGAGGGACTCCTGGTCTGCAGAAGGTATAGACGGCCCCCTGGTCTGCAGAAGGTATAGAGGGACCCCTGGTCTGCAGAAGGTATAGAGGGACCCCTGGTCTACAGAAGGTATAGAGGGACCCCTGGTCTGCAGAAGGTATAGAGGGACCCCTGGTCTGCAGAAGGTATAGAGGGACCCCTGGTCTGCAGAAGGAATAGAGGGACCCCTGGTCTGCAGAAGGTATAGACGGCCCCCTGGTCTGCAGAAGGTATAGAGGGACCCCTGGTCTGCAGAAGGTATAGAGGGACCCCTGGTCTGCAGAAGGTATAGAGGGACCCCTGGTCTGCAGAAGGTATAGAGGGACTCCTGGTCTGCAGAAGGTATAGAGGGACCCCTGGTCTGCAGAAGGTATAGAGGGACTCCTGGTCTGCAGAAGGTATAGAGGGACCCCTGGTCTGCAGAAGGTATAGAGGGACCCCTGGTCTGCAGAAGGTATAGACTGCCCCCTGGTCTGCAGAAGGTATAGAGGGACCCCTGGTCTGCAGAAGGAATAGAGGGACCCCTGGTCTGTAGAAGGTATAGAGGGACCCCTGGTCTGCAGAAGGTATAGAGGGACCCCTGGTCTGCAGAAGGTATAGAGGGACCCCTGGTCTGCAGAAGGTATAGAGGGACCCCTGGTCTGCAGAAGGTATAGAGGGCCCCCTGGTCTGCAGAAGGTATAGAGGGACCCCTGGTCTGCAGAAGGTATAGAGGGACCCCTGGTCTGCAGAAGGTATAGAGGGACCCCTGGTCTGCAGAAGGTATAGAGGGACCCCTGGTCTGCAGAAGGTATAGACGGCCCCCTGGTCTGCAGAAGGTATAGAGGGACCCCTGGTCTGCAGAAGGTATAGAGGGACCCCTGGTCTGCAGAAGGTATAGAGGGACCCCTGGTCTGCAGAAGGTATAGAGGGACCCCTGGTCTGCAGAAGGTATAGACGGCCCCCTGGTCTGCAGAAGGTATAGAGGGACTCCTGGTCTGCAGAAGGTATAGAGGGACTCCTGGTCTGCAGAAGGTATAGACGGCCCCCTGGTCTGCAGAAGGTATAGAGGGACCCCTGGTCTGCAGAAGGTATAGAGGGACCCCTGGTCTACAGAAGGTATAGAGGGACCCCTGGTCTGCAGAAGGTATAGAGGGACCCCTGGTCTGCAGAAGGTATAGAGGGACCCCTGGTCTGCAGAAGGAATAGAGGGACCCCTGGTCTGCAGAAGGTATAGACGGCCCCCTGGTCTGCAGAAGGTATAGAGGGACTCCTGGTCTGCAGAAGGTATAGAGGGACTCCTGGTCTGCAGAAGGTATAGACGGCCCCCTGGTCTGCAGAAGGTATAGAGGGACCCCTGGTCTGCAGAAGGTATAGAGGGACCCCTGGTCTGCAGAAGGTATAGAGGGACTCCTGGTCTGCAGAAGGTATAGAGGGACCCCTGGTCTGCAGAAGGTATAGAGGGACCCCTGGTCTGCAGAAGGTATAGACGGCCCCCTGGTCTGCAGAAGGTATAGAGGGACCCCTGGTCTGCAGAAGGAATAGAGGGACCCCTGGTCTGCAGAAGGTATAGAGGGACCCCTGGTCTGCAGAAGGTATAGAGGGACCCCTGGTCTGCAGAAGGAATAGAGGGACCCCTGGTCTGCAGAAGGAATAGAGGGACCCCTGGTCTGCAGAAGGTATAGAGGGACCCCTGGTCTGCAGAAGGTATAGAGGGACCCCTGGTCTGCAGAAGGTATAGAGGGACTCCTGGTCTGCAGAAGGTATAGAGGGACCCCTGGTCTGCAGAAGGTATAGAGGGACTCCTGGTCTGCAGAAGGAATAGAGGGACCCCTGGTCTGCAGAAGGTATAGACGGCCCCCTGGTCTGCAGAAGGTATAGAGGGACCCCTGGTCTGCAGAAGGTATAGAGGGACCCCTGGTCTGCAGAAGGTATAGACGGCCCCCTGGTCTGCAGAAGGTATAGAGGGACCCCTGGTCTGCAGAAGGTATAGAGGGACCCCTGGTCTGCAGAAGGTATAGAGGGACCCCTGGTCTGCAGAAGGTATAGAGGGACCCCTGGTCTGCACAAGGTATAGACGGCCCCCTGGTCTGCAGAAGGTTTAGGTGGGCCCCTGGTCTGCAGAAGGTATAGAGGGCCCCTGGTCTGCAGAAGGTATAGAGGGACCCCTGGTCTGCAGAAGGTATAGAGGGACCCCTGGTCTGCAGAAGGTATAGACGGCCCCCTGGTCTGCAGAAGGTATAGACGGCCCCCTGGTCTGCAGAAGGTATAGAGGGACCCCTGGTCTGCAGAAGGTATAGAGGGACCCCTGGTCTGCAGAAGGTATAGAGGGACCCCTGGTCTGCAGAAGGTATAGAGGGACCCCTGGTCTGCAGAAGGTATAGAGGGACCCCTGGTCTGCAGAAGGTATAGAGGGACCCCTGGTCTGCAGAAGGTATAGAGGGACTCCTGGTCTGCAGAAGGTATAGAGGGACCCCTGGTCTGCAGAAGGTATAGAGGGACCCCTGGTCTGCAGAAGGTTTAGACGGCCCCCTGGTCTGCAGAAGGTATAGAGGGACCCCTGTGACTCTCTGGTCTGCAGAAGGTTTAGGTGGGCCCCTGGGGCCCCTCTGCTGATTTTGCGCTATGTGACAGCTGTGGCCGCTGAAATCTTGGATATAGCTATAAATGCAGTTACCATCTTTATGTTTCAGAAAACCCTTCCCTGAACTCCCGGGAATAGCGTGTGCTCGGCAATATAGTCCAATAATAGATCTCCGGCACCCGCGTAAATAGCAGCGCTCGAGCCGCGCCATAATCCTGCCGTTCATCCGCTGCAGACTTCACTGGCTTCTTTCTTTCTTTCTGGATTTTGTCATTCACAGAAATCTCCAATCAGAGGTTTATTCATCCAGAGCTGGAATCTCACAACCGGCTCATTACGCGCCATTCACTGATGGGAGCCGGCGCGGAGGCCGCGGAGGCAGAAGTAATTGCGCCCCTTTATAGCTCCACAAATTGTCCTGTCGACATTTGATCAAATTCTGCATTTATTAATCTGTAAATGTGAATTTCTAAATCTGCAAATAGAAAGGTGACAACAAGTAGAGCGCGGCGATGCTAAGGGGAGGTCAGAGGAACATGAAGAGCCCGGGACCGACGTCCATAACCATGTGCTTCTATTCTCCACACATGGAACACGCATACACTGTATCTAATCTGCTGCTGAGATACACAGAGCTGCAATCATAAGGAGCCCAACATATTCTCCATTATATACACTCTATATGGACCCCTGTATATTCTTGATGTATATCTTTTAAAGCTGAAACCAGAAATTTCCTTCCTCTCTCTATACAGACACATCTGCAGGTTTTTCCCTCCACTCTCTATAAAGACACATCTGCAGGTTTTTCCTCCGCTCTCTATACAGACACATCTGCAGGTTTTTCCTCCGCTCTCTATACAGACACATCTGCAGGTTTTTCCCTCCACTCTCTATAAAGACACATCTGCAGGTTTTTCCTCCACTCTCTATAAAGACACATCTGCAGGTTTTTCCTCCGCTCTCTATACAGACACATCTGCAGGTTTTTCCCTCCGCTCTCTATACAGACACATCTGCAGGTTTTTCCCTCCGCTCTCTATACAGACACATCTGCAGGTTTTTCCCTCCGCTCTCTATACAGACACATCTGCAGGTTTTTCCCTCCACTCTCTATAAAGACACATCTGCAGGTTTTTCCTCCGCTCTCTATACAGACACATCTGCAGGTTTTTCCCTCCGCTCTCTATACAGACACATCTGCAGGTTTTTCCCTCCACTTTCTATACAGACACATCTGCAGGTTTTTCCTCCACTCTCTATATAGACATATCTGCAGGTTTTTCCCTCCACACTCTATACAGACACATCTGCAGGTTTTTCTCTCTATCTGACATGAAATCAGAATAAACCTTTCCCATTTTCGGTTAATTAGGAACCAAAATTATTTCTATTTGCCAAATGCCAGAATAATGAGAGCGAGAGAGAATGTTTTCAGGCATTTTTATTACTTTCTGCACAGTGATGTTTCCATACACTAAGAGCACTGTGTCTTTAAACAATACAGGACTGCCCATATGATGATGTCATTGTCTTTGGAAGCTTCTGATAGGCTTATTAGCAATATCTGAGTTAATTAGAGACACACCTGTGGATGTATTTTAATGCACACTTGATTTCATTTTTGATAGTGAGAAAAACCTGCAGATGTGTCTTTATAGAGCACGGAGGGAAACTAAAG
Organism: Anomaloglossus baeobatrachus; assembly: GCF_048569485.1. Taxonomy (NCBI): domain Eukaryota; kingdom Metazoa; phylum Chordata; class Amphibia; order Anura; family Aromobatidae; genus Anomaloglossus; species Anomaloglossus baeobatrachus. Next base: position 11,867,242 of record NC_134359.1, on the reverse strand, counting down.
GTTTCAAATGTATATATCTTCTCTGTATATAGACTCCTGTGTATTCTCTCTTTATATGGACTCCTGTGTATTTTCTCTGTATATGGACTCCTGTATATTCTCTCTGTATATGGACTCATGTGTATTCTCTCTGTATATGGACTCCTGTGTATTCTCTCTGTATATGGACTCCTGTGTATTCTCTCTGTATATGGACTCCTGTGTATTCTCTCTGTATATGGACTCCTGTGTATTCTCTCTGTATATGGACTCCTGTGTATTCTCTCTGTATATGGACTCCTGTGTATTCTCTCTGTATATGGACTCCTGTGCATTCTCTCTGTATATGGACTCCTGTGTATTCTCTCTGTATATGGACTCCTGTGTATTCTCTCTGTATATGGACTCCTGTGTATTCTCTCTGTATATGGACTCCTGTGTATTCTCTCTGTATATGGACTCCGGTGTATTCTCTCTGTATATGGACTCCTGTGTATTCTCTCTGTATATGGACTCCTGTGTATTCTCTCTGTATATGGACTCCTGTGTATTCTCTCTGTATATGGACTCCTGTGTATTCTCTCTGTATATGGACTCCTGTGCATTCTCTCTGTATATGGACTCCTGTGTATTCTCTCTGTATATGGACTCCTGTGTATTCTCTCTGTATATGGACTCCTGTGTATTCTCTCTGTATATGGACTCCTGTGTATTCTCTCTGTATATGGACTCCTGTGTATTCTCTCTGTATATGGACTCCAGTGTATTCTCTCTGTATATGGACTCCTGTGTATTCTCTCTGTATATGGACTCCGGTGTATTCTCTCTGTATATGGACTCCGGTGTATTCTCTCTGTATATGGACTCCGGTGTATTCTCTCTGTATATGGACTCCTGTGTATTCTCTCTGTATATGGACTCCTGCGTATTCTCTCTGTATATGGACTCCTGTGTATTCTCTCTGTACATGGACTCCTGCGTATTCTCTCTGTATATGGACTCCTGTGTATTCTCTCTGTATATGGACTCCTGCGTATTCTCTCTGTATATGGACTCCAGTGTATTCTCTCTGTATATGGACTCCAGTGTATTCTCTCTGTATATGGACTCCTGTGTATTCTCTCTGTATATGGACTCCTGTGTATTCTCTCTGTATATGGACTCCCCCTTGTAGCCTCCTTTCTGGTATATGTCAGTCTTCCGGTCATAATGGGAGTTACCTGTCCTTGATTGCGCAGGTATCGATCTGCAGCTCGGAGAAGTTCCCCAGGAACCCGCGCTGCACGGAGATCAGGTCCTTGGGTTGATTGTCTATGAATATCAGCCTCATGCATCCTTGGAATGAGGAGATGGGATTGGTGCAGGAGGGTTGGGCGCGCGGCTCCGGGCAGCCTGCAGAGACAGAATCTCATCACATCAAGGATAATGCAGTTATTATCTACTGAGGAATGTCCCGGATCCTCAATATTCCCCACATTTCCAATATCATCACCATGCACCAGCAGCTCAGGAAGGCGAGGCCGGATTATTCCGGAAGGGTTATTAATGCCAGTGACTGCACAGAGGGAAGAGGCTGCATTATGGCGTCGGACGTACAGGCAGAGCTGCATGCTATCCTGACGTTCCACGCTTCTCTTACTCTATAGGTGACCTGTCTATCCACCATTAATTCCAGTCATGACTGAGCATCTTACCTCCAAAGAAGTACTGGTGGCCAGTAGAGATCTGTGCCGGGAGCGTGGCCCGGACGGATGAGGCCGCCCCGTTATCCAGGGACAGGGCGATGCGGTGTCTCCTCGCGTTGATGGTGACCGAGTGCCACAATCCGTCATTCAAGTCACTGCCTGGAAAGAGAAGATTACTCCTGAACATCAGCAGAAGACGAGAGGAGGAATCTCAGCAACATCTCCCCGCGCTCCGGCGCCTCCAGGCCCCGATTCTCCATATTTCTGGGCATCGGTCTTTTCTCCTCTCTGTGTTCCTGACCTCACACTTAATAATCAGAAGATCTGAATTATGTGTCCCCACCCGAGAAAACAAAGAAACAACTTCCCACCAGTGACCCCCAAATAACTGCTGTGTCATAAACTTTGTATCTCAAGAATGAAAAATAAACCTGATCCATGAGGAGCTCAGGCTTCTGCGGTGAGAGACGTAAAGACGTCGGCTCCATCTGTCGCTGCGACCGATCGTGTGTTCTTTACAGTAAGAGCGGTAGAATGCTCGAACATTGGAGAATAAAGAACAATGAAGGGTCTAATCTGACAGGTGTGAGGGACGTGAGTCCTGGAGACCGAAGTCGTGACCCGATACAATGTAGAAAACAGTTTGTTACAAGGATTAGAGGGACAGCGAGGCGCTAATAATGCGGAGACTCACAGACAAGGGAGGCGACTTCAATACAAGGAAGTTTCTTCTAAACTGTTGTAAGAAATTAGATGAAAAGTTCCAATTTTTTTGTAAAGAACCATCCAGGGCCCTTTCTTATAATAATGTCCCCATCAAGGGCCCCTTCTTATAATAATGTCCCCATCCTGGGCCCCTTCCTATAATAATGTCCCCATCCTGGGCCCCTTCCTATAATATCCCCATCCAGGGCCCCTTCCTATAATAATGTCCCCATCCTGGGCCCCTTCTTATAATAATGTCCCCATCCTGGGCCCCTTCCTATAATATCCCCATCCAGGGCCCCTTCCTATAATAATGTCCCCATCCAGGGCCCCTTCTTATAATAATGTCCCCATCCTGGGCCCCTTCCTATAATAATGTCCCCATCCTGGGCCCCTTCCTATAATAATGTCCCCATCCTGGGCCCCTTCCTATAATATCCCCATCCAGGGCCCCTTCCTATAATAATGTCCCCATCCAGGGCCCCTTCTTATAATAATATCCCCATCCAGGGCCCCTTCCTATAATAATGTCCCCATCCAGGGCCCCTTCTTATAATAATGTCCCCATCCTGGGCCCCTTCCTATAATAATGTCCCCATCCTGGGCCCCTTCCTATAATAATGTCCCCATCCTGGGCCCCTTCCTATAATATCCCCATCCAGGGCCCCTTCCTATAATAATGTCCCCATCCAGGGCCCCTTCTTATAATAATATCCCCATCCAGGGCCCCTTCCTATAATAATGTCCCCATCCAGGGCCCCTTCTTATAATAATGTCCCCATCCAGGGCCCCTTCCTATAATAATGTCCCCATCCTGGGCCCCTTCCTATAATAATGTCCCCATCCTGGGCCCCTTCCTATAATATCCCCATCCAGGGCCCCTTCCTATAATAATGTCCCCATCCAGGGCCCCTTCTTATAATAATATCCCCATCCAGGGCCCCTTCCTATAATAATGTCCCCATCCTGGGCCCCTTCCTATAATAATGTCCCCTTCCTGGGCCCCTTCCTATAATATCCCCATCCAGGGCCCCTTCCTATAATAATGTCCCCATCCTGGGCCCCTTCCTATAATAATATCCCCATCCTGGGCCCCTTCCTATAATAATATCCCCATCCAGGGCCCCTTCCTATAATAATGTCCCCATCCTGGGCCCCTTCCTATAATAATGTCCCCATCCTGGGCCCCTTCCTATAATATCCCCATCCTGGGCCCCTTCTTATAATAATGTCCGCATCCAGGGCCCCTTCCTATAATAATATCCCCATCCTGGGCCCCTTCCTATAATAATATCCCCATCCAGGGCCCCTTCCTATAATAATATCCCATCCTGGGCCCCTTCCTATAATAATATCCCCATCCTGGGCCCCTTCCTATAATAATGTCCCCATCCTGGGCCCCTTCCTATAATAATGTCCCCATCCAGGGTCCCTTCCTATAATAATATCCCCATCCAGGGCCCCTTCCTGCTATAATGTCCCTTGTTCTACTGCTCTTTCACAACCCCTTTCCTCGTTTACACGATGTGCGGTGTCCTGCACAGCCGGTGCAGAGCCGGCAGCTGAGTTTGGTGTCCCTACCACTGGCAGCGCACGCCAACGTCAGCTGCTGCCTGTCATTGTATGGAAATGGAGAGCAATAGAGAAGGGGTTTATGCCGCGCTGTTCATCAGGAAGGAGGACAAAGAGATGGTCAATGTTCCTTTATTGTAGCTTGTTGTCTACGCGTTTCAGGAGCTCTGCTCCCTTCATCAGGACATACAGTACAAAAAAAACATATTGTATGGAAATGCAGAGGCCGGGTCTCTGTGCAGAAGCAGGCGCCACGTGAATGTGCTTCCCCGGACGCACATTCAGCTGAAATTGGCGCCTTCGGCGATCGCGATTGTTACATCACAGGAACCTACAATCAATCTGCACTGACCCGAAAACAATTTCATCACAAACCGGACAGGATGGAGCTTTGGCAACAGTCTATCACTTAGGACTTATTTCCAATATTTACCTTAATTTGCATGGGACTGCTGGTATGAAGCATGGGACTGCTGGTATGAAGCATGGGACTGCTGGTATGAAGCATGGGACTGCTGGTGTGAAGCATGGGACTGCTGTTATGAAGCATTGGACTGCTGTTATGGAGCATGGCACTGCTGTTATGAAGCATGGGACTGCTGGAATGGAGCATGGGACTGCTGTTATGAAGCATAGGACTGCTGGAATGGAGCATGGGACTGCTGTTATGAAGCATGGGACTGCTGGAATGGAGCATGGGACTGCTGTTATGGAGCATGGGACTGCTGTTATGTAGCATGGCACTGCTGTGATGAAGCATGGCACTGCTGTGATTAAGCATGGCACTGCAGTTATGAAGCATGGAACTGCTGTGATGAAGCATGGCACTGCTGTTATGAAGCATGGCACTGCTGTGATGAAGCATGGCACTGCTGTGATGAAGCATGGCACTGCTGTGATTAAGCATGGCACTGCAGTTATGAAGCATGGAACTGCTGTGATGAAGCATGGCACTGCTGTTATGAAGCATGGCACTGCTGGTATGAAGCATGGCACTGCTGGTATGAAGCATGGCACTGCTGGTATGAAGCATGGCACTGCTGTTATGAAGCATGGCACTGCTGTTATGGAGCATGGCACTGCTGTGATAAAGCATGGCACTGCTGGTATGAAGCATGGCACTGCTGGTATGACGCATGGCACTGCTGGTATGGAGCATGGCACTGCTGTGATAAAGCATGGCACTGCTGGTATGAAGCATGGCACTGCTGGTATGACGCATGGGACTGCTGGTATGGAGCATGGCACTGCTGGAATGAAGCATGGGACTGCTGGTATGAAGCATGGGACTGCTGGTATGAAGCATGGCACTGCTGGTATGAAGCATGGCACTGCTGTGATGAAGCATGGCACTGCTGTGATGAAGCATGGCACTGCTGTTATGAAGCATGGCACTGCTGTTATGGAGCATGGCACTGCTGTGATAAAGCATGGCACTGCTGGTATGAAGCATGGCACTGCTGGTATGACGCATGGGACTGCTGGTATGGAGCATTGCACTGCTGGTATGAAGCATGGGACTGCTGGTATGAAGCATGGGACTGCTGGTATGGAGCATGGCACTGCTGTTATGGAGCATGGGACTGCTGGTATGACGCATGGGACTGCTGTTATGGAGCATGGGACTGCTGGTATGGAGCATGGCACTGCTGTTATGGAACATGGCACTGCTGTTATGGAACATGGCACTGCTGTTATGGAACATGGCACTGCTGTTATGGAGCATGGCACTGCTGTTATGGAACATGGCACTGCTGTTATGGAACATGGCACTGCTGTTATGGAGCATGGCACTGCTGTTATGGAGCATGTCACTGCTGTTATGTAGCATGGCACTGCTGTTATGGAGCATGGCACTGCTGTTATGTAGCATGGCACTGCTGGTATGTAGCATGGGACTGCTGGTATGTAGCATGGCACTGCTGTTACGGAGCATGGCACTGCTGTTATGTAGCATGGCACTGCTGTTATGTAGCATGGCACTGCTGGTATGTAGCATGGCACTGCTGTTATGGAGCATGGCACTGCTGTTATGGAGCATGGCACTGCTGTTATGTAGCATGGCACTGCTGGTATGGAGCATGGGACTGCTGGTATGGAGCATGGGACTGCTGGTATGGAGCATGGGACTGCTGGTATGGAGCATGGCACTGCTGGTATGGAGCATGGCACTGCTGGTATGAAGCATGGCACTGCTGTTATGTAGCATGGGACTGCTGGTATGGAGCATGGGACTGCTGGTATGGAGCATGGCACTGCTGGTATGAAGCATGGCACTGCTGTTATGTAGCATGGCACTGCTGGTATGAAGCATGGCACTGCTGTTATGTAGCATGGCACTGCTGGTATGAAGCATGGCACTGCTGGTATGAAGCATGAGACTGCTGTTATGGAGCATGGCACTGCTGTTATGGAACATGGCACTGCTGGTATGAAGCATGGCACTGCTGGTATGACGCATGGCACTGCTGGTATGGAGCATGGCACTGCTGTGATAAAGCATGGCACTGCTGGTATGAAGCATGGCACTGCTGGTATGACGCATGGGACTGCTGGTATGGAGCATGGCACTGCTGGTATGAAGCATGGGACTGCTGGTATGAAGCATGGGACTGCTGGTATGAAGCATGGGACTGCTGTGATGAAGCATGGCACTGCTGGTATGAAGCATGGCACTGCTGTGATGAAGCATGGCACTGCTGTGATGAAGCATGGCACTGCTGTTATGATGCATGGCACTGCTGTTATGGAGCATGGCACTGCTGAGATAAAGCATGGCACTGCTGGTATGAAGCATGGCACTGCTGGTATGACGCATGGGACTGCTGGTATGGAGCATGGCACTGCTGGTATGAAGCATGGGACTGCTGGTATGAAGCATGGGACTGCTGGTATGAAGCATGGGACTGCTGGTATGGAGCATGGCACTGCTGTTATGGAGCATGGGACTGCTGGTATGACGCATGGGACTGCTGTTATGGAGCATGGGACTGCTGGTATGGAGCATGGCACTGCTGTTATGGAACATGGCACTGCTGTTATGGAACATGGCACTGCTGGTATGTAGCATGGCACTGCTGGTATGGAGCATGGCACTGCTGTTATGTAGCATGGCACTGCTGGTATGAAGCATGGCACTGCTGTTATGGAGCATGTCACTGCTGTTATGTAGCATCGCACTGCTGTTATGGAGCATGGCACTGCTGTTATGTAGCATGGCACTGCTGGTATGTAGCATGGGACTGCTGGTATGTAGCATGGCACTGCTGTTACGGAGCATGGCACTGCTGTTATGTAGCATGGCACTGCTGGTATGTAGCATGGCACTGCTGTTATGGAGCATGGCACTGCTGTTATGTAGCATGGCACTGCTGGTATGGAGCATGGGACTGCTGGTATGGAGCATGGGACTGCTGGTATGGAGCATGGCACTGCTGGTATGGAGCATGGCACTGCTGGTATGAAGCATGGCACTGCTGTTATGTAGCATGGGACTGCTGGTATGGAGCATGGGACTGCTGGTATGGAGCATGGCACTGCTGGTATGAAGCATGGCACTGCTGTTATGTAGCATGGCACTGCTGGTATGAAGCATGGCACTGCTGTTATGTAGCATGGCACTGCTGGTATGAAGCATGGCACTGCTGGTATGAAGCATGGGACTGCTGTTATGGAGCATGGCACTGCTGTTATGGAACATGGCACTGCTGTTATGGAACATGGCACTGCTGTTATGGAGCATGGCACTGCTGTTATGGAGCATGGCACTGCTGGTATGGAGCATGGCACTGCTGTTATGGAGCATGGCACTGCTGGTATGGAGCATGGCACTGCTGGTATGGAGCATGGCACTGCTGGCATGACGCATGGCACTGCTGGTATGACGCATGGGACTGCTGGTATGGAGCATGGCACTGCTGGTATGGAGCATGGGACTGCTGGTATGGAGCATGGGACTGCTGTTATGGAGCATGGCACTGCTGTTATGGAACATGGCACTGCTGTTATGGAGCATGGCACTGCTGTTATGGAGCATGGCACTGCTGGTATGGAGCATGGCACTGCTGGTATGGAGCATGGCACTGCTGGTATGGAGCATGGGACTGCTGGTATGGAGCATGGGACTGCTGGTATGGAGCATGGCACTGCTGGTATGGAGCATGGCACTGCTGGTATGAAGCATGGCACTGCTGTTATGTAGCATGGGACTGCTGGTATGGAGCATGGCACTGCTGTGATAAAGCATGGCACTTCTGGTATGAAGCATGGCACTGCTGTTATGTAGCATGGCACTGCTGGTATGAAGCATGGCACTGCTGTTATGTAGCATGGCACTGCTGGTATGAAGCATGGCACTGCTGGTATGAAGCATGGGACTGCTGTTATGGAGCATGGCACTGCTGTTATGGAACATGGCACTGCTGTTATTGAGCATGGCACTGCTGTTATTGAGCATGGCACTGCTGGTATGGAGCATGGCACTGCTGGTATGGAGCATGGCACTGCTGTTATGGAGCATGGCACTGCTGTTATGGAGCATGGCACTGCTGGTATGTAGCATGGGACTGCTGGTATGTAGCATGGCACTGCTGTTACGGAGCATGGCACTGCTGTTACGGAGCATGGCACTGCTGTTATGTAGCATGGCACTGCTGTTATGTAGCATGGCACTGCTGGTATGTAGCATGGCACTGCTGTTATGGAGCATGGCACTGCTGTTATGTAGCATGGCACTGCTGGTATGGAGCATGGGACTGCTGGTATGGAGCATGGGACTGCTGGTATGGAGCATGGGACTGCTGGTATGGAGCATGGCACTGCTGGTATGGAGCATGGCACTGCTGGTATGAAGCATGGCACTGCTGTTATGTAGCATGGGACTGCTGGTATGGAGCATGGGACTGCTGGTATGGAGCATGGCACTGCTGGTATGAAGCATGGCACTGCTGTTATGTAGCATGGCACTGCTGGTATGAAGCATGGCACTGCTGTTATGTAGCATGGCACTGCTGGTATGAAGCATGGCACTGCTGGTATGAAGCATGGGACTGCTGTTATGGAGCATGGCACTGCTGTTATGGAACATGGCACTGCTGTTATGGAGCATGGCACTGCTGTTATGGAGCATGGCACTGCTGTTATGGAGCATGGCACTGCTGGTATGGAGCATGGCACTGCTGGTATGGAGCATGGCACTGCTGTTATGGAGCATGGCACTGCTGGTATGAAGCATGGCACTGCTGGTATGACGCATGGGACTGCTGGTATGGAGCATGGCACTGCTGGTATGGAGCATGGGACTGCTGGTATGGAGCATGGGACTGCTGGTATGGAGCATGGGACTGCTGGTATGGAGCATGGCACTGCTGGTATGGAGCATGGCACTGCTGGTATGAAGCATGGCACTGCTGTTATGTAGCATGGGACTGCTGGTATGGAGCATGGCACTGCTGTGATAAAGCATGGCACTGCTGGTATGAAGCATGGCACTGCTGTTATGTAGCATGGCACTGCTGGTATGAAGCATGGCACTGCTGTTATGTAGCATGGCACTGCTGGTATGAAGCATGGCACTGCTGGTATGAAGCATGGGACTGCTGTTATGGAGCATGGCACTGCTGTTATGGAACATGGCACTGCTGTTATGGAGCATGGCACTGCTGTTATGGAGCATGGCACTGCTGTTATGGAGCATGGCACTGCTGGTATGGAGCATGGCACTGCTGGTATGGAGCATGGCACTGCTGTTATGGAGCATGGGACTGCTGGAATGGAGCATGGGACTGCTGTTATGAAGCATGGGACTGCTGGAATGGAGCATGGGACTGCTGTTATGAAGCATGGGACTGCTGGAATGGAGCATGGGACTGCTGTTATGGAGCATGGGACTGCTGTTATGTAGCATGGCACTGCTGTGATGAAGCATGGCACTGCTGTGATTAAGCATGGCACTGCAGTTATGAAGCATGGAACTGCTGTGATGAAGCATGGCACTGCTGTTATGAAGCATGGCACTGCTGTGATGAAGCATGGCACTGCTGTGATGAAGCATGGCACTGCTGTGATTAAGCATGGCACTGCAGTTATGAAGCATGGAACTGCTGTGATGAAGCATGGCACTGCTGTTATGAAGCATGGCACTGCTGGTATGAAGCATGGCACTGCTGGTATGAAGCATGGCACTGCTGGTATGAAGCATGGCACTGCTGTTATGAAGCATGGCACTGCTGTTATGGAGCATGGCACTGCTGTGATAAAGCATGGCACTGCTGGTATGAAGCATGGCACTGCTGGTATGACGCATGGCACTGCTGGTATGGAGCATGGCACTGCTGTGATAAAGCATGGCACTGCTGGTATGAAGCATGGCACTGCTGGTATGAAGCATGGGACTGCTGGTATGGAGCATGGCACTGCTGGTATGAAGCATGGGACTGCTGGTATGAAGCATGGGACTGCTGGTATGAAGCATGGCACTGCTGGTATGAAGCATGGCACTGCTGTGATGAAGCATGGCACTGCTGTGATGAAGCATGGCACTGCTGTTATGAAGCATGGCACTGCTGTTATGGAGCATGGCACTGCTGTGATAAAGCATGGCACTGCTGGTATGAAGCATGGCACTGCTGGTATGACGCATGGGACTGCTGGTATGGAGCATTGCACTGCTGGTATGAAGCATGGGACTGCTGGTATGAAGCATGGGACTGCTGGTATGGAGCATGGCACTGCTGTTATGGAGCATGGGACTGCTGGTATGACGCATGGGACTGCTGTTATGGAGCATGGGACTGCTGGTATGGAGCATGGCACTGCTGTTATGGAACATGGCACTGCTGTTATGGAACATGGCACTGCTGGTATGTAGCATGGCACTGCTGGTATGGAGCATGGCACTGCTGTTATGGAGCATGTCACTGCTGTTATGTAGCATGGCACTGCTGTTATGGAGCATGGCACTGCTGTTATGTAGCATGGCACTGCTGGTATGTAGCATGGGACTGCTGGTATGTAGCATGGCACTGCTGTTACGGAGCATGGCACTGCTGTTATGTAGCATGGCACTGCTGTTATGTAGCATGGCACTGCTGGTATGTAGCATGGCACTGCTGTTATGGAGCATGGCACTGCTGTTATGGAGCATGGCACTGCTGTTATGTAGCATGGCACTGCTGGTATGGAGCATGGGACTGCTGGTATGGAGCATGGGACTGCTGGTATGGAGCATGGGACTGCTGGTATGGAGCATGGCACTGCTGGTATGGAGCATGGCACTGCTGGTATGAAGCATGGCACTGCTGTTATGTAGCATGGGACTGCTGGTATGGAGCATGGGACTGCTGGTATGGAGCATGGCACTGCTGGTATGAAGCATGGCACTGCTGTTATGTAGCATGGCACTGCTGGTATGAAGCATGGCACTGCTGTTATGTAGCATGGCACTGCTGGTATGAAGCATGGCACTGCTGGTATGAAGCATGAGACTGCTGTTATGGAGCATGGCACTGCTGTTATGGAACATGGCACTGCTGGTATGAAGCATGGCACTGCTGGTATGACGCATGGCACTGCTGGTATGGAGCATGGCACTGCTGTGATAAAGCATGGCACTGCTGGTATGAAGCATGGCACTGCTGGTATGACGCATGGGACTGCTGGTATGGAGCATGGCACTGCTGGTATGAAGCATGGGACTGCTGGTATGAAGCATGGGACTGCTGGTATGAAGCATGGCACTGCTGGTATGAAGCATGGCACTGCTGTGATGAAGCATGGCACTGCTGTGATGAAGCATGGCACTGCTGTTATGATGCATGGCACTGCTGTTATGGAGCATGGCACTGCTGTGATAAAGCATGGCACTGCTGGTATGAAGCATGGCACTGCTGGTATGACGCATGGGACTGCTGGTATGGAGCATGGCACTGCTGGTATGAAGCATGGGACTGCTGGTATGAAGCATGGGACTGCTGGTATGAAGCATGGGACTGCTGGTATGGAGCATGGCACTGCTGTTATGGAGCATGGGACTGCTGGTATGACGCATGGGACTGCTGTTATGGAGCATGGGACTGCTGGTATGGAGCATGGCACTGCTGTTATGGAACATGGCACTGCTGTTATGGAACATGGCACTGCTGGTATGTAGCATGGCACTGCTGGTATGGAGCATGGCACTGCTGTTATGTAGCATGGCACTGCTGGTATGAAGCATGGCACTGCTGTTATGGAGCATGTCACTGCTGTTATGTAGCATCGCACTGCTGTTATGGAGCATGGCACTGCTGTTATGTAGCATGGCACTGCTGGTATGTAGCATGGGACTGCTGGTATGTAGCATGGCACTGCTGTTACGGAGCATGGCACTGCTGTTATGTAGCATGGCACTGCTGGTATGTAGCATGGCACTGCTGTTATGGAGCATGGCACTGCTGTTATGTAGCATGGCACTGCTGGTATGGAGCATGGGACTGCTGGTATGGAGCATGGGACTGCTGGTATGGAGCATGGCACTGCTGGTATGGAGCATGGCACTGCTGGTATGAAGCATGGCACTGCTGTTATGTAGCATGGGACTGCTGGTATGGAGCATGGGACTGCTGGTATGGAGCATGGCACTGCTGGTATGAAGCATGGCACTGCTGTTATGTAGCATGGCACTGCTGGTATGAAGCATGGCACTGCTGTTATGTAGCATGGCACTGCTGGTATGAAGCATGGCACTGCTGGTATGAAGCATGGGACTGCTGTTATGGAGCATGGCACTGCTGTTATGGAACATGGCACTGCTGTTATGGAGCATGGCACTGCTGTTATGGAGCATGGCACTGCTGGTATGGAGCATGGCACTGCTGGTATGGAGCATGGCACTGCTGGTATGGAGCATGGCACTGCTGGTATGGAGCATGGCACTGCTGGTATGGAGCATGGCACTGCTGGCATGACGCATGGCACTGCTGGTATGACGCATGGGACTGCTGGTATGGAGCATGGCACTGCTGGTATGGAGCATGGGACTGCTGGTATGGAGCATGGGACTGCTGTTATGGAGCATGGCACTGCTGTTATGGAACATGGCACTGCTGTTATGGAGCATGGCACTGCTGGTATGGAGCATGGCACTGCTGGTATGGAGCATGGGACTGCTGGTATGGAGCATGGGACTGCTGGTATGGAGCATGGCACTGCTGGTATGGAGCATGGCACTGCTGGTATGAAGCATGGCACTGCTGTTATGTAGCATGGGACTGCTGGTATGGAGCATGGCACTGCTGTGATAAAGCATGGCACTTCTGGTATGAAGCATGGCACTGCTGTTATGTAGCATGGCACTGCTGGTATGAAGCATGGCACTGCTGTTATGTAGCATGGCACTGCTGGTATGAAGCATGGCACTGCTGGTATGAAGCATGGGACTGCTGTTATGGAGCATGGCACTGCTGTTATGGAACATGGCACTGCTGTTATTGAGCATGGCACTGCTGTTATGGAGCATGGCACTGCTGGTATGGAGCATGGCACTGCTGGTATGGAGCATGGCACTGCTGTTATGGAGCATGGCACTGCTGTTATGGAGCATGGCACTGCTGGTATGTAGCATGGGACTGCTGGTATGTAGCATGGCACTGCTGTTACGGAGCATGGCACTGCTGTTACGGAGCATGGCACTGCTGTTATGTAGCATGGCACTGCTGTTATGTAGCATGGCACTGCTGGTATGTAGCATGGCACTGCTGTTATGGAGCATGGCACTGCTGTTATGTAGCATGGCACTGCTGGTATGGAGCATGGGACTGCTGGTATGGAGCATGGGACTGCTGGTATGGAGCATGGGACTGCTGGTATGGAGCATGGCACTGCTGGTATGGAGCATGGCACTGCTGGTATGAAGCATGGCACTGCTGTTATGTAGCATGGGACTGCTGGTATGGAGCATGGGACTGCTGGTATGGAGCATGGCACTGCTGGTATGAAGCATGGCACTGCTGTTATGTAGCATGGCACTGCTGGTATGAAGCATGGCACTGCTGTTATGTAGCATGGCACTGCTGGTATGAAGCATGGCACTGCTGGTATGAAGCATGGGACTGCTGTTATGGAGCATGGCACTGCTGTTATGGAACATGGCACTGCTGTTATGGAGCATGGCACTGCTGTTATGGAGCATGGCACTGCTGTTATGGAGCATGGCACTGCTGGTATGGAGCATGGCACTGCTGGTATGGAGCATGGCACTGCTGTTATGGAGCATGGCACTGCTGGTATGAAGCATGGCACTGCTGGTATGACGCATGGGACTGCTGGTATGGAGCATGGCACTGCTGGTATGGAGCATGGGACTGCTGGTATGGAGCATGGGACTGCTGGTATGGAGCATGGGACTGCTGGTATGGAGCATGGCACTGCTGGTATGGAGCATGGCACTGCTGGTATGAAGCATGGCACTGCTGTTATGTAGCATGGGACTGCTGGTATGGAGCATGGCACTGCTGTGATAAAGCATGGCACTGCTGGTATGAAGCATGGCACTGCTGTTATGTAGCATGGCACTGCTGGTATGAAGCATGGCACTGCTGTTATGTAGCATGGCACTGCTGGTATGAAGCATGGCACTGCTGGTATGAAGCATGGGACTGCTGTTATGGAGCATGGCACTGCTGTTATGGAACATGGCACTGCTGTTATGGAGCATGGCACTGCTGTTATGGAGCATGGCACTGCTGTTATGGAGCATGGCACTGCTGGTATGGAGCATGGCACTGCTGGTATGGAGCATGGCACTGCTGTTATGGAGCATGGCACTGCTGTTATGGAGCATGGCACTGCTGGTATGAAGCATGGCACTGCTGGTATGACGCATGGGACTGCTGGTATGGAGCATGGCACTGCTGGTATGAAGCATGGGACTGCTGGTATGAAGCATGGGACTGCTGGTATGGAGCATGGCACTGCTGTTATGGAGCATGGGACTGCTGGTATGACGCATGGGACTGCTGTTATGGAGCATGGGACTGCTGGTATGGAGCATGGCACTGCTGTTATGGAACATGGCACTGCTGTTATGGAACATGGCACTGCTGGTATGTAGCATGGCACTGCTGGTATGGAGCATGGCACTGCTGTTATGTAGCATGGCACTGCTGGTATGAAGCATGGCACTGCTGTTATGGAGCATGTCACTGCTGTTATGTAGCATGGCACTGCTATTATGGAGCATGGCACTGCTGTTATGTAGCATGGCACTGCTGGTATGTAGCATGGGACTGCTGGTATGTAGCATGGCACTGCTGTTACGGAGCATGGCACTGCTGTTATGTAGCATGGCACTGCTGTTATGTAGCATGGCACTGCTGTTATGTAGCATGGCACTGCTGGTATGTAGCATGGCACTGCTGTTATGGAGCATGGCACTGCTGTTATGTAGCATGGCACTGCTGGTATGGAGCATGGGACTGCTGGTATGGAGCATGGGACTGCTGGTATGGAGCATGGGACTGCTGGTATGGAGCATGGCACTGCTGGTATGGAGCATGGCACTGCTGGTATGAAGCATGGCACTGCTGTTATGTAGCATGGGACTGCTGGTATGGAGCATGGGACTGCTGGTATGGAGCATGGCACTGCTGGTATGAAGCATGGCACTGCTGTTATGTAGCATGGCACTGCTGGTATGAAGCATGGCACTGCTGTTATGTAGCATGGCACTGCTGGTATGAAGCATGGCACTGCTGGTATGAAGCATGGGACTGCTGTTATGGAGCATGGCACTGCTGTTATGGAACATGGCACTGCTGTTATGGAGCATGGCACTGGTGTTATGGAGCATGGCACTGCTGGTATGGAGCATGGCACTGCTGGTATGGAGCATGGCACTGCTGGTATGGAGCATGGCACTGCTGTTATGGAGCATGGCACTGCTGGTATGGAGCATGGCACTGCTGTTATGGAGCATGGCACTGCTGGTATGGAGCATGGCACTGCTGGTATGGAGCATGGCACTGCTGGTATGGAGCATGGCACTGCTGGTATGGAGCATGGCACTGCTGTTATGGAGCATGGGACTGCTGGTATGACGCATGGGACTGCTGTTATGGAGCATGGGACTGCTGGTATGGAGCATGGCACTGCTGTTATGGAACATGGCACTGCTGTTATGGAACATGGCACTGCTGGTATGTAGCATGGCACTGCTGTTATGTAGCATGGCACTGCTGGTATGAAGCATGGCACTGCTGTTATGGAGCATGTCACTGCTGTTATGGAGCATGGGACTGCTGGTATGGAGCATGGGACTGCTGGTATGGAGCATGTCACTGCTGTTATGTAGCATGGCACTGCTGTTATGGAGCATGGCACTGCTGTTATGTAGCATGGCACTGCTGGTATGGAGCATGGGACTGCTGGTATGGAGCATGGGACTGCTGGTATGGAGCATGGGACTGCTGGTATGGAGCATGGCACTGCTGGTATGAAGCATGGCACTGCTGTTATGTAGCATGGGACTGCTGGTATGGAGCATGGGACTGCTGGTATGGAGCATGGCACTGCTGGTATGAAGCATGGCACTGCTGTTATGTAGCATGGCACTGCTGGTATGAAGCATGGCACTGCTGGTATGAAGCATGGGACTGCTGTTATGTAGCATGGCACTGCTGTTATGGAACATGGCACTGCTGTTATGGAGCATGGCACTGCTGTTATGGAGCATGGCACTGCAAGTATGGAGCATGGCACTGCAGGTATGGACCATGGCACTGCTGTTATGGAACATGGCACTGCTGTTATGGAGCATGGCACTGCAAGTATGGAGCATGGCACTGCAGGTATGGACCATGGCACTGCTGTTATGGAGCATGGCACTGCTGGTATGGAGCATGGCACTGCTGTGATGATTCTCTCCGGCCTCAGTTTTGCTCCTCAGTCTTTTTTTCTAGAATTTCCATTTCAATACTGATTTTTTATGATATAAACTCCCTGAATGTGTCTCTGTGAAACCAATCAGCGCCGGCTCCTGATGTGATTGTCAATAACTGAAATACCAACGGGAGTCCTGGGGAACGCCGCGAGGAATCACCACCAACACCGCGAGCACCGGAAAATGGCCCAGAATGTGGAGCCGTAAAATGCTCCGTGCGCTGCTCTAGACGCCCGGACCCCACAGCATCACTCTGAGAGATGACCGGCTACATCTTCATATTGATGGCGCATCAAGCTCCAAAATCATATGGAGACACGAGACATTGTGTACAGTCAGCTACACCGCGCGGGACACCACTGCGTACTGGCCATTGTCACCTACACCGCGCGGGACACCACTGCGTACTGGCCATTGTCACCTACACCACGCGGGACACCACTGCGTACTGGCCATTGTCACCTACACCGCGCGGGACACCACTGCGTACTGGCCATTGTCACCTACACCGCGCGGGACACCACTGCGTACTGGCCATTGTCACCTACACCGCGCGGGACACCACTGCGTACTGGCCATTGTCACCTACACCGCGCGGGACACCACTGCGTACTGGCCATTGTCACCTACACCGCGCAGGACACCACTGCGTACTGGCCATTGTCACCTACACCGCGCGGGACACCACTGCGTACTGGCCATTGTCACCTACACCGCGCGGGACACCACTGCGTACTGGCCATTGTCACCTACACAGCGCGGGACACCACTGCGTACTGCCAATTCCTTCTAGTTCTGTCCATTGTCATTGGCATTGGGTTATATAGTGTTTCTGGCAATCACCGGACACTTATCCCTTGGATCGCGTCTGGGGTGACCGTATATATATATATATATATATATATATATATATATATATATATATATGGTGCATTACTATTGTGGTGAAGGACATCAACACTATAGAGGCACGTGGATGTGTCCCTCCATATTATGTATAGAGGAGGCGCCCGGTACCAGGTGGTCTTTGGCCCTTTCTTGAGGTCAGATACCATTTGTCATAGAAGAATGACATGATGCTGGGGGAGCAAAAGCCTGGGGACATTTTTATTCTAAAGTGTCTTAATATTAAATGCATTAGAATTTCAGTGATCGTTTTGTACAGAATTGTTGAGGATTTTGTTTGCGGTAAAAAGTTAAATCTGATTTATTAAGGGAAAATTCTGAAACACCGTTCACCCTGTCCATGTTCTCATGGTTACAGATTATAAAAACAGCCTGTGTGTGATCACGCATGGATCTGCATGGAGATGCAGGCGGAGGGAGCGATGCCGGAGGGGGAGTGATGCAGGAGGGAGGGAGCGATATAGGAGGGGGGAGCGATACAGGAGGGGGGAGCAAGGCAGGAGAGGGAAAACGATGAAGGAGGAGGTAGAGATGCAGGAGGAGGGAGAGATGTAGGAGGGGGGAGAGATGCAGGAGGAGGGAGAGATGCAGGAGGAGGGAGAGATGCAGGAGGGGGGAGAGATGCAGGAGGGGGGGAGAGATGCAGGAGGAGGGAGAGATGCAGGAGGAGGGAGAGATGCAGGAGGGGGGAGAGATGCAGGAGGAGGGAGAGATGCAGGAGGGGGGAGAGATGCAGGAGGAGGGAGAGATGCAGGAGGGGGGAGAGATGCAGGAGGGGGGAGAGATGCAGGAGGGGGGAGAGATGCAGGAGGGGGGAGAGATGCAGGAGGGGGGAGAGATGCAGGAGGAGGGAGAGATGCAGGAGGAGGGAGAGATGCAGGAGGAGGGAGAGATGCAGGAGGGGGGAGAGATGCAGGAGGAGGGAGAGATGTAGGAGGAGGGAGAGATGCAGGAGGAGGGAGAGATGTAGGAGGGGGGGAGAGATGCAGGAGGAGGGAGAGATGTAGGAGGGGGGAGAGATGCAGGAGGAGGGAGAGATGCAGGAGGGGGGGAGAGATGCAGGAGGAGGGAGAGATGCAGGAGGGGGGAGAGATGCAGGAGGAGGGAGAGATGTAGGAGGGGGGAGAGATGCAGGAGGAGGGAGAGATGCAGGAGGGGGGAGAGATGCAGGAGGGGGGGAGAGATGCAGGAGGGGGGGAGAGATGCAGGAGGAGGGAGAGATGCAGGAGGGGGGAGAGATGCAGGAGGAGGGAGAGATGCAGGAGGGGGGAGAGATGCAGGAGGAGGGAGAGATGCAGGAGGGGGGAGAGATGCAGGAGGAAGGAGAGATGTAGGAGGAGGGAGAGATGTAGGAGGGGGGAGAGATGCAGGAGGAGGGAGAGATGTAGGAGGGGGAGAGATGCAGGAGGAGGGAGAGATGCAGGAGGGGGAGAGATGCAGGAGGAGGGAGAGATGCAGGAGGGGGGAGAGATGCAGGAGGAGGGAGAGATGTAGGAGGGGGGAGAGATGCAGGAGGAGGGAGAGATGCAGGAGGGGGGAGAGATGCAGGAGGAGGGAGAGATGTAGGAGGAGGGAGAGATGTAGGAGGGGGGAGAGATGCAGGAGGAGGGAGAGATGTAGGAGGGGGGAGAGATGCAGGAGGAGGGAGAGATGTAGGAGGGGGGAGAGATGCAGGAGGAGGGAGAGATGCAGGAGGGGGAGAGATGCAGGAGGAGGGAGAGATGTAGGAGGAGGGAGAGATGTAGGAGGGGGGAGAGATGCAGGAGGAGGAGAGATGCAGGAGGGGGGAGAGATGCAGGAGGAGGGAGAGATGTAGGAGGGGGGAGCGATGCAGGAGGGGGGAGCGATGCAGGAGGGGGGAGAGATGCAGGAGGGAATGATGCAGGAGGAGGGAGAGATGCAGGAGGGGGGAGAGATGCAGGAGGGGGAGTGATGCAGGAGGGAGAGATGCAGGAGGGGGGAGCGATGCAGGAGGGGGGAGCGATGCAGGAGGGGGGGAGAGATGCAGGAGGGAATGATGCAGGAGGAGGGAGAGATGCAGGAGGGGGGAGAGATGCAGGAGGGGGAGTGATGCAGAGGAGGGAGAGATGCAGGAGGAGGGAGAGATGCAGGAGGAGGGAGAGATGCAGGAGGGAATGATGCAGGAGGAGGGAGAGATGCAGGAGGGGGAGTGATGCAGGAGGGGGAGGGATGCAGGAGGAGGGAGAGATGCAGGAGGAGGGAGAGATGCAGGAGGGAATGATGCAGGAGGAGGGGAGAGATGCAGGAGGGGGGAGAGATGCAGGAGGGAGAGATGCAGGAGGAGGAGAGATGCAGGAGGAGGGAGAGATGCAGGAGGAGGGAGAGATGCAGGAGGGAATGATGCAGGAGGAGGGAGAGATGCAGGAGGGGGGAGAGATGCAGGAGGGGGAGTGATGCAGGAGGGGGGAGCGATGCAGGAGGAGGGAGAGATGCAGGAGGGAGAGATGCAGGAGGAGGAGAGATGCAGGAGGGGGGGAGAGATGTAGGAGGGGGGAGAGATGTAGGAGGGGGAGAGATGCAGGAGGAGGGAGAGATGCAGGAGGGAATGATGCAGGAGGGGGAAGCAATGCAGGAGGGTGGAGCGATGCAGGAGGGGAGTGATGCAGGAGGGGAGAGCGATGTAGGAGGAGGGAGAGATGCAGGAGGGAGAGATGCAGGAGGAGGAGAGATGTAGGAGGGGGGAGAGATGCAGGAGGAGGGAGAGATGCAGGAGGGGGAGAGATGCAGGAGGAGGGAGAGATGTAGGAGGAGGGGAGAGATGTAGGAGGGGGGAGAGATGTAGGAGGAGGGAGAGATGTAGGAGGGGGGAGAGATGCAGGAGGAGGGAGAGATGCAGGAGGGGGGAGAGATGCAGGAGGAGGGAGAGATGCAGGAGGGGGGAGAGATGCAGGAGGAGGGAGAGATGTAGGAGGAGGGAGAGATGTAGGAGGGGGGAGAGATGCAGGAGGAGGGAGAGATGCAGGAGGAGGGAGAGATGCAGGAGGGGGGAGAGATGCAGGAGGAGGGAGAGATGTAGGAGGGGGGAGCGATGCAGGAGGGGGGAGCGATGCAGGAGGGGGGAGAGATGCAGGAGGGAATGATGCAGGAGGAGGGAGAGATGCAGGAGGGGGGGAGAGATGCAGGAGGGGGAGTGATGCAGGAGGGAGAGATGCAGGAGGGGGGAGCGATGCAGGAGGGGGGAGCGATGCAGGAGGGGGGGAGATGCAGGAGGGAATGATGCAGGAGGAGGGAGAGATGCAGGAGGGGGGAGAGATGCAGGAGGGGGAGTGATGCAGGAGGGAGAGATGCAGGAGGAGGAGAGAGATGCAGGAGGAGGGAGAGATGCAGGAGGAGGGAGAGATGCAGGAGGGAATGATGCAGGAGGAGAGAGATGCAGGAGGGGGGAGAGATGCAGGAGGGGGAGTGATGCAGGAGGGGAGGGATGCAGGAGGAGGGAGAGATGCAGGAGGAGGAGAGATGCAGGAGGGAATGATGCAGGAGGAGGGAGAGATGCAGGAGGGGGGAGAGATGCAGGAGGGGAGTGATGCAGGAGGAGGGAGATGCAGGAGGAGGGAGAGATGCAGGAGGAGGAGGAGAGATGCAGGAGGGAATGATGCAGGAGGAGGGAGAGATGCAGGAGGGGGGAGAGATGCAGGAGGGGGAGTGATGCAGGAGGGGGGAGCGATGCAGGAGGAGGGAGAGATGCAGGAGGGAGAGATGCAGGAGGAGGGAGAGATGCAGGAGGGAATGATGCAGGAGGGAATGATGCAGGAGGAGGGAGAGATGCAGGAGGAGGGAGAGATGCAGGAGGGGGAGAGATGCAGGAGGAGGGAGAGATGCAGGAGGAGGGAGAGATGCAGAGAGGGGCGGAGGAGATGTAGGAGGGGGGAGAGATGTAGGAGGGGGAGAGATGCAGGAGGAGGGAGAGATGCAGGAGGAGGGAGAGATGCAGGAGGGGGGAGAGATGTAGGAGGGGAGGAGCGATGTAGGAGGGGGAGAGATGCAGGAGGAGGGAGAGATGCAGGAGGGAAGGATGCAGGAGGGGGAGATGATGCAGGAGGGGAGAGCGAGTAGGAGGAGGGAATGCAGGAGGAGGGAGAGATGCAGGAGGAGGGAGAGATGCAGGAGGGAATGATGCAGGAGGAGGGAGAGATGCCGGAGGAGGGAGAGATGCAGGAGGAGGGAGAGATGCAGGAGGAGGGAGAGATGCAGGAAGAGGAGAGATGCAGGAGGAGGGAGAGATGCAGGAGGGAATGATGCAGGAGGAGGGAGAGATGCAGGAGGAGGGAGAGATGCAGGAGGGAATGATGCAGGAGGAGGGAGAGATGCAGGAGGAGGGAGAGATGCAGGAGGAGGGAGAGATGCAGGAGGGAGAGATGCAGAAGGAGGGAGAGATGCAGAAGGAGGGAGAGATGCAGGAGGGGGGAGAGATGCAGGAGGAGGGAGAGATGCAGGAGGAGGGAGAGATGCAGGAGGGGGGAGCGATGCAGGAGGGGGAAGAGATGCAGGACGAGGGAGAGATGTAGGAGGAGGGAGAGATGCAGGAGGGAGAGATGCAGGAGGAGGGAGAGATGCAGGAGGGAGAGATGCAGGAGGAGGGAGAGATGCAGGAGGAGGGAGAGATGCAGGAAGAGGGAGAGATGCAGGAGGGGGGAGAGATGCAGGAGGAGGGAGAGATGCAGGAGGAGGGAGAGATGCAGGAGGGAATGATGCAGGAGGAGGGAGAGATGCAGGAGGAGGGAGAGATGCAGGAGGAGGGAGAGATGCAGGAGGAGGGAGAGATGCACGAGGAGGGAGAGATGCAGGAGGAGGGAGAGATGCAGGAGGGAGAGATGCAGAAGGAGGGAGAGATGCAGGAGGGGGAGAGATGCAGGAGGAGGGAGAGATGCAGGAGGAGGGAGAGATGCAGGAGGGGGGAGCGATGCAGGAGGGGGAAGAGATGCAGGAGGAGGGAGAGCTGTAGGAGGAGGGAGAGATGCAGGAGGGGGGAGAGATGCAGGAGAAGGGAGAGATGCAGGAGGGAGAGATGCAGGAGGAGGGAGAGATGCAGGAGGAGGGAGAGATGCAGGAGGAGGGAGAGATGCAGAAGGAGGGAGAGATGCAGGAGGGGGAGAGATGCAGGAGGAGGGAGAGATGCAGGAGGAGGGAGAGATGCAGGAGGGGGGAGAGATGCAGGAGGAGGGAGAGATGCAGGAGGGAGAGATGCAGAAGGAGGGGAGAGATGCAGGAGGGGGGAGATATGCAGGAGGGGGGAGAGATGCAGGCGGGGGGAGAGATGCAGGAGGGGGAGAGATGCAGGAGGAGGGAGAGATGCAGGAGGGGGGAGAGATGCAGGAGGAGGGAGAGATGCAGGAGGGGGGAGAGATGCAGGAGGGGGGAGAGATGCAGGAGGGGGGAGAGATGCAGGAGGAGGGAGAGATGCAGGAGGAGGGAGAGATGCAGGAGGAGGGAGAGATGCAGGAGGAGGGAGAGATGCAGGAGGAGGGAGAGATGCAGGAGGAGGGAGAGATGCAGGAGGAGGGAGAGATGCAGGAGGAGGGAGAGATGCAGGAGGGGGAGAGATGCAGGAGGAGGGAGAGATGCAGGAGGAGGGAGAGATGCAGGAGGAGGGAGACATGCAGGAGGAGGGAGAGATGCAGGAGGGAGAGATGCAGGAGGAGGGAGAGATGCAGGAGGGAATGATGCAGGAGTAGGGAGAGATGCAGGAGGGGGAGAGATGCAGGAGGAGGGAGAGATGCAGGAGGGGAGAGATGCAGGAGGAGGGAGAGATGCAGGAGGGGGGAGAGATGCAGGAGGGAGAGATGCAGGAGGGAGAGATGCAGGAGGAGGGAGAGATGCAGGAGGGAATGATGCAGGAGGAGGGAGAGATGCAGGAGGAGGGAGAGATGCAGGAGGAGGGAGAGATGCAGGAGGAGGGAGAGATGCAGGAGGGGGAGAGATGCAGGAGGAGGGAGAGATGCAGGAGGAGGGAGAGATGCAGGAGGGAGAGATGCAGGAGGGAGAGATGCAGGAGGAGGGAGAGATGCAGGAGGGAATGATGCAGGAGGAGGAGAGATGCAGGAGGGGGGAGTGATGCAGGAGGAGGGAGAGATGCAGGAGGAGGGAGAGATGCAGGAGGGAGAGATGCAGGAGGGAGCGATGCAGGAGGAGGGAGAGATGCAGGAGGGAGTGATGCAGGAGGGGGAGTGATGCAGGAGGAGGGAGAGATGCAGGAGGAGGGAGAGATGCAGGAGGGAATGATGCAGGAGGGGGGAGCGATGCAGGAGGGTAGTGATGCAGGAGGGGGAGCGATGTAGGAGGGGAGTGATGCAGGAGGGGGGAGCGATGCAGGAGGGGGGAGTGATGCAGGAGGGGGGAGTGATGCAGGAGGGGAGTGATGCAGGAGGGGAGTGATGCAGGAGGGGGAGTGATGCGAGGAGGGGGGGAGTGATGCAGGAGGGGGGAGTGATGCAGGAGGGGGGAGTGATGCAGGAGGGGGAGTGATGCAGGAGGGGGAGAGATGCAGGAGGGGGGAGAGATGCAGGAGGAGGGAGAGATGCAGGAGGAGGGAGAGATGCAGGAGGAGGGAGAGATGCAGGAGGAGGGAGAGATGCAGGAGGGGGGGAGCGATGCAGGAGGGGAGCGATGCAGGAGGGGGGAGTGATGCAGGAGGGGAGAGATGCAGGAGGGGGGAGCGATGCAGGAGGAGGGAGAGATGCAGGAGGAGGGAGAGATGCAGGAGCGGGGAGTGATGCAGGAGGGGGGAGCGATGCAGGAGGGGAGTGATGCAGGAGGAGGGAGAGATGCAGGAGGAGGGAGAGATGCAGGAGGGAATGATGCAGGAGGGGGGAGTGATGCAGGAGGGGGGAGTGATGCAGGAGGGGGGAGTGATGCAGGAGGGGAGTGATGCAGGAGGGGGGAGAGATGCAGGAGGGGGGAGCGATGCAGGAGGAGGGAGCGATGCAGGAGGGGGGAGCGATGCAGGAGGGTAGTGATGCAGGAGGGGGGGTGATGCAGGAGGGGGGAGTGATGCAGGAGGGGAGTGATGCAGGAGGAGGGAGAGATGCAGGAGGGGGGAGAGATGCAGGAGGGGAGTGATGCAGGAGGGGAGTGATGCAGGAGGGGGGAGAGATGCAGGAGGGGAGTGATGCAGGAGGGGGGGAGTGATGCAGGAGGAGGGAATGATGCAGGAGGGAGGAGCGATGCAGGAGGAGGGAATGATGCAGGAGGGGGGAGCAATGCAGGAGGGTAGTGATGCAGGAGGGGGGAGCGATGCAGGAGGGTAGTGATGCAGGAGGGGGGAGTGATGCAGGAGGGTAGTGATGCAGGAGGGGGGAGTGATGCAGGAGGGGGGAGAGATGCAGGAGGGGGAGAGATGCAGGAGGGGGAGAGATGCAGGAGGGGGAGTGATGCAGGAGGGGGGAGCGATGCAGGAGGAGGGAATGATGCAGGAGGGGGGAGCGATGCAGGAGGGTAGTGATGCAGGAGGGGGGAGCGATGCAGGAGGGTAGTGATGCAGGAGGGGGGAGTGATGCAGGAGGGTAGTGATGCAGGAGGGGGGAGTGATGCAGGAGGGGGGAGAGATGCAGGAGGGGGAGAGATGCAGGAGGGGGAGAGATGCAGGAGGGGGAGTGATGCAGGAGGGGGGAGCGATGCAGGAACTCAGAGTTTCATCTCCTTGACGAGACATTGCTGTGCACAGAAGCTGCGTGTGAGAAACGACACCAGAGTCTCCAAACCTTGGTGCATTTGTTATTTCCACCTGGTTTATGTTTAGGCTTTGTAGAAATACGATTAAAAAAAAGTAGCAAATATAGAACCCTCAGAAGAAAGACTGGAAAGGTTCTCCCTAATTGATGAGAAGGTTCGTTCTATCATTCTTCTATGAGAAATGGTGTCTGACCTCAAGAAAGGGACAAAGACCACCTGGTACCGGGCGCCTCCTCTATACATGCAATGGAGGGACATATCCACGTGCCTCTATAGTGTTGATGTCCTTCACTAAGGGGTACTTTGCACGTTGCGACATCGCTACTGCGATATCGTCGGGGTCAAATCGAAAGTGACGCACATCCGGCGCCGGTAACGACGTCGCAACGTGTAAAGCCTAGATGCACCGATAAACGATCGCAAAAGCGTCGTAAATTGGTGATCTGTGTAGCGTCGGACATTTTCATAATGTCGCACCAATAGGTGATACGATGCTGTTCCTCGTTCCTGCGGCAGCACACATCGCTGTGTATGAAGCCTCAGGAGCGAGGAACATCTCCTTACCTGCCTCCACCACCAATGTGGAAGTTTACGTCCCGCTCATCTCTGCCCATCGCACCTGCCGTGTGACGTTGCTGTGACGCCGAACGCACCTCCCCCTTAGCAAGGAGGCGGGCGCCGGCCAGAGCGACGCCGCAGGGCAGGTAAGTGCGTGTGAAGCTGCCGTAGCGATAATGTTCGCTACGGCAGCTATCACAAGATATCGCATGTGCGACGGGGGCGGGGACTATCGTGCTCGGCATCGCTACAAGCGGCTAGTGATGTCACAACGTGCAAAGTACCCCTAAGACTTGACCACAATAGTAATGCACCATATATACGGTCACCCCAGACCCAATCCAAGGGATAAGTGTCCAGTGATTGCCAGAAACACTATATAAGACCCGCAACACACATCCGTTTTTTTTGTACGTATTTGCACGTACCGGAGACACGGAGACCCATGTTATTCAATGGTAGATGGCACACACACATAAAATCACATGGAACGTGTGTCCGTGTGGTAAGTACGTGTGTGCGCTTTTCTACACGGACGACATGTCCGTTTTTGGCCGGCAGCACGCAGGCACCAGACCCACTTTAGTCTATGGGTCCGTGCCTGCACGGACCGCAACGGAGTATGTCCGTGTTCAGCACGTATTGTCCGTGTCCGTTTTTAATCACGAAATCTGCAACACTTGTTACCAATCAGGTTAATTGATGGCAAACAACAACACCAGGATCTCATGATGAATGATTAACAACGTTAATTGGGTAAGAATGCGGGCCTTGAAAAACGGACAGCGCACGGACAGCACACGTACGTATTTTATGTCAATACGGACATTACACACGCACACACGGATCGCATACACCATCACACGGATGCCATACGTACCAGAGAAACGCCCCTAAAAAACGGAACACGGACCCGAAAAACGGACCGTGAGACACGTACGTTTTTTTTTGCGGAAGTGTGTTTTAGGCCTAACCCAATGCCATTGAGAATGGACCAAACTAGAAGGAATCACTAAGAAGATCAGTGATCCCTCAACGTGACAGGAGCCAGAAGAACAAAGCTCATGATGGAGCATCCCACGAGAGAATACACGAGCATTGGGTCCAATCCCAACAGGACACATCAAAATCAAGCACCAAACCTCGGACGTTACCTGTGCTGAGGGGCTGCACGTCCCCCATCTCCTTCTGAATCATCAGCAGCAATTTCCCAGAAAACAGCTGAAGCACGAGAACCCCAGCGTCCCCGGACAGGTGAGAGGAGAGCAGGAGGCCATCCCTATTCCATGTGCGGAACTGGAAGCTGACGGAGAGGTCGTCCATGTGCCGCGTGCCCGGTAGCAGCAGGTAGCTGGAGCTGGAGCTGACGAAGGTGACGGGAACCACGTGCGGCTCCGAGCAGGAAAACGTTATATTCCCCTAGAGAAGGAGGACAGACAGGTCAACGGCACGAGAAGCAACAAAAACCAAGATGGGTCGTGCATTAACAGAACGATGGGAGGATTCTGCCTGCAGCGACTGGTGAGCACTGAGGCCCCAAAATGTGGGGAAAGGACGAGCGAGAACCAGAGGTTACAAATCTGTTCAATAAGGTCAACGGATCAGAGGACAAGGGAAGATCATTTACCAGCACAAAACTTCACAACTAGATCCGGAGCAGCTACAATGAGCTGATGTGTTAAAGGGAATCTGTCTCTAGGTTTTTGCATGATCTAGGGGCTGAGGTCCTGATTCCAGTGAGGTGTTACGTACGAAGCTGCTTGTGTTTTTTTAGGAACATGGAATCTGCATAAATTGTTATTACGTGTTCGGAGAGTTAAGTTACAATATAATCTGCATTTGCTTAAATATCATTTTTTTTGTCTCTTCTTTTAACTTAGAGATAAAAGTTAAAACTTCGAAACGTTTGTTGTTACATTTAAATTACAGAGAATCTGTCACCGGGTTTTTACCAGCTAATCTGATATCAGCCTGATGCAGGGTCAGAGACCCTGATTCCAATTATGTGTCACTTACTGGGCTGCTTGCTGTAGTTTTGATAAAATCACTGTTTAACACTACAACTACTGGACTCGTGACACCTATACAGAAATACATAGTGCAAAGTAGTCAAAATGACTACCTCAGTAGTTCTAGTGTTAATCAGCAGGAGATTATCATTACAGGACTACTTGGTGTGCTGCAGGTAGTCCAGCATATTCATGATCACTGTATAATTGCTAGATCTGCAGCACAGGAGACAGTAATTGTATCAATGACAGCAAACAGCTCAGTAAGTGACACATTGCTGGAGGAGACGGCAGACAGCTCAGTAAGTGACACATCGGTGGAGGAGATGGCAAACAGCTCAGTAAGTGACACATCGGTGGAGGAGACGGCAGACAGCTCAGTAAGTGACACATCGGTGGAGGAGACGGCAGACAGCTCAGTAAGTGACACATCGGTGGAGGAGACGGCAGACAGCTGAGTAAGTGACACATCGCTGCAATCAGGGTCTCTGTCTCTAAGTCAATGATTGGTTTATATTATGTCATGATATTTATAGCTGCTCTGTATAGCGCAGGATTGGATATATCTGGGTAAAACAGCAAAAGTTGGAAATTGACCTGAACTTCTCAGGTGCAGAGCTGCACAGCACGGCTCCGTCAGCTGTATAGTGACCACGGCTGGTACTGCAAAACCGCCCCCTATTCATGTCACTATCAACACTGAATCAATGTGCGGTGCCCGGCCGCCGTATTATTCCGTCTATGAAGCCACATTCTGCAGCTCCGCAACTGAGTAGGCCTGTGGCGGCAGCACCGGGACCACCTGCACCATCACCGATCAGACACGGATGACCCATCCTAAGGATTATCAATGTTAGCCTCCTGGACAAGCCCTTTAAGGGTCCAGTGGACGCTGCTAATCAGTGACTGACACATAATCTCCAACACATAAAAAGAGAATGGATATAAAGGAGTAAAATACAAGTTACACAGAATTATTCCACAATCCCCTAAATCCATCTGTTCCGCTCCTCCTCTGTATAACATCCCGATCACGTGCCAGGAAAAATGGGACAGTTTCCCTTTAAGGATTAAATATTTCTATAATACAATACGTTATTTGTGGAACATAAATATTTTTCTTGTGCAAGTGTAAAATAATGAGAAGCTCTGTGTGAAATTCCAGTGATTTGGCGTTCCAGGGTGTGGTATATAGGGGCGCACCGGTCCCTATAGATTTCTATGGGGGGCGGTTTATAGACGACTCCTGAGCGGCAGTAATACAGTCTTGTGAATGAAATGTGTTCTGACAAATAACACAAATTGGAGACAACTTATTTCTGGTTTCTGTTTTTCAGGGAGAATCATTTCCACATATTGACTCTGCTGCACATAAACCGAATCTATAGAGGGATACAGGGAACGTCCGGAGCAGCGGCTGCGTACATCACCCATCCCGGAGCATCTGCACAGCGCCCCCTATTACAGAACCGCTCCTGGTACATGGTGAGATCCGATCACTGAGGTGCAGAGGAATGGGTCTGTTCCAATGTGAGAGCAGCGGGAGATCAGGAACTCGCTGCCGGAACGTGGAGACGTTTCTGCTACAAAGTATCAACTTCAGACTCTTTGAATTCAAACTTCCAAAAATAAACCCTCCAATTTCTTGTGAAGTTACCATAACTACCGGGCACCAAACCCGGCACGTGAGGCTCAGAAGTGCCATCAATGCCCCACAACGAAGGGGAATAAGAGCACTGAGACGTCTTAGGATAGTCTTTTTGTTTCTCTTAAGTTTTTCTATTATAGACAGATGTGCAGAATTTATTTATGAATAATTCATGGATCTGTAGGAAGAAGCCGACTCCACAAACCGTTCTCTGTGGGGTTTGCTGAATTCTGGAGGAGGAGGAAGAGAGTTATTATCTACAACCTCAGAAATAAGAGAAATGCCGGTATCTCAAGACCTTTCTGAGCTTTACATTTATTGGTCTGTTTTCACGACTTCTATAGGGAGCATAGAAAAAATGCATGAAATAATGTGTAAAATCTGCACCAAAACTGCATAAAAAGGGGAGAACGCCTCTACACCACAATACTCCGTGAATGGCTATTACCGTATATACAGTACATCTGCACTTGTGCACATGGGAACATGGCCGAGGTGTCTGGTATTTTGGGTGCCACCCACTGGCTTTTTATTATATCCCTATAGACGTAGGTTCTCCCCCTGAATGCAGCAGCACGTCCACCTAGCAGACATTATTGCAAATGTGGTGCGTATAAAATATAGTAATAGAATGTGAAAATCATAACATGACACTTGTATGTAAATGTAAATACTCTATAACTGCTAATATCAATAATGAAAAGAGACACAATTAAAAGTGTTTATAAACCTATTCAGTCATCAGAGGATCTGCCTTGTATAAAGCAGCAAACAGTAAAGGGACATGAGGGAGAGGAGGGGGATGCAGCTGCAGGTTCTCCTCCTGATGTATGTGTGTGAGGAGGAGGGGTGCAGCATGGGGGAAACACCTGATTAGCTCCGAACATGAAACACTAACCTGAAAGAGCCCGTCCACAGATCAGACACAGATACAATATCTACAAGAGTCACATAAGGTAGAAGTACACACATACATATACACATACATTCATACATATACGGACTGGCATTTTGGAGACTGGCCCTTTAAGGTACATGTTGGAGAGGAAGTAATATAATCACTCCGTGAAATGTTTCTTACCACGATGTAGATCTGAGGTTTACGTCTCTTCGCCAAATCAATAACATTCACTCCATTATAATAGAGGTTCTCTACACAGCCATGGAAATTCCTCTTCAGAAACGTTCCGGGTTTTCCTGGTACTGGAATCCCTCCAAAGCTGAACTTCGGGAAATAAGAAAATCAAAACTTGGCTCATTGTTCTTGTTTTGTCATCATAAAGTCAAGAATTAAGCAGAGAAATCTACAATAAGGACCTGAAGCAAAGAAGACATCTATGAAAGTATCATGCCCTAAGATGAGCCGATGTGTCCGGAGCTGACGGAGACATTGCATGGATTATTATCTGGATTATTGGGAAGGTGACTACTCACTGGTATTACATCTCTGCTCAAAATAATCAAAGGGTCAGCCATCACCAGCCTATTACATTTATCCCATAGATATCAGTGCAGCTACCTGCCGTAATTAAGCATTAGAGCAGTGACCATCACTAATGTAACATCAGTTCACCGCATAGATATCAGTGCAGCCACAGGCACTCATAGATATCAGTGCAGCCACAGACCCTCATAGATATCAGTGCAGCCACAGACCATCATAGATATCAGTGCAGCCACAGACCCTCATAGATATCAGTGCAGCCACCTGTCATCATTAGGCAGTAGAGCACACAGTGACCATTGTAACATAGGTTCACTCCATAGATATTAGTGCAGCCACAAGCTCTCACAGATATCAGTGCAGCCACAGACCATCATAGATATCAGTGCAGCCACAGACCATCATAGATATCAGTGCAGCCACCAGCCCTCATAGATATCAGTGCAGCCACCTGTCATCATTAGGCATTAGAGCACACAGTGACCATTGTAACATAGGTTCACTCCATAGATATTAGTGCAGCCACAAGCCCTCACAGATATCAGTGCAGCTACAGGCCCTCATAGATATCAGTGCAGCCATTTGCCATCATTAAGCATTACTGCAGTCAGTGACCATTACTAATGTAACATAGGTTTATCCCATAGATATTAGTGCACTCATCGACCATCACTAGACATGAGTATAGTCAATATAATATAGTCTACGTTAGATTTATCTGATAGATATCAGTGCAGAAAGTAGCCATAAGTAGGTGTCAGTGCAACTAAAGGCTGTCATGAATTTATTATAGATTTATTCTAATATTGGGCAACACTGAAGTCAATGGTCATTATTGGTCTGTCATAGATTTATCCTACACATATCAGTGCAGCCATCAGTCATCACCTGACATCAGTGCAGTCACCAGATATCACTATACAACGGTACAGCCAAAAGCTTTAGTTTTATCTGACAGGTGTCAGTGCAACCATTGGCCTTCAATGGATGAGGACAGTCATCAGCCACCATTAGATATCAGTGCAGTCAGCAGCCATCATTACACATAAAAGCAGCCATCAGCCCTCATAGATATCAGTGCAGCCATCAGCCCTCATAGATATCAGTGCAGCCATCAGCCCTCATAGATATCAGTGCACTCACTAGGCCTAATAGATATGAGTGCAATCACCAGTCCTCAGAAATATCAATGCAATGATCAGCTCTCATAAATATCAGTGCAGTCAGCAACCACCACTAGATATCAGTGCAGTCACTAGCCCTCATTGATATCAGTGCAATCACAAGCTCTCATAAACATGAGTGCAGACACCAGCCCTCATAGATATCAGTGCAGTCAGCAGCCATCATTAGTGATCAGTGCAGTCAGCAGCCATCATTAGATATCAGTGCAGTCACCAGCTGCCATAGATATCAGTGCAGTCACCAGCTGCCATAGATATCAGTGCAGTCACCAGCCACCATTAGATGTCAGTGCACCTACCAGCCTTCATAGATATCAGTGCAGTCAGCAGCCATCATTAGGTCTCAGTGCAGACACAAGCCTCATAGATATCAATGCAGTCAGCAGCCATCATTACACATAAGTGCAGCCACCAGCCCTCATAGATATCAGTGCAGTCAGCAGCCATCATTAACGATCAGTGCAGTCAGCAGCCATCATTATATATTAGTGCAGTCACCAGCCCTCAGAGATATCAGTGCAGTCACCAGCCCTCATAGATATCAGTGCAGTCACCAGCCCTCATAGATATCAGTGCAGTCACCAGCCCTCATAGATATCAGTGCAGTCACCAGCCCTCATAGATATCAGTGCAGTCAGCAGCCCTCACAGATATCAGTGCAGTCACCAGCCCTCATAGATATCAGTGCAGTCAGCAGCCCTCATAGATATCAGTGCAGTCACCAGCCCTCATAGATATCAGTGCAGTCACCAGCCCTCATAGATATCAGTGCAGTCACCAGCCCTCATAGATATCAGTGCAGTCAGCAGCCCTCATAGATATCAGTGCAGTCACCAGCCCTCATAGATATCAATGCAGTCAGCAGCCCTCATAGATATCAGTGCAGTCACCAGCCCTCATAGATATCAGTGCAGTCACCAGCCCTCATAGATATCAGTGCAGTCACCAGCCCTCATAGATATCAGTGCAGTCACCAGCCCTCATAGATATCAATGCAGTCAGCAGCCCTCATAGATATCAGTGCAGTCACCAGCCCTCATAGATATCAGTGCAATCACCAGCCCTCACAGATATCAGTGCAGTCACCAGCCCTCATAGATATCAGTGCAGTCACCAGCCCTCATAGATATCAGTGCAGTCACCAGCCCTCATAGATATCAGTGCAATCACCGTGACGGTTTCGACTGACTTCAGAATTAATAAGATTTTACCGCTATAAATGGAAAAAAAATAAACAAAACTAAATACTAGAAATGTATCAAAATGAATGAATGAATAATAAATAGATGTTACCGTTCAGAGACTATTACACTTTGTGGAGTATATTACCTGGTAATACATTTATTTGGCGTTTCCAATGGTCTAATTTTGTCCTCAGTGATAATTACCGCTCTGTCACATTTAATGCCGCTATAATCATACATCCTACAATCACTATAACCTCATTTCCATCCTCGCGGTCCCCGCACATCTCCTTCATTCCAGTAATTCCTTCTCTCATTGTTGAGTAACATTTCTAATGACCTAATAAATAGCAATATTTCTGCTGATTTCCCCGTCGGACGCGGTGTAATATAATTTAATGCCTGCCATAATCTGCGGAGGGTTTGTTTTATTGCAAAATTGAAGTAGAAATTTATGGGAACCAACAAAATATTAATGATCTGGGCGACAGGACAAATATGATTGCAGAAAGTATCCGGAATATAGGAATCATAGCTCCCGATTTATCACTTTTCTCCAGGATTCTGGGGTAAAACTGTTTGAAATGTTGCAATATTTTTGCTTAGATTGTAGTTGTGCAAAGTGTACTCGTGTTCTCCCACCAGTCTCCGCCAGCGCCGCCGTCTGTGGAGCATTGCTGGGAGGGAACACGGCCAAGCGAGGGCAGCAAATTCATCAACAGCGAGACCGAAATGTCCCTGACGGGTGTACATTGCGGAGGTGCACAGAGGATGAAATATGTACCAAAGCCATTAATATGTGCACAGTGCTGCATCTTACTCCAGAGCACTGTTCATCATGACTGACATGCAAGAATGCAAGTCCTGATCAATCGGGGCCATACTGTGCAAAACATAGGAGCAGAAAGAGTAAAGGCGCAGCAAAAAATGCACTAAATACAAAAGTCAACTGCGTATTATGGTCATCAAGAAAGACTGGAATTGTCTTGTACAGTTCATAAAAGTCCTAATTTCCTTATTGTTTTATCAACAGAACACAAAATCTTCAGCACAGACACAGAGCTACATGGAGTTTATTTGCAGCCACAACTAGAGGGCGCTCATGAGCTCCCTGCATACAGCTCATACATTAAGTCAAATTATATTACAGTCTTCAGTAATCTCTGGAGCTCCCCCTTGTAGTGGTTGCAGGCAAAAAGAATTGTATTATCTACCTTAATAACTATCTGTCACGAGTGTTTCCCATCCTTGGAAGACCTTTGACAGGACTGGGATGTGAGGTTCACATTGCCATGTGAAACTCTGGGTTTTAAATGTATATGCTTTCTTTTGATGCAGAAAGGGTTAAGGACTCTTTCCTTGCTGGTAGTTCCTTGTTACTCCAATCTCAGGTGCAGCCGGTTTGTGACCATTTCCCTTCCCTTTAAATAGTCACATATTCCATCACCTGATGCCAGTTATAGAGATTCATTCTGACCTGACCACCGTGGAGGGAGGAAGTTTGGAGTCTCTGAAGTCCTGTTGTTTGCAGCCCTGGTGTTTGGTTGCAATCTTCGGAGTTGGTGTTTATCCTCTTTTTGTCTATGTCCCCCATCTGTCTTCCTTCCCCTATGTCTGCTTATTGCAATGGTGAAGTCTAGTGCATCCACTGGGAGAAATGAGCAAACCCAGACAAACCCGAGAACACAGAAGACTTCGAGTTTGGAGTTTGGGTGCTTTATATATGTAAACCACTCGTGCAAGCATCACTGTGCTTGGGTACGCTCGGTGCTCGGGTACGCTCGGTGCTCGGGTACGCTCGGTGCATGGCCCAGTGCGAGCCACTTGCACTGTTTGGTCAGCTTGCACTGGGGGTAACAACAGCGTGCTCGGATGTAGTGTGCACCAAACAAATATGGAAAACCCTGTCCACCCGCCCCCATAATTGATCTGTTTATGGCTGGCTGCATGTGGGCAGAGACCCAAACTGCCCAATCAATGACTTCCATTGGGGTTCAGGTCAAGTCCGGGTCCTAAACTGAACTTTTTCAAAAGTCCGGAACTGAACTCCCATGTGTCCAGTCATCTCTACTCACCGGCCTTTGCACTATCCAGGGTGAGTGGAGGGACAGCTAGGGACTAGGCATGTGATGGTGACGGGGAAAGGACCCGTATAGAGCTTAGGGTTCAGACACAGGCTACTGTCAGGAGGTCGCCCTTCGGTTAGGGTCTTCTTACCCTTTCTATCCCCGTTGTAACCTCTGTGTTGTGCCGAGTGCCGGACAGTTCCTTCCCAGAGTGTGATATTATCTAAGGCTTTGAAGAAAATTTGGAATTCTATATTAGAGAAATGGAGCTTTGACTGCAATGTTGGCACAGAAGTGAATGAATTATCAGTGCTGGACGTTATATACATATAATCGTAAATATCCCATAGGTGTTACAGTTCGGATGGATGTACGCACCTCATAATCTATGTCCAAGTCATCAGACTCCCCCTTGGTGCGGAAATGTTGGGTATATTTATCCACTGTGAAGTTGACTTGCTTGTTGAAGCGGTCGATTAGGACAGAATGCCACTGCTGGTCGTCCAGGAGGCTCCCCAACGTCACCGCTGCGTGAGTGTTACCGAATCGCAGCTTAGCGTCCCCTGGGGAAACACGAAAGGTCACAAGAATAAACGGAGAATTAGTAACACCGAGACCGGCCGACGTCATGACCGACAAGAAGAATCAGTCACCGGGGCGGCGAGTGCAGCGTCACCACCAAAGGCTTCACGCACCAATGACGCTCCCCCAACAAAAACCAGAAACAGTCAATAAAAAATAATAGTAACTAAGTCTGTAAATTCAAAAATAACAATCAGTTTAATGAGATGATGAATTTCCTGAGATTAATTGATCTCCCCGGGGATAGGAGGTCTGTAACTGTGCGCTGCAGAGACAACATAGGAAATGTAACAGTCTGCTGCCGAATTCCGTGGAACTCGCTGACATTGTGAGGTGTCTATGACGGGGAATCTGGAATACATGAATGTGACAGATGTATATACTGTGTGTATAGAGATATATATATATATATATATATATATATATATATATATATATATATATATATATATATAAAGCAGAGCCTCCTCCACCGTACGAGCTAATGACTGCGGAAATTAATTCATTACCGCACCCAACTTATGAACATTGTAAGCAACAAATAATCCCAGACAAAAAAAAGCAGGAGGTAAAAATAAAATGGAGAACATGTAGACGTTAGTTTGTGTGGAAGGTGATGACACCGCCCGATCAGGTGGAGTCACATGTAAAAGGAGTGTTTTCATCATCATTAATGGGTAAAAGTGTAAGTTCTGCTACATAGAATCCACTCTTCCTCATGATTCTGAATTCTATTGTTTTCTGCTTGTTGCCTAGGTAACCAGCCAACGCTGCTGTCTCTCAAAGATGGCCGGTTTGCTAGCACTTTTCATAGAGCTGGAAATCAATCCTCAGAGGCTGCAGGGATGACTGGATATGAACGGCTCCAGCTCCGGCCCCTGCGCTGCTCCGATGCTGCAAAATGGGAGAGCGCCAGCAACAAGCGGCCTGACACTGTCATGTTAAATAATGAGTCTTGGGATACTTTGGAGAAATGTCCTCACCACTGGCTATACGACCACATCAGTGTTATGCTGAGCTGTTAGTGCATCTGGAATGAAGACTGGATGGGATTACTGTAAATTATGACCCTCCCCCACCATAATCCTAGCACCATTGTGATGTTCCCCGTGAAGGCCTTTTCATGGTGTTGCCCAAATGATCTCCAGACCAATTTCTGACTATTATTGCTTTCAGGACAAAATCCAGAACCACCACTGAAGAGGACAGACCTCCACTCCAGCCTTCATTGCCATCTTGCTTTGCACCATGATCACTTTTGAGATTGGTGGTGTGAGGACAATGGACACCTATATCTGGAGGTCTGGCTCATAGCTCAATGCTGTGCAATTGCCTCCTGATATTTTGTGTAGACAGGGACATCTTAGTCTTGGTATGTGACATCTAATTTCACCTGCTGTATGGGATGGATCAATGATGGAACCTGTCGTGCAGTCCCCAAAAAGTCCCATAAGTAATTTTCTGCATGACAACACCAGACTGCATGTTGCTGATGCTACAGTGAGTGCCTGCGTGGCCTAAACCTGGTCACATGGCTGCAGCATCTTCGGACTTGTCTCCCATGGCTGCAGCATCTTCGGACTTGTCTCCCATGGCTGCAGCATCTTCGGACTTGTCTCCCATGGCTGCAGCGTCTTTGGACTAGTCTCCCATGGCTGCAGCATCTTCATACTAGTCTCCCATGGCTGCAGCATCTCTGGATTTGTCTCCCACAACTGCAGAGTCTCCAGACTTGTCTCCCGTGACTGCTGCATCTCCAGACTTGTCTCCCGTGACTACTGCAACTCCAGACTTGTCTCCCACAAATGCAGCATCTCTTGACTTGTTTCCCATGGCTGCAGCGTCTCCGGACTTGTCTCCTGTGGCTGCAGTGTCTCCAGACTTGTCTCCTGTGGCTGCAGTGTCTCCAGACTTGTTTCCTGTGGCTGCAGTGTCTCCAGACTTGTCTCCTGTGGCTGCAGTGTCTCCAGAC
Source organism: Anomaloglossus baeobatrachus (assembly GCF_048569485.1). Lineage (NCBI taxonomy): Eukaryota > Metazoa > Chordata > Amphibia > Anura > Aromobatidae > Anomaloglossus > Anomaloglossus baeobatrachus. The sequence goes on along the minus strand of NC_134359.1, from coordinate 11,829,143 downwards.
TTGTCTCCTGTGGCTGCAGCGTCTCCAGACTTGTCTCCTGTGGCTGCAGCGTCTCCAGACTTGTCTCCCGTAACTGCTGCATTTCCAGAATATCAATATTCTGCCTGTTCAATGTCCTGCAGATCCTGTATCCTGCTTCTACCTGTCACAGCCACATTTACCATCAGAGATGTGATAAATCATCCTCAGTGCTGGGATGTTACTGGAGAAAGCCTGATCCTTTATATTACATCTAGTACATCAGCTGGACACAGACAAGCAGCGGGCCCTGCCGCAGGCGCAGGAAGGCGGATAGACCAGCATGCCAGCCTACAATGTCCCTAATTATCCCTTATTATAACCATTATTGCTTGTGTATCTGCTTTTCTCAGTCTGGAGTTACTAGTTAGGGCATTGCGATTATTGGCAGAGGACAGTATGGCGCACACTATAGGATTATTGGCAGAGGACAGTATGGCGCACACTATAGGATTATTGGCAGAGGACAGTATGGCACACACTATAGGATTATTGGCAGAGGACAGTATGGCGCACACTATAGGATTATTGGCAGAGGACAGTATGGCGCACACTATAGGATTATTGGCAGAGGACAGTATGGCGCACACTATAGGATTATTGGCAGAGGACAGTATGGCGCACACTATAGGATTATTGGCAGAGGACAGTATGGCGCACACTATAGGATTATTGGCAGAGGACAGTATGGCGCACACTATAGGATTATTGGCAGAGGACAGTATGGCACACACTATAGGATTATTGGCAGAGGACAGTATGGCGCACACTATAGGATTATTGGCAGAGGACAGTATGGCGCACACTATAGGATTATTGGCAGAGGACAGTATGGCGCACACAATAGGATTATTGGCAGAGGACAGTATGGCGTACACTATAGGATTATTGGCAGAGGACAGTATGGCGCATACCATAGGATTATTGGCAGAGGACAGTATGGCGCACACTATAGGATTATTGGCAGAGGACAGTATGGTGCACACTATAGGATTATTGGCAGAGGACAGTATGGCGCACACTATAGGATTATTGGCAGAGGACAGTATGGTGCATACCATAGGATTATTGGCAGATGACAGTATGGCGCACACTATAGGATTATTGGCAGAGGACAGTATGGTGCACACTATAGGATTATTGGCAGAGGACAGTATGGCGCACACTATAGGATTATTGGCAGAGGACAGTATGGCGCACACTATAAGATTATTGGCAGAGGACAGTATGGCGCACACTGTAGGATTATTGGCAGAGGACAGTATGGCGCACACTATAGGATTATTGGCAGAGGACAGTATGGCGCACACAATAGGATTATTGGCAGAGGACTGTATGGCGCACACTATAGGATGATTGGCAGAGGACAGTATGGCGCACACTATAGGATTATTGGCAGAGGAAAGTATGGTGCACACTATAGGATTATTGGCAGAGGACAGTATGGTGCACACTATAGGATTATTGGCAGAGGACAGTATGGTGCACACTATAGGATTATTGGCAGAGGACAGTATGGTGCACACTATAGGATTATTGGCAGAGGACAGTATGGTGCATACCATAGGATTATTGACAGAGGACAGTATGGCGCACACTATAGGATTATTGGCAGAGGAGAGTATGGTGCACACTATAGGATTATTGGCAGAGGACAGTATGGTGCATACCATAGGATTATTGACAGAGGACAGTATGGCGCACACTATAGGATTATTGGCAGAGGACAGTATGGTGCACACTATAGGATTATTGGCAGAGGACAGTATGGCGCACACTATAGGATTATTGGCAGATGACAGTATGGCGCACACTATAGGATTATTGGCAGAGGACAGTATGGCGCACAGTATAGGATTATTGGCAGAGGACAGTATGGCGCACACTATAGGATTATTGGCAGAGGACAGTATGGTGCACACTATAGGATTATTGGCAGAGGACAGTATGGTGCACACTATAGGATTATTGGCAGAGGACAGTATGGCGCACACTATAGGATTATTGGCAGAGGACAGTATGGTGCACACTATTGGATTATTGGCAGAGGACAGTATGGTGCACACTATAGGATTATTGGCAGAGGACAGTATGGTGCACACTATTGGATTATTGGCACAGGACAGTATGGTGCACACTATAGGATTATTGGCAGAGGACAGTATGGCGCACACTATAGTATTATTGGCAGAGGACAGTATGGCGCACACTATAGGATTATTGGCAGAGGACAGTATGGTGCACACTATAGGATTATTGGCAGAGGACAGTATGGCGCACACTATAGGATTATTGGCAGATGACAGTATGGCGCACACTATAGGATTATTGGCAGAGGACAGTATGGCGCACAGTATAGGATTATTGGCAGAGGACAGTATGGTGCACACTATAGGATTATTGGCAGAGGACAGTATGGTGCACACTATAGGATTATTGGCAGAGGACAGTATGGCGCACACTATAGGATTATTGGCAGAGGACAGTATGGCGCACACTATAGGATTATTGGCAGAGGACAGTATGGTGCACACTATTGGATTATTGGCAGAGGACAGTATGGTGCACACTATAGGATTATTGGCAGAGGACAGTATGGTGCACACTATTGGATTATTGGCAGAGGACAGTATGGTGCACACTATAGGATTATTGGCAGAGGACAGTATGGCGCACACTATAGTATTATTGGCAGAGGACAGTATGGCGCACACTATAGGATTATTGGCAGAGGACAGTATGGCGCACACTATAGGATGATTGGCAGAGGACAGTATGGCGCACACTATAGGATTATTGGCAGAGGACAGTATGGCGCACACTATAGGATTATTGGCAGAGGACAGTATGGCGCACACTATAGGATTATTGGCAGAGGACAGTATGGCGCACACTATAGGATTATTGGCAGAGGACAGTATGGTGCACACTATAGGATTATTGGCAGAGGACAGTATGGCGCACACTATATGATTATTGGCAGAGGACAGTATGGCGCACACTATAGGATTATTGGCAGAGGACAGTATGGCGCACACTATAGGATTATTGGCAGAGGACAGTATGGCGCACACTATAGGATTATTGGCAGAGGACAGTATGGCGCACACTATAGGATTATTGGCAGAGGACAGTATGGCGCACACTATAGGATTATTGGCAGAGGACAGTATGGCGCACACTATAGGATTATTGGCAGAGGACAGTATGGTGCACACTATAGGATTATTGGCAGAGGACAGTATGGCACACACTATAGGATTATTGGCAGAGGACAGTATGGCGCACACTATAGGATTATTGGCAGACGACAGTATGGCACACACTATAGGATTATTGGCAGAGGACAGTATGGCGCACACTATAGGATTATTGGCAGAGGACAGTATGGCGCACACTATAGGATTATTGGCAGAGGACAGTATGGCGCACACTATAGGATTATTGGCAGAGGACAGTATGGCGCACACTATAGGATTATTGGCAGAGGACAGTATGGTGCACACTATAGGATTATTGGCAGAGGACAGTATGGCACACACTATAGGATTATTGGCAGAGGACAGTATGGCGCACACTATAGGATTATTGGCAGAGGACAGTATGGCGCACACTATAGGATTATTGGCAGAGGACAGTATGGCGCACACTATAGGATTATTGGCAGAGGACAGTATGGTGCACACTATAGGATTATTGGCAGAGGACAGTATGGCACACACTATAGGATTATTGGCAGAGGACAGTATGGTGCACACTATAGGATTATTGGCAGAGGACAGTATGGCACACACTATAGGATTATTGGCAGAGGACAGTATGGCGCACACTATAGGATTATTGGCAGACGACAGTATGGCACACACTATAGGATTATTGGCAGAGGACAGTATGGCGCACACTATAGGATTATTGGCAGAGGACAGTATGGCGCACACTATAGGATTATTGGCAGAGGACAGTATGGCGCACACTATAGGATTATTGGCAAAGGACAGTATGGCGCACACTATAGGATTATTGGCAGAGGACAGTATGGCACACACTATAGGATTATTGGCAGAGGACAGTATGGCACACACTATAGGATTATTGGCAGAGGACAGTATGGCACACACTATATGATTATTGGCAGAGGACAGTATGGCACACACTATAGGATTATTGGCAGAGGACAGTATGGCACACACTATAGGATTATTGGCAGAGGACAGTATGGCGCACAATATAGGATTATTGGCAGAGGACAGTATGGCGCACACTATAGGATTATTGGCAGAGGACAGTATGGCACACACTATAGGATTATTGGCAGAGGACAGTATGGCGCACACTATAGGATTATTGGCAGAGGACAGTATGGCGCACACTATGTGCTAAATCTGACATATGGAGCCCAATAGCAAATTAATAGGAATAACGCTGCATACCCAGGTTAATGTAGAGAGACAGTTTCCCTTTCTGTAGCTCCAGAGTAATGTAATCGCCGCGCTGCCCTTCTCCGTGGAATAAGACGCCTTCGCTCTGCAAGCTCTTGAACTTCAGGGAGATGACATCTTTATATGTGGTCATCAGCTTCTGATTGAACCTGTAGAGGAGGGAACTTCTGCCATCGAAGTCGGCTACATCAGATTCTAGATAGGGAGAAACAAGGAGACAAATAAGAGGCGGTGATGTAAGCGCACGAGCAAGGTCAACAGCAGCGGCATTACTGGCACATATCGGGTATATCGGGCGGTGATGTAAGCGCACGAGCAAGGTCAACAGCAGCGGCATTACTGGCACATATCGGGTATATCGGGCGGTGGTGTAAACACACAAGCAAGGTCAACAGCAGCGGCATTACTGGCACATATCGGGTATATCGGGCGGTGGTGTAAACACACGAGCAAGGTCAACAGCGGCGGCATTACTGGCACATATCGTGTATATCGGGCGGTGGTGTAAACACACGAGCAAGGTCAACATCGGCGGCATTACTGGCACATATCGTGTATATCGGGCGGTGGTGTGAGCGCATGAGCAAGGTCAACAGCAGCAGCATTACTGGCACATATCGGGTATAACAGGCGGTGGTGTGAGCGCATGAGCAAGGTCAACAGCAGCAGCATTACTGGCACATATTGGGTATATCGGGCGGTGGTGTAAGCGCACAAGCAAGGTCAACAGCGGCGGCATTACTGGCACATATCGGGTATATTGGGCGGTGGTGTGAGCGCATGAGCAAGGTCAACAGCAGCAGCATTACTGGCACATATTGGGTATATCGGGCGGTGGTGTAAGCGCACAAGCAAGGTCAACAGCAGCGGCATTACTGGCACATATCGGGTATATCGGGCGGTGGTGTAAACACACGAGCAAGGTGAACAGCAGCGGCATTACTGGCACTTATCGAGTATATCAGGCAGTGATGTAAGCACACGAGCAAGGTCAACAGCGGCGGCATTACTGGCACATATTGGGTATATCGGGTGGCAGTGTAAGCACATGGGCAAGGTCAACAGCAGCGGCATTACTGGCACATATCGGGTATATCGGGTGGTGGTGTAAGCACACGGGCAAGGTCAACAGCAGCGGCATTACTGGCACATATCGGGTATATCGGGTGGCGGTGTAAGTACACGGGCAAGGTCAACAGCAGCGGCATTACTGGCACATATTGGGTATATCGGACGGTGGTGTAAACACATGAGCAAGGTGAACAGCAGCGGCATTACTGGCACATATCGGGTATATCGGGCGGCGGTGTAAGCACACGGGCAAGGTCAACAGCAGCGGCATTACTGGCACATATTGGGTATATCGGGCGGTGGTGTAAACACATGAGCAAGGTGAACAGTGGCGGCATTACTGGCACATATCTGGCATAGCCAGGGTCCCCCAATTATAATAATTATCAGACAATTTCCACAAAGATTCAGTCTCCTTCTTGGCAATATTCTCCTTTGTAGCTTTATACAAATGAGCAAGAGGATTGTTAAAAGGGAAGCGTCCTCAGTGTGCCCCAGTGCATTCACATTGTATAGGAGAATACAGAAGACTTAACTAGAGATGATCAAATGTTTAGAAATCAAAATGCTCCAACTTCAATTCATTTTTACAAAAATGTGATTTGCAGCTAATCAATTCACAGTGAATCGCATGTAGTGCAAAGCCTCTGCGTGCCCTGGACACACGTAACCCCCCAACGTTCTCCCACTATCCAGTGTCAAGCTACCACTAGGGGTGCAGGGACTCAGGTAGGAAAAAAAATGTTGAGTGTAGTTAGACAGAAGACCACTAGAGGTCACTTTCAAGAGCAGGGATCAGTCAGGGTCTAAGCCGGGATGTCATGTCAGTACCGAGGAGAAAACGAGCCAAAGTCTAAGAACAAGACTTTGGTCGGATACCGGGAAAGCAAGTAAGCACAGCGGAGGACGTGGGTAACACAGAACAGGACAGGAGACCAGAGGACAGGGAGGTATGGACAAAGGGACGCAGGAGGAACGGATATAAGGACAGGCCGGGGAAACAGAGGTCAGGTCAGGCAAGAGGGATGGAAGTCAGGTTGGACAAGGGGAGCAAAAGTCATGACAAACAGTACAGAGTAGCAGGACAAGAACCAGAGTATGTCGCACAAGAACGGTGCACACAGCCGAGCAGGAAATATAACTGGCGGCGTCCCGGAGGCAGCAGCACCAAAATATGGCAGCGTGATCCCCAGAACGAGGCCAGAACAAGCAGGCCCTTCCCGGAGGCAGGATACAGGCACCGGCTCAGGAATTGCAGAGCTGTGGATTCATCACTAAGTATCTGCTGCCTTCACTGCCTCAGCTTTTATACAGGCTCTGATAGTCCCACTTGATTGGTTGCGCTATACCATGTGATATCCGCAGGATAGCAAGGAGAAGCCTCCTCTGCATGATGACATCTTTGTCTTTGTATAAATTGGCGGATAGCATTTGTTTTTAGCAATTGAAACAAATAGAATCTCAAATACTTTGACTTTGCAAATCTCTTAAGATATCACTGAATGGATCCCCTCACCTCCGGCCAGCGCTCTACTCCTCCAATCCAGTCATGGTCCCTTTATTCTACACTGCAATTTGAGGAAAATACTGATATAATTGTAATTTGTGCTTTTACTTTCTACAATTTTTCAGCTTTTTTCCTAACATTTTAAAACTAAAACATTACACATTGTTATTTTTTGTCTTGTTACATTTATATAACAATTGTATTACCCTATCCTAATCCTAGCCCATAGCCTAAACCTAAGCCTAATCCTACTGCTAAATCTACCTCCGTCCCTAACACTATCGCTGCTGAGTCACGTTTTTTGTGACCTCATTAGCGATCTCGCTGTGTGTGACACTGGATCTGGCCCCTGCTGTGAGATCGCTGCTCGTTACACACAGCCCTGGTTCGTTTTTTTATTGTTGCTCTCCCGCTGATAAGCGCACATCGCTGTGTGTGACAGCGAGAGAGCAACAATCCTGAATGTGCAGGGAGCAGGAGCTGGCGTCTGACAGCCTGCGGTAAGCTGTAACCAAGGTAAACATCGGGTAACCAAGGTGGTTACCCGATATTTACCTTCGTTACCAGCCTCCGCTGCTCTCACGCTGCCAGTGCCGGCTCCTGCTCCCTGCACACGCTAAGTTAAGCGGTGTGAGCTGGTAACTAAGGTAAACATCGGGTAACCATACCCGATGTTTACCTTAGTTACCAGTGTCCGCAGCTTCCAGACGCCGGCTCCGTGCAAGCGCAGCGTCGCTTGCACGCCGCTGCTGGCTGGGGGCTGGTCACTGGTCACTGGTGAGATCTGCCTGTTTGACAGCTCACCAGCGACCATGTAGCGATGCAGCAGCGATCCTGACCAGGTCAGATCGCTGGTCGGATCGCTGCTGCATCGCTAACGTGTGAAGGTACCCTAACCCTAGCCCTATCTTGAGCTCTGAAAGTGTTGAGGATGATGATGATGAGACTCAAGCGGTCTCTCGGGATCTGACTGCTGTTCCAAATTATATTGTCGTGTGTGCACAGCGAGAAACAATAACAATTAGTTGAATCAATTATAACTCTCTCTCTCACGACTGGCAAGCCACTCCAACTGAAACTTTAATCTTAGACAAAGCCTTTATAGGACCAGGAAGTAAAGGGTGTAAACAAAAGTATAGTCCAATCAAGTATCGCAGGTCGGGCCTTCAAGACGTATAGGAATTTGCATAGCCTCTGCTGGATTGGTCAGTCCCCAGTTTAGGAATTCTCCCTTGTTCATCATCTTGGGTGTAGACAGGATGTGGCAGCCATCTTTAAGTTACATATGCATATATATTGTATTAAGGAAAAAATACTGAATATGCTATATATATATATGTTAGTAAGAAACAAAAGCATGCATAAATATGTGTTAGTTTACATGTACTAAACTATATACCTGAGTCTATGAGATGGCTGAATTTTTGGTTATTTAGTTCTTATCCCCAATAAAAGTAAATCTAACCCTAGCTCTAAGCCAATCCCTAGTCCAATCAGTAGTTAGAAGAAGTGTAAAAATATTTTTTTAAAACGTTCTAACAAATGAATGAATACAAGGTTGGATCATGTGTAGTGCCTAATTCAATATTGTCTGTATTCATTAGTGGCTCATCTCATCTTCTATTATCTTGGGAGCGGTTTATGCAAACGATAGTAGTTAAGTGGGTTTTTCTTTGGCTTCTGTGCTCTGCATAGGCAGAAACTAAGATAACAAGGCTCACATGATTATAGATATTTTGCCCCAAATTCTTCAAATTGGCCCATGCGGGATTATGAATTTTAGATAAAATCACAAATGCTCTTAATGTATCACTTTTACCTTTTTAGCTATGTTTTAGAGCAAAAAATCATATGATATCGTCAAATGTTGCAAAACGTTAACATTTGTGCAAAAATGTATGGAGTTCACAAACATTACTCTGCGCCCAGAGATCTGAGAGCAGCATGGTGTAGGGGCTGAGACCCTGATTCCAGCAATGTGTCACTTACTGGGCTGCTTACAGTGGTTTAGATAAAATCCCTGTTTTCTCTGCTGTAGATATAGCAGTGCTCAGAATGCTGAGCTCCGTATAACCTGGCCCACACCACTGATTGGCAACTTCCTGTGTATAACTTTGCCCACACCACTGGTTGGCAGCTTCCTGTATATAATCCCGCCCACACCACTGATTGGCAGATTCCTGTATATAACTCAACCCATACCACTGACTGGCAGCTTCCTGTGCATAACTCCACCCACACCACTGATTGGCAGCTTCCTGTGTATAATCCCGCCCACACCACTGATTGGCAGATTCCTGTGTATAACTCAACGGATACCACTGACTGGCAGCTTCCTGTGCATAACTCCACCCACACCACTGATTGGTAGCTTCCTGTGTATAACTCCACCCACACCACTGACTGGCAGCTTCCTGTGCATAACTCCACCCACACCACTGATTGGCAGCTTCCTGTGTATAATCCCGCCCACACCACTGATTGGTAGCTTCCTGTGTATAACTCCACCCACACCACTGACTGGCAGCTTCCTGTGCATAACTCCACCCACACCACTGATTGGCTGCTTCCTGTGTATAATCCCGCCCACACCACTGATTGGTAGCTTCCTGTGTATAACTCCACCCGCACCACTAATTGGCAGCTTCCTGTGTACACTGTGCATTGTCAGCTAGCTGGGGGGTTACACTCATTAGCTGGGCTGCATGGCATGTGACACCTTGTCCTGCAGTGATAATCTCCTGCTCATAAAACACTAATTGTATTGAATCTATTGCAAACTGATGAGCACGTAACACATTGTTGGAATCAGATCTCACATTATGCTGCTTTCAGATTACATAGCAAAATCCTGCTGACAGATTTCCTTTAAAAAGAAAAGAATTTGGTGCAAATCAAAAACCTGCCTTAAAAAAGGAAAAACTTGACAAAAAATGGGTGCAAATGCAATAATGCGCAGTGCCCTTAATAATAATATCAATATAAAGGTTACTATGTAATGCATTTATTATCATATTTACTATTTTAGTAAAACAATGTAACAAATCACACAACGCGATAAGATGTATAGCAATGTATAGAAAAAAGCAGCGCGATGGAGGATGATTAATCCACGAGCCGCGCGGAGTCTGCGTCTTTGATGCTGTAAGTGCTCAGAAGACATCGTCTAAGAAGAGGCGCAGACATAAAAGAGAAGGATCGGCTGCCGTCATCTGCGCTCTATATGCTCGGTAATTGAACAATATGCCCGGGCTTCTAAGGGAAAACTGATTATAGGGAGAAAGAGATACAAAACATTCTCAATCTGAGACTATGACAAACCCGACGGTCTCAAGAGGATCCGCTGTGTAAATGATGAAGCAAAGGAAACAAACAAACACTTGACCATCTGCCTATTATGTCCCTGCAAAGAAACCCACATTTCATTAATGCTCTTATTGTACGTGTGCGAGAAGACGGAAACATCCGGGAGCTCGGATTTCCTTTATTTATTTCTCCATCGCGACTGCTCTGTTATTTCAGCAAAGCAGAGATCCCGCGACTGAGTCCTGGGTGCCTAAGGGTTAATGATTAGTGATGAGCGAGTACTAAAAAGCTCGGGTGCTCGAAGCTCGGGCCGAGCCTCCCAAGATACTCGTGTACTCGGCCCGAGCAACGAGCCCAATGTTATCCTATGGGAGACCCGAGTATTTTTGTGAAATGACCCCCCGGCAGCATGGAGAAACCCTAAAAATGTCACAAAAGTCTCAGAAGAGTGCTCAAATGACATGGCAACAGCATGGGGAAGACCCCTTGAAGCATTTATCACTGAAAAGTCACAGCTGTGAACAATTTTGTCCGCGTTTCACGCCATTTTTACGGACTCACCAGAAAACCTTCCAAAATGACCCCAAAATGAATTTTCATGGCGGAAATGTTAAGGGCACATACCCAATAGTGAGATAGAGCTGGTGTATGTTACTTTTTGAGATTAATACATGAAAGATTTTACGTGAAAACATTGTGTGGCACTCCGATGTCCCTGAGAAGAGACGTACATGAAGGCCTCTTGAGTCTAATGTGCCCATTTTGAGGAAGTGAGTCTTTGTAGTATTTTCCTTTGCCAGGGCAGTCCAAAATTGTGAGGTTCACCAATGCCCCTGCATACAGACGTGCATGAGGGCCTGTAAACCTGAAGTGCCCATTGTAAGGAAGTGGGTCTATTGTAGTATAGCCCTTAGGCAGGGCAGCCAAAAATTGGGAGGCTCCACATTGTCCCTGGATAGAGACGTGCATGAGGGCCTGTAAACCTGAAGTGCCCATTGTCAGGAAGTGGGTGTATTATAGTATAGCCCTTAGGCAGGGCAGCCAAAAATTGGGAGGCTCCACGTTGTCCCTGGATAGAGACGTGCATGATGGCCTGTAAACCTGAAGTGCCCATTAGAAGGAAGTGGGTCTATTGTAGTATAGCCCTTTGGCAGGGCAGCCAAAAATTGGGAGGCTCCACGTTGTCCCTGGATAGAGACCTTTTAGGTTCTTAGTGCCTCCGTGCTTGCATTTAAAAACCGCACGTGTGTGCCTGTTGGTGGCAGCTTTCCGCTGCACTTGTGTGCATTTTGCAAAAACTTGGATATAACGCACAAGTCTAGTGAATACACATCAGCACAGCATTGCAAAATGCGCAAGGGCATTGGCAAGGAACAAGGAAGTGGACGTGATGGTGGTGCAGGCAGAGGCCGAGGTCGTGGGCAAGCTCTAATTTCGCCACAACAAAGGGCCACATCTAGTCGCTCGCCGTCCTGTCCCAAATTCTTGGGGACCGCAGCAGTACACCGCTCTTGAACCAAGACCAGTGTCAACAGGTTGTTAGTTGGATAGCGGATAATGCTTCCAGTCAGATTGGCACCACCACAAACACTCTGTCTTCCACACGGTCAAGTGTCAGTAGCCGTGATACTGCACCGCACATTTCAGAACCTGATCCTCCTTCCTACCACAAGGCCGAGTACACGTCCACGGACATTACTGATCCCACACTTGGACACTCGGAAGAGCTGTTCGTTCACGTTTCCATTCACACATTCTGGCCTCTCGCCAGCTCCTGTTGAAGTGGGTCATGAGGAGATCGTATGTACAGATGCCCAAATATTTCAGCAGCCATTTTCTCACGAAGTTGGCAACGTGTCTCAACAAGGGGTGGACGATGATGAGACACAATTGTCAGGAAGTCAGGAGGAGGAGCAGGGTGCGGAAGAGGAAGACGACGTGGTGCATGATCCAGTAACTGACCCAACCTGGCAGGAGGATATGCAGAGCGAGGACAGCAGTGCACAGGGGGAGGGAGGCGTAGCATCACAACAGGCAGTAAGAAGCAGGGTGGTGGCCCCAGGCAGACGTCAGGCAACTGTTCCCCGGAACAACACGACACAAGGTGCCTGTACAAATGTTAGGTCTTCCCGAGTCTGGCAGTTTTTTAAGTTGGCTCCAGATGATTCTAAAAAGGCCATTTGCAATACCTGCCATGCCAGCATCAGCAGGGGTACCAAAACTAGCAGCCTGACCACCACCAGCATGATCAGGCACATGTCAGCCAAGCACCCGACTTTGTGGGAAGTACAACATAGTCGAGGAGCAGTGCTTGCTGATGTCACTGCTACGTCTTCGCTGGTTGTGCATGCGAGCCAATCCCCTGTCCATGCTGCCCGCGAACAAGCCTCCTCCGGCCCTGCACCTCTGCGTTGCCCACGCAGAAATAACACCATCATCAAGCACGTCCTTGTCCCAGCGCAGCGTTCAGTTATCCATTCAGCAAACCTTTGAACGCAGGCGCAAATACACTGACAACGCCCCACATGCCACACTTCTAAATGCTAACATTTCGCGACTGCTTGCGCTGGAAATGTTGCCTTTTAGGCTGGTGGAGACAGAAGCATTCCGTGACCTGATGGCGGCAGCTGTCCCACGTTACTCGGTCCCCAGCCACCACTATTTCTCCCGGTGTGCCGTCCCCGCGTTGCATAACCACGTGTCACAAAACATCACACGTGCCCTGAACAACGCTGTTTCACCCAAAGTCCACCTAACCACAGGCACGTGGACAAGTGCATGTGGGCAAGGCCGCTACATCTCGTTGACGTCACACTGGGTTAATATTGTGGAAGCTGGGACCCAGTCTGAGCGAGGGACGTAACACGTCCTTCCCACACCAAGGTTTGCAGGCCCTACCTCAGTCAGGGTTTCACCCACACTCTACAGCTCCGGAATGTCATGCTCCTCAGCCTCCTCCTCCTCCTGCGCATCCTCATCCACTTTACCCTCCACACCAGTCACAAGCTGGAATTGTCGCGGGCGGAGGAGGGGACGCTGCGCTCTCCCACTGCTCGGGTCCGGCTGCCGCTGCTCTACGGCTGCTGCTGCTCGGTGGCTCGAGCGATGGCCGGATCCCGGAGGCTCGAGCGGCGCTCCTCGCTTGTGAGTGAAAAGGGGTGGTTTGGGTTTTGGGGATATTGTCCGTGACGCCACCCACGGTTGTGGTGATTGTGTGGACACCACCGCTGCTCTGGACGGGTATCCCGGGAGCAGCTTTGTTGTTATTTCTCCCCTCCGTGGGTAGGGGGGTTGGTTGTCCCGGGGCCTGGTGATGGGGTAGAGATGGATGACAGGCGGGTAGCGGGGCCTGATGAGGTGCAGGGTCGCAGGGGCAGCGCTGTGCCGCACGGCACGGAGGTACTCACTCAGCCCAATGATGATGACACAGTTCACGGTAAAACAAGTGGCTGGATGGACGGGTCCCTCGGACGGCTGCGGTTGTTCCTCCCTGCAGGTTAGTGATGACTGTCTCTCCCTGCACCTAAGTTCAGTGTTGGTAGTGATGTTTTCCCACCGGTAACCAGCTCCCCGACCTGGATATGGGCCGGAGGAGACCCTTTTGCCCACAGGCGCTGGCCCTGGGAGACGGTTGCCCTTGGCGGTGGCGGTGTCTCCCCTTCACGGTTGGACGGTTGCCTTCTATCGTGACTTGGCTGTTTGGAAACCCTGAGGTCCCCTTCACTAACGGATTTGGCAAATTCACGGCGACACCAAGCCTTGCCGGGATCCGAAAGGCCCCTGCCAATGGTGCTGTCTTCTCTTTGTATACCGGTCCGGTACGGCCGGGTCACCACCCGTCCACGGTCCTTACGGCAGACTCCAATCGGCCTCCACTGCAGACGGTCACCACATCCTGCCAACCTTGCTGTCCTGTCCGGGCCACACACCCGGACCAACTTCAGGCTCTTTGCTGTCACTTTTCTCCTCTCTACTACTTTCCTCCTTCCACTTCCTTAGCTTAACTCTCACTGCCTGTGTTTTCCCTCCTCCTCGGTGGGTGGAGACCAACCGCCTGGCTCCACACCCTGGTGTGGACAACAGCCCCTGGGGAAGGCAACAAGGATTTTGTGTTTTGACTATGATATGCCTGCAGGGAGTGTGGGGTGTGTAAGTGTTGTGCTCTGTGGCCCCTGGCTTGTCCAGGGCAACACAGAAGCACTGCAGCACTGCCTCGGCGAAGCGGCAACAGGCAGTGCTGAAGCTAATCTGCATAGGTGACAAACCCCACAATGCAGAAGAGGTGTGGACAGCTCTGAAACAGCAGGCAGATCACTGGCTCACACCTCTGAACCTAAAGCCAGGAAAGGTCGTGTGTGACAATGGCCGGAACCTGGTGGCGGCTTTGAGGCGAGGCCAGCTGACACATGTTCCATGCGTGGCCCATGTGCTCAACCTCGTGGTTCAGCGGTTTCTAAAGTCATACCCAGAGCTGTCTGATCTGCTGGTAAAAGTTCGCCGCCTGTCTGTACATTTTCGAAAGTCACCTACTGCTTCAGCCGGCCTTGCCGGCTTTCAGCGCCTTTTGCATCTTCCGGCTCACAGACTGGTGTGTGATGTCCCCACGCATTGGACTTCAACTCTGCACATGTTGGTCAGGATATGTGAGCAGAAGAGGGCAGTTGTTGAGTACCTGCATCACCTAAGCCGTAGGGAAATGGGTCAAACTCCACACATAACACCTGAGGAGTGGAGATGGATGTCCGACCTATGCACCATCCGCCAAAACTTTGAGGACTCCACCAAGATGGTGAGCGGCGATGACGACATTATTAGCGTCACCATACCGCTTCTCTGCCTTCTAAAATGGTCTCTGCTCAAAAAACAACCATGATGCATTGCAGGCGGAGCGCGATGAGTTTGAGCAAGAAACAGTAGTGGGTGTGGGTGATAACACACAGCCCAGCCTCGTCTCATAACAACGTGCAGTGGAGGACTATGACGAGGAGGAGGATGAAGACATGGAGCAACTCTCTGGCCAAATTGAGGATATGACATGCAGTCATATCCTCGGTTCAGCGTGGCTGGCCAGAGGACAGGGTAGATGAGGAGGAGGAGGAGGAGGAGGAGGAGGAGGACAGCATGTTCAGTCATCGTGTTGGTCAGGATACTGAAGTGATGGCTGTTAAGAGTCTGGCACACATGGCTGACTTTATGGTAAGCTGCCTGTCTCGTGACCCTCGCGTTAAGAACATCTTGGCCGACAATCATTCCTGGTTGGTAACACTGTTACACCCACGCTACAAGGAGAACTTTATGTCTCTTATTCCCGAGGCGAAGAGGTCAGGCAAAATGCAGCAGTTCCAGAAGGCCATAGTCACGGAAGTAGGCAAAGCATTCCCCTCACAAAACGCTAGCGGCATAGGTCAGGAATCAGTGGACAACCAAGGCGTACAGCCGAGAGGGGCACAAGTCCAATACGCCAGAGGTAGGGGAACAGTCTTTAAGATGTGGGACAGTTTTCTCAGGCCCTCACATACCACAGCCCCTGAGGTGCGGGGTAGTGCCACAAAAAATCCTAAGTTTGCCCAGATGCTCAAGGAGTACCTTGCAGATCAAACAACTGTACTCCGACATTCCTCTGTGCCTTACAATTAATGGGTATCCAAGCTGGACACGTGGCATGAATTGGCTCTCTACGCCTTCGAAGTCCTGGCCTGCCCTGCCGCTAGCGTTTTGTCAGAGCGTGTTTTTAGTGCCGCAGGTGGAATCATTACAGATAAACGCACCCGCCTGTCAACTGAAAATGCTGACAGGCTGACTCTGATCAAGATGAACAAGGGTTGGATTTGGCCAGACTTCACCACACCACCAGCAAATGACAGCGGAATTTAAAGTTTGTAACGGGAATTTGCCATGTACCTCCACTCACCCATGGTAACACACTTCTGGACTTTGGCTAATCGCTGGACTGCTCCTCCTTCTCCTCATGCGCCATCATGATGACCGTTACAATAGTTAGGCCGTTGTTTCAGGTATACCCCCAGTGGTAAATTTTTTCGACCATTCTTTCAGAATGGGCATTACAACGACAGGCGACCCGCTCCTTTGCAATGGGAACAATGTTTTGAGGCCCTTATGCACATCTCTATCCAGGGACAATGTGGAGCCTGACGCTGCCACCGACTGCAACACACACGTGCGGTTTTTAAATGCAAGCACGGACGCAATAAGAACCTAACAGGTTTTTAGGAGCGACAATTACTGAGAAGTCTGACACTATCAGCCACTGCTGACTGACGTGTATTATACACTAGACTTGTGCGTTATATAATTGTTTGTGCAAAACGCGCACCTGTACGCTGCCACCGACAGACACACACGTGCTGTTTTTAAATGCAAGCACGGACGCAATAAGAACCTAACTGGTTTTTAGGAGCGACAATTACTGAGAAGTCTGACACTATCTGGACTGTTTTAGACTGTGTACACCAGCCCCAGATATGATGAAGGCTGGTATACGGTCACCACTAGGAATGGCTATATACCCTGCCTGCCTGCCTGCCTGTATACTGCTACAATAGTCCTGACAAGGACTCTTCTGGTCACTAGCCTGTATTCAGACCTGGCTATACCCTGCCTGTATATAGCAACAATAGTCCTGAGAAGGACTCTGCTACTGTACTCCGACCTGGCTATACCCTGCCTGCCTGTATACAACTAGAATAGTCCTGAGAAGGACTTCTGGTCACACTGTTTGCAGCCCTGCAACTGAAAAAGCTATAAAGGGCCGCAAAGCTTTCCCTGAATCAGCGACACTCTCCCTGCACTGACTGTCTGGATAGCTGTGAGCAGAGCACAGCGCGCCGGCCGGTATAAAGGCTCGGTCACGCTGTGCAGGCCGGCCAATCACTGCAATTCCACAACTAACAGGGCTGTGGCATTGCAGTGGTCTGCCAGCCAATCCCTGCATGAGGGCTGGCTCTCAAAAGAGCGCCAACATGCAGAAATGAAGACCACGAGTAAAGCACGAGTATCGCGAGATTACTCGGTCCCCGCCGAGCAGCCCGAGTACAGCGATACTCGTGCGAGTACCGAGTAGTTACAAGCATGCTCGCTCATCACTATTAATGATGTATGAAGCATTCTAGAATACCGTATATAAGGGCTGACTGGTGACAGCCGCAGCTTATAGGGGACAAATCTGGTGAAAGGTTCCCTTTAAGTTAAAGGTGCTAACAATTTTGCCCGGTCCATTTTGGGGGTTTTGTGTGACATTTTCTCCAGTTTGCCTTTTTTTTCTGTTATTTGTGTTGTTCCGATAAACACAAAGGAAAGTGCATCTAAAGGAATTAACGGGAATTAAACGTCCAAAAATGGCACAGGAGTGAGGATAATCGCATAGGACAACGTAAAGCTGGCAAAAAGAAGGAACAAGCGCAAAAATGAACAATAACCATCAAGCATTTTCTGGGGGATCGGTGTCTAAAGATAATGTTTTGTGGTTTTTTTTTTGAAGACAGGATTTTTTTAGATACTGCCCCACAAGTGTATTCAACCCGGACACAAAAGAGGAGAAGAGGAACATGACATTATCACCGAGCAAAAGGACAAGATACCGTACATCCTCAGAGGCCGGTGACGGCGAGGAAGAAAAATCCAAACTGGTCGTAAATTATTCTAAAAAATCCTCATCTAACATTGAAGTTTCAGTTTTAAGTCACTGTTTTAGTCCAAGTGGCCGAAACGGATCTATTCACGTTCTATCTATTACATTAAATTATTGGTTCTCCAACAGGTTTGGACCTGATGAATCTCATATATGGTCCTTATAATCTTTCTCTGAAGGTAAATTTTATACCACTGGTAATGTTGAGGATAAGAATTAAGTAACCAAAAATACTTGATTCAGCCATTTCATAGACTCAGGTATATAGTTTTAGTAGATGTAAACTAACACACATATTTATGAATGCTTTTGTTTCTTACTAACACGTATATATGTATATTGCAGATTTAATGATTTTCCTTAACACAGTATATACCAGCACATGTAACTTAAAGATGGCTGCCACATCCTGTCTACACCCAAGATGATGAACAAAGGAGAATTCCTAAAGTTTGGACTGACCAATCCAGCAGAGATTATGCAAATTCCTATACGTCTTGAACCCCCGACCTGCGATACTTGATTGGGCTATACTTTTGTCTACACCCTTCACTTGTCTAAAGCTATAAAAAGTTTCAAACAATAAAGAGAGCCAGTTGCTCAGTGTCTGTCATGGAGAAGGTTCATAACTGATACAGTGTCCGTTATTTACTTCTCGAAGTGCACTCATGACATTATAATTTGGAACAGCAGTCAGATCCCGAGAGACCGCTTGAGTCTCATTATCATCATCCCAACAGTAAATGTATCAATAATGACTTGTATAAATACTTTGCGGTAAATAGTCCCATATCTCCTATTTTATTTGTACTTACTGAAATATAAAGGTCATTATTTGATCCTCCTGAAAGACCCATAGTTTTGGGAAGTGGTTCTATATTTACTAATAATTCTTCTTTTCTTGATACATCTTTTAGTCCAACTGCCAGAAAATTCTCATCATTTATATTGGACACCACTGATTTTTTTTTTATGTAATTTACAGATTGTAAAATTTGATTATGAGATAATTGTTACCTAATTTGATGCAGTTTCATTATATACTTCACCAAGTCCTATAAAATGTCTACTGGCTGTGCAAAAAAGTCTAGATAAGACCACATATTCACTGAACAGTATTGAGGTTATGATAGATTTTCTAGAGATTGTACTGAGGAAAAATTATTTCCTATTTGGTGATGATTTTTACATACAGTAACATGGGACCGCGATGGGGGCCAACATGACACACGATTATGCTAATTTGGTTATGATGTCACTGAAAGAAGACTTCATCTATGCGTTGAGGTAGTGGAGATACATAGATGATGTCTTCCTCCATTGGACCCATATCTCTTCAGAACTATGTGAGTTTCATACCATTTTGAATAATCTTGATTCACATATTAATTTTACATTCTCCTATTTTGTAAAAGAGATAAAGAGGGATTTCTTTTATGTTGGTATCATAAGGAAAGAAGCAACTGATCACTTCATTATACAGAAAACCTACTGATAGGTAAATTATACTAAGATTTGAGCGTAACCATCCTAAGATAATGGTTAATGGCATATAGCTAATTTTGGTGTGTCAATGGAATAGTCAGTGAGGAAACAGATCGAGATGTTTCACTCTAGACTATGGCTGCGAAATGTAAGGATAGAGTTTATCCATTGCCTTACTTAATAAGAGGAAAGCAAAAGCAATAAGTGAAGATTGGATTTCTCTACTAGAGCCTAAGGCGGGCTTTACACGTTGCGACATCGCTACCGATATATCGTCGTTAGTGACGTACATCCGGCGCCGGTAGCGACATCGCAACGTGTAACTCCTAGGTGTGATGATGAATGAGCACAGAGACGTACAATATCGCTGATCTGTATTACGTCATTCATTTCCATAATGTCGGTTTGGCCACAGGTACGATGCTGTTTGTCGTTCCTGCAGCTCCACACATCGCTGTGTGTAAACCCGCAAGAGCGACAAACCTCTCCTTACCTGCGTCCCGCCGGTAATGATCAAGGAAGAAGGTGGGTGGGATGTTATGTCCCGCTCATCTCCGCCCCTCCGCTTCTATTAGCCGGCCAATTAGTGACGCCGAACACACCTCCCCCTTTTAGGAGGGATTGTTCGGCGGTCACAGCGACGTCGCCGACCAGGTTTGTGCATGTGACGCTGCCGTAGCGATAATGTTCGCTACGGCAGCAATCACCACATATCGCATGTGCGACGGGGGCGGGTGCTATCGCGCTGGACATCGCTAGCCAATGCTAGCGATGTCGCAACGTGTAAAGTACCCCTAAGTGTTATAAAAAAGAAATGTGACATAATCCCTTTATTTCTACATATAGTGAGGAAAGCCATCAAATTTCAAAGATTCTCAAACGACATTGGCCTATGTTGGGCAGATGTCTACCTGTT
Organism: Anomaloglossus baeobatrachus; assembly: GCF_048569485.1. Lineage (NCBI taxonomy): Eukaryota > Metazoa > Chordata > Amphibia > Anura > Aromobatidae > Anomaloglossus > Anomaloglossus baeobatrachus. Next base: position 11,808,753 of record NC_134359.1, on the reverse strand, counting down.
ATTAACGAGTTGAAAACTCCCCCCTTTTCTCATATAGACAAAAGAGATATTTTTGTAACAAACTGGTCCATTTGTGCATAGGTCCTTTAAAACCTCTGTTTTCGCTTTCTTAACCAGGACAATTGTTTCTATTCTGACTTTACATGGTACTTACTCTCTGGAGCGCTTAAACAGATCCCAATGATTCTGAGACTGTTTTCCTGACATATTGTAATTCATCTAACAGGTAAATTTAGGACAATATTTTTTGTGTTTATTTGTGAAAATATTGGATATTTGGAGAAAATTTTGAAAATCTATCAATTTTAAAATGTTGAATGTTTATGCCCTTAAATCATAGAGTTCTGTCACACAAAACAGTTACTAAATAACATTTCCCCATGTCTATTTTATGTGGCACCCCTGAGGGTCCAGTCGCCACAGAAGTCCTGCACCTCAGCCAGAGGTGTGCTACTCCATATCTTGGTAAGGAGAGGGCACACGCCGTTGTTCACACATTCACAGCATAGACACACCACTTCAGGCCAGGGTTAGGGCAAGATGGCTCCTATGGGAGACCACAGTCCGGAGCCAGTCTAGGTGGGGCTTAGGTAGTCGGTGGAACAAAACAAGATACAGAACAGAACAAGAAACGGGACAGAACGAGGAAGGACAGTGGAGGAGAGAGGTCCTGAGGACTGGAGGTGGAGGAGCTCGTCCCGGGACAAGGAGGGGAGATCAGAAAGAAAGGAAGAAGGGGTCCCAGAGTCACGGCCAGTGAGAGATCCACAGTTGATGCACCGGTGTGGAGGGACTAGACCACAAAAGGGGAACTGGCCCATAGACTAGTAGAGAACGATCAGGCTCAGCTAGCAAACCGGAGGCTGTGGTATCTTCATGTGCCGAAGCAACAGCCACACATAAATCCGCTGAAAAGGTGACCACAGAGGGCTAGGTGTCAGGGCAAAGGAGCCTCCAAAGTAAGGCCCGCCGACACTGGCTTGGGGCACTGTGTGTGAGGCGCAGGGCAAGAGGGTGAAACCAGCGCAGGAAGAAGACCAGGGAAGGGATACAGAAAGGGACCCCGGTTTTGTGCCTCCGAATTACCTGGGGTTTGTCTGGATCCCGTCATCGCAAGATTAAGCGCTCCAAGGGTAGTATTTGACCGGCCGGCCGTGATAATCTGGAACTGACAACTGTGAGTAAAAGAGCTAATGACTGCATCCCGCTGTGTCCTGGATTCATTGTCTGTGCCGCCTGCCCCACGCTGTTCAAAGCACTTCATCTGCTAGAAGACTGCACATTCTGCGCTGGGGCCCCGCTCTACCTGTGCGGAGCTGTACCATCACTGCTGCGTCACCATCTGCCCCAGCGGTCCCATCCAGCAGTGTCGGCCATATCTGTCCGAATACCACAGGTGGTATCACAACTAATCCCCTGTAAATATATCCCCCCCCATCTAAACGACACCGCCAAGGTCACAGAGTCGGGTCCTACCACCGTGACCTCCTAGACAGAACCGGCCCGGTTCCGAGTGCCCCCACGGCCCTGGTGGGCGTGTCATTTACATCAGCACTAATAAATAACGAACCTAATGCAAGTCAGTGTGGAATCCGAATAGTTTTCTTGCCGTCACCAATACGTGTATAGTCCTCGGAATTGGGTAAGAATTGTCCGAACACCAATAGTTACTGTTCACCCATCTCTAGTCATTAGGTCTATAGAATTCCTTCTGACATTCTGCTGATAATATTCTGTGAATTTCTTCTTCGTCATCATGAAAAGCTTCATTAATCTTTAGAAAACACTTTCATGAGTAATTTCCACTTCTTGGCTCTGGAGATGGAATAATAATGACGTTGCAGATAATAAACGCTCAGCGTGGATATGAAGGCGATGTATCAGTGAGTCCGATACGTTACCGCACATGGACTCATTGATTAGAGTTAAGTGGCGGCTACAGATTAATGTAAACTCCAAATATAAAATCTGTCATTTATTGGAAGGTCGCGGAGAATGAAGAAGAGATTTCAATATAACCTTCCAGCCTGAGGTCAGAGAGGTCCACACATTGCAGTGCTCCGGTGATATGGGGACGGCACCGCCGGCGTCTGCGGATAGAGGCGACACTAGCACAACGCCGCGCCTCCAAGCACCAAACACAATGGACACACATGGAGAGATTTCACTTTTGTTCTTTCTTTTCTTTTTTCAAATGCTCAAAAGAAATTGTTAATAATCTCAAAGCATTATCATGATTGATATCATTATGGAGAAAAGAATAAATATTTCCTATTGGCTTTTCAGCTGAATTGGGGAAACTATACAGAGTTCTAAATAATGTTTCACTTCAGACGCAAACAATGTATCTAATCCTGGAAAAGCCTGAAAAAATATTGATACAATGTTTCACAAAGATAATGTATCATAATCAACATATATAAAGTGTTACTGAGAATAACAAACTTACAATGAGATACATTCCTATAATACTGGCTCTGAATTACAGCCTACATTATACTCCAGAGCTGCACTCACTATTCTGCTGGTGCAGTCACTGTGTACATACATTACTGATCCTGAGTTACCTCCTGTATTATACTCCAGAGCTGCACTCACTATTCTGCTGGTGCAGTCACTGTGTACATACATTACATTACTGATCCTGAGTTACCTCCTGTATTATACTCCAGAGCTGCAGTCACTATTCTGCTGATGCAGTCACTGTGTACATACATTACATTACTGATCCTGAGTTACCTCCTGTATTATCCTCCAGAGCTGCACTCACTATTCTACTGGTGCAGTCACTGTGTACATATATTACTGATCCAGAGTTACCTCCTGTATTATACCCCAGAGCTGCACTCACTATTCTGCTGGTGCAGTCACTGTGTACATACATTACATTACTGATCCTGAGTTACCTCCTGTATTATACCCCAGAGCTGCAGTCACTATTCTGCTGATGCAGTCACTGTGTACATACATTACTGATCCTGAGTTACCTCCTGTATTATACCCCAGAGCTGCACTCACTATTCTGCTGGTGCAGTCACTGTGTACATACATTACATTACTGATCCTGAGTTACATCCTGTATTATACTCCAGAGCTGCACGCACTATTCTGCTGGTGCAGTCACTGTGTATATACATTATATTACTGATCCTGAGTTACATCCTGTATTATACTCCAGAGCTGCACTCACTATTCTGCTGGTGCAGTCACTGTGTATATACATTATATTACTGATCCTGAGTTACCTCCTGTATTATACCCCAGAGCTGCAGTCACTATTCTGCTGGTGCAGTCACTGTGTACATACATTACATTACTGATCTTGAGTTACCTCCTGTATTATACTCCAGAGCTGCACAAACTATTCTGCTGGTGCAGTCACTGTGCACATACATTACTGATCCTGAGTTACCTCCTGTATTATACTCCAGAGCTGCACTCACTATTCTGCTGGTGCAGTCACTGTGCACATACATTACTGATCCTGAGTTACCTCCTGTATTATACTCCAGAGCTGCACTCACTATTCTGCTGGTGCAGTCACTGTGCACATACATTACTGATCCTGAGTTACCTCCTGTATTATACTCCAGAGCTGCACTCACTATTCTGCTGGTGCAGTCACTGTGTACATACATTACATTACTGATCCTGAGTTACATCCTGGCAACTAGGCAGAAATACAAATGGCCGTTTCTATATACTAAATATCTCATTTGCTTAGATTTCCCTTAGCAGTAATGCAGGTCTATATCACACATTTATAGTTTTCATACTTTAGCATTATCAGAGTGCAAATTGGCTTTTTTTGTATTTTATGTCATGTTCAGTTAGTTACCTGTTCACACCTCAGTTTGGTGAGTGCCGTCAGTCTTTTTGTCTATATTCAAGAGGGTCATACCTTCTTGACTGTACACCCCTCCCCCACTTGCCACAAGCAATTTTATCCTATATAGCAGATTACTTACAAAGGAGCTTTTTTAACCCAGAGAGAGGCTTCAACATAGAGTAGGTACCCAGTTGCGAGATATGCTGTGACGTGGCAGCTGGGCAGATATACAAATGGGGGCTGGAGTCTGGGTTGTTTTTTTGTTTTTTTTTTAAATAATATAATTTTATGTGTGTTTTTTTCTTTTTACTTACTGGGTTAGTAATGTGGATGTATGATAGACCCCTCTACATTACTAACCCCTGGGCTTGATGTCTGCTGTCAATTCACAGCTGACATTCAACCCCACAATATTAGCCTGATAGCTATCGCACCAGAGCAATCGAGAAGAGCCGGGATAAAGTATCCATATTGGGGCACTTAATGGTTGCGCCACTTTTGGGGAGGCTGCGGGCTGTGAGGAAAGAGTTAACCTTTTTCACTGGCTTAGAAAAATAATAGAAATTCATTCTCCCTTGCAAGACCAAACCAGACTTATTTACGTAAAACTCTGATACCAAACTCAAGGACGCAGAATGTTTTGACTTAGAGACATCTTGTTATGGGAAGAAGAAGCGTTATAGATTGTTATGGGAGTATAAGTCATTATGTTAATTTCTCTTGCTGGGAATATGTAATTCACGCCTTTAATGAATATGTATGTTGCATAGTTACGCCCTAATCAACTTTGTATAACTTTGTAATGTAAACAAAAACAACACAACAGTTCAATTTCGGAGCCGCACATCTCCAGTCTTATGTGTATAACAGCGTCTGCCTGTCTTCATTGAGCTGGAATAGCCGAGGGGGGGGGGTCACCGGTACCCTCTCTGCATTCGGACATCGCTGGCAACAGCTGTGACTGTTAGGTCAACCTAACAGAGCTGATATTTTCAGGCTAGGAAGGGCCCAAAAACAATAGTTCTTCCCAGCCTGATAATACCAGCCCCCAGCTGTCTGCTGTACCTTAGCTGATTATCAAAAATGGAGGGACTCCACACTGTTTATAAAATTATTTATTTAAATAGTTTTTTTAAAAAAAAAGGGAGGGATTCCCTCTATTTTTGATAATCAACCAAGGTAATGCAGACAGCAGAGGGTTACAGCCCGCATCGGCTGCTTTACCTGTGCTGGCTGTCAAAAATAATGTGGAGCCCACACCATTTTTTCCTTTTATTTGGCTAAATGGCTGTACAATCTATCATTTATCTAGCTTTGCACATCTTTTACACATAAAAAACATGCATTTCAGTGTCATACCTTTTTTTTTTTTGTTACGTGTAACATGTACACACAGATTGGCCACACGGATGGCGTATGTTTTTTCAACTGATGTGTGAAGGCGCCTCAAGAACAAGTGCTGTTCTAAAGTAAAAATGTATCAAATTTACCAGAAATGGTGAGATCACCTCTCCCACCCCGCACTTCTTCTCCTCTGTATTTTCTCCTTCCTCCTCCTCTCTCCATCCTGGAGATTATTCCGTGCTGTTTCCTCTATAATTGCCTCTATATAAGTGAGACCGCTCTATACATTATATATAGGCTACGAGCAGGAATCCTCCGTGCACATGTAACATCTCCACCTGCTGCACATCCCCCTGATCTGATTATCAGGAATGACGCTGATACATTAACTAACAAGAGAAGCTTTTCATTTACAAATCATTATCTGCCGGGAAGATAAACATCAGAGCGAACGGATCTTGTTGTGTCAGGACTGGGAAATTTCTCCATAATGAGCCCATGTCAGGCTGATAGATGCCCTATACACACGTGTGCGCCTGAATAATCACTGATTACACGTCTGGATCCGGCACAAAGACAACACAATTCACTGTGATCACATCTGATCAATGTCACCGCCGGCAAGAACCCAACTACAGAGCGACAGATCCAAGAAATGACATAGAAATCCGGACAGAAGGATGGAAAATGTCCACCAGGTGTAGGACGGACGTGTCCAGGCACCTTCCTGCCCATAGGACATTTATAATCCTAGCCTTATTCTTGCTGAGGGCTCTTCAGACCCAGAAGCAGATGAGACTGTAACTACAGCCATACATACAGATGTGGACCCCACTGTCCCCCAATAGAAGCTCATAGTCAGGAATATATTATATTACATTCCGGTATATCAGACGTCGTTAACTTGTATTTATGTGAAGACTCGTGAAATCCTTCTGTGATGTGAGAACATTAGATACAATGTAACCCACTATACAGAGATGGGCCATGCTCTACAGATACAGCAAGAAATCCTGTGCAGAACTGTGTATATCGGGCTTCACAGCTATAAAGAGCCCATGATAAGGAGACTCCACCTATAAAGAGTCCATGATAAGGAGACTCCACCTATAAAGAGTCCATGATAAGGAGACTCCCCCTATAAAGAGCCCATGATAAGGAGACTCCACCTATAAAGAGCCCATGATAAGGAGACTCCACCTATAAAGAGCCCATGATAAGGAGGCTCCACCAATAAAGAATCCATGATAATGAGGCACCACATATAAGGAGTCCATGATTAGGAGGCTCGACCTATAAAGAGTCGATGATAAGGTGTCTCCATTTATTAAGAGTCCATAATAAGGAGACTCCACTGATGAAGAGTCCATGATAAGGAGACTCCACCTATAAAGAGTCCATGATAAGGAGACTCCACCAATGACGAGCCCATGATAAGGAGGCTCCACCAATAAAGAGTCCATGATAAGGAGTCTCCATCTATTAAGGGTCCATGATAAGGAGGCTGCACCAATAAAGAGACCATGATAAGGAGACTCCACCTATAAAGAGTCCATGATAAGGAGACTCCACCTATAAAGAGTCCATGATAAGGAGACTCCACCTATAAAGAGTCCATGATAAGGAGACTCCACCTATAAAGAGTCCATGATAAGGAGGCTCCACCTATAAAGAGTCCATGATAAGGAGACACCACTTATGAAGAGTCCCTGATAAAGAGACTCCACCAATGATGAGTCCATGATAACGAGACTCCACCTATAGAATCCATGAGAAGGAGGCTCCACCTATAAAGAGTCAATGATAAGAAGATGCCACATATAAAGAGTTCATGATTAGGAGACCCCACCTATAAAGAGTCCATGATTAGACTATTCCACTTATAAAGAGTCCATGATAAGGAGGCTATACTTTATGAAGAGTTCATGATAATGAGGCTCCACCTATAAAGAGTCCATAATGAGGAGGCTCCATCAATAAAGAGTCCATGATAAAGAGACTCCACCAATGACGAATCCATAATAACGAGGCTCCATCTATAAAGAGTCCATGATAAGGAGGCTCCACCTATAAAGAGTCCATGATAAGGAGGCTCCACCTATAAAGAGTTCATGATAAGGAGGCTCCACCAATGAAGAGTCCATGATAAGGAGGCTCCACCTATAAAGACTCCATGATAAGGAGGCTCCACCTATAAAGAGTCCATGATAAGGAGGCTCCACCTATAAAGACTCCATGATAAGGAGACTCCACCTATAAAGAGTCCATGATAAGGAGGCTCCACCTATAAAGAGTCCATGATAAGGAGGCTCCACCTATAAAGAGTCCATGATAAGGAGGCTCCACCTATAAAGAGTCCATGATAAGGAGGCTCCACCTATAAAGAGTCCATGATAAGGAGACTCCACCTATAAAGAGTCCATGATAAGGAGACTCCACCTATAAAGACTCCATGATAAGGAGACTCCACCTATAAAGAGCCCATGATAAGGAGACTCCACCTATAAAGAGTCCATGATAAGGAGGCTCCACCTATAAAAAGTCCATGATAAGGAGGCTCCACCTATAAAGAGCCCATGATAAGGAGACTCCACCTATAAAGGGCCCATGATAAGGAGGCTCCACCTATAAAGAGTCCATGATAAGGAGGCTCTGCCTATAAAGAGCCCATGATAAGGAGGCTCCCCCTATAAAGAGTCCATGATAAGGAGGCTCCACCTATAAAGAGTCCATGATAAGGAGGCTCCACCTATAAAGAATCCATGATAAGGAGGCTCCACCTATAAAGAGTCCATGATAAGGAGACTCCACCTATAAAGACTCCATGATAAGGAGACTCCACCTATAAAGACTCCATGATAAGGAGGCTCCACCTATAAAGACTCCATGATAAGGAGGCTCCACCTATAAAGAGTCCATGATAAGGAGACTCCACCTATAAAGACTCCATGATAAGGAGACTCCACCTATAAAGAGTCCATGATAAGGAGGCTCCACCTATAAAGAGTCCATGATAAGGAGGCTCCACCTATAAAGAGCCCATGATAAGGAGACTCCACCTATAAAGAGCCCATGATAAGGAGACTCCACCTATAAAGAGCGCATGATAAGGAGACTCCACCTATAAAGAGCGCATGATAAGGAGACTCCACCTATAAAGAGTCCATGATAAGGAGACTCCACCTATAAAGAGTCCATGATAAGGAGACTCCACCTATAAAGAGCCCATGATAAGGAGGCTCCACCTATAAAGAGCCCATGATAAGGAGACTCCACCTATAAAGAGCCCATGATAAGGAGACTCCACCTATAAAGAGCCCATGATAAGGAGACTCCACCTATAAAGAGCCCATGATAAGGAGACTCCACCTATAAAGAGCCCATGATAAGGAGACTCCACCTATAAAGAGCCCATGATAAGGAGACTCCACCTATAAAGGGCCCATGATAAGGAGGCTCCACCTATAAAGAGCCCATGATAAGGAGGCTCCACCTATAAAGAGTCCATGATAAGGAGACTCCACCTATAAAGAGCCCATGATAAGGAGACTCCACCTATAAAGGGCCCATGATAAGGAGGCTCCACCTATAAAGAGCCCATGATAAGGAGGCTCCACCTATAAAGAGTCCATGATAAGGAGACTCCACCTATAAAGAGTCCATGATAAGGAGGCTAAGCAGGCTCCAACTTTAAAAAGTTAGGTATTAGGATGCTCTGCCTTTGAAAAGTAAAGGATAAAAAGATTCTACATTTGAGGAAACCAGGATAAGAGACTCCAGCATTGAAAGTATCAGTGTAGGGAGGCTCCATCCATAAAGACAAATGAAACAAGGGGCTATAATTTGAAGACTTGTGCTTGAACCATGCTTCTGTTCTAAGCTATCGAGATGGTAAATGTTATATTACTTGCAGGACATCACATGGCACTGTTGTTGTTGTGCATTAGGCTAGATTTTTCTACTGCATTGGGCAGATGTTTTAAGAAGCCTTGGATTGGTAATAATTCGTAAATATCTTCCCCTTTAAAACGTTCTATAATGAGAAATCTTACTGTATGAGCAGCCGTACACCTCGATCCTCATCCCAATGCTTCCCATCGGATTCCACTCCAGGGGAATAAACCGTAGAAATCGGGCTTTAACGGAGTGCTGGAACTTGTGGGAGACCACGCCATCCGCATTCGTGTTCCCTGGAAACTCCTGTGGATACAATGTAACAATTAAGAAACAAGTTATGAGACACTTTAAATATATATAATGAGGCTAAAAAGTCAATCAATCAATCAATCAATCAATGAAGCAATCCTCCTGATCATTGGTCTGAACAAAGAGAGAGCAAATTAGAAAAAGTGAGAATGGAAAGGGATTTACAGAATGCGAACTGCAGACATGATTCCGCCGGTTCATTTAGAACGACCTTTAAAAACTCCTTTCTGATGTGACCAGAATCTATTGAGGCAGCAAAGTGCAATAATTGCAGAGAAACCCTGTCACACAGGATAGTCATTCCACTAACATAATAAACGCTCAGGGTTAATGGTGAGAAAAGTGTACACAGCGGATGAACAAAGAGGCCCCAATGCGAAATGGCCTCCACAATGTGTCACAAAGAGGGAGAAAGATTGCAAACTGATTATACCGTGCAACACGATAACTACTGCAATATTACTGCCTTCAATGTAGAAGAATATCATTAATATGGACACAAATATAACATATAATACTGCTCCATAAGTACAAGAATATAACTACTATAATACTGCCCCTAAATACATGAATATAACTACTATAATACTGCCACTATGTCCAAGAATATAACTGCTATAATACTGCTCCTATGTACAAGAATATAACTGCAATAATACTGCCCCTATGTCCAAGAATATAACTGCTATAATACTGCCCCTATGTCCAAGAATATAACTACTATAATACTGCCCCTATGTACAAGAATATAACTACTATAATACTGCCCCTATGTCCAAGAATATAACTACTATAATACTGCCCCCTATGTACAAGAATATAACTACTATAATACTGCTCCTATGTACAAGAATATAACTACTATAATACTGCCTCCTATGTACAAGAATATAACTACTATAATACTGCTCCTATGTACAAGAACATAACTACTATAATACTGCCCCTATGTACAAGAATATAACTACTATAATACTGCCCCTATAAACAAGAATATAACTACTATAATAATGTTCCTATATACAAGAATATAACTACTATAATACTGCCCCTATGTACAAGAATATAACTGCTATAATACTGCCCCTATGTACAAGAATATTACTACTATAATACTACCCCTATATACAAGAATATAACCACTATAATACTGCTCCTATGTACAAGAATATAACTACTATAATACTGCTCCTATATACAAGAATATAACCACTATAATACTGCCTCCTATGTACAAGAATATAACTACTATAATACTGCCCCCTATGTACAAGAATATAACTACTATAATACTGCCCCTATATACAAGAATATAACTACTATAATACTGCCCCTATATACAAGAATATAACTACTATAATAGTGCTCCTATGTATAACAATATAACTACTATAATACTGCTCCTATGTACAAGAATATAACTACTATAATACTGCCCCTATATACAAGAATATAACTACTATAATACTGCCCCTATATACAAGAATATAACTACTATAATACTGCCTCCTATGTACAAGAATATAACTACTATAATACTGCCCCCTATGTACAAGAATATAACTACTATAATACTGCCCCTATGTACAAGAATATAACTACTATTTATAATACTGCCTCGTATATACAAGAATATAACTACTATTATACTGCTTCAATATATATTGTCCGGAGAAGAAAAACTGAGCGCTGCCATGGTTTGTGGGGGCTTCTCATCCATGGACGGGGCTCACTCACAATTTCACCTAAGAACAGGTCTATGCATAAAGAATGGGATCTAAACCACCGGCAAGAATACTTCTTTGATCATCCAGGACAATGTGGTGATGATGCTTCTTCCCTCATGATGGAAAATGTGTCACAAAGCAAAACTAAGGTGAGGTTACATATAGGCTAGGGACCCGAAAAATAGAGATTACCTTGGCGTTGGTTTGGGGCTCTTTTGCATTGATCAATACAATGGTAAACATCTCTTATATTCCTTTTAATAGCAGTTATGCATATTCCATTTTTCATGTTTTTTCACTTTTTCAGATAGTGCATTGCATTTTTCAGTCTAGTATTCCCATAGCAGTTTTGCTTTTCATCATTCCTATATACATTGTGACTTGTGTGCAACTCTTTATCCTATTGTATAGTTATGTTTTTTGAGTCTTGCACCTTGTTCATTCTGCCAGAAGCCGGTCTCCAGCCTCCGGGGAGAAGGGCAGAAATCTGGAGAATCAGGGGCAGCGCGGGAAATAATCAGGCTTTACAGAATCTCCATGGAATTGTCAATAAAATGTAACAACATATGGAATGTTTATAATTGTACTTCAGTAACCATAGAAACAACCGACTAAAAGAGCAAAAAACACTGAAGCTGCAAAATATGACGTGTCAGTCTGAAAACTTTAGGCCACGACTATAAATAATAAGGACTATGAATGCACAACATGAACCAGACGAGACAAATGCGCATCGTCAGTGTTTGCGGCGACACTCCCGCATTGACCTGCTCTTTCATCCACTAGGGGCAGCCTTCCTGTGTCTTCTGCCCCCAGGATATGACATGTGCAGGGTTAAACATGTCCGATAAATGCGACTTTGTGCCTTGGTGGTCGATGGCGGCTGCACTTTATCATCAGATTTCCTCCCTTGTTTTGGCTTTTTCTCACCTGCTGCAGGTTTTGTTGGTGATTTTCATGGGTAAGAAATATTTGTGCTACATTTGTTGGTTTTGTGATTTTTTTTTCCTTACTTTGTTGTTGAAATTTGACATTTTAAATCCAATTTTAGTAAATCCCCTTATCCGATTATTCCAAGTTATGAAGCGCCAGCAGTAGATTTGGGGTTTATGAAGAAGCCAGAATGTTCCGTCTTCAGCTTCTACAACAAGTTCTGCTGCAGCTTTCATCATGGAAATGAGAAATTACAGATTGCTTTATATGTTGCCAACATGTTCTGCAGCGCTGTATTCAAAAGTTATGGGTTTACATCAAATCCTTCCCAAGAGGAGCCGCCAATCTGATTGTAGATGCACAGGACCATGCACAAGAATAGTCCAAGAGATTTACCCTCTGTGCTAATAACTGGTATGGGGGGGAAATGCGGTGCCCGGGTATAAACTATAGGAGAAGCACATACAAGCTCATCATCCACCACTGAGCTGCTATACTATGGCAATGTATGATTGTCTATACCGGAATATTAACCCCCCCTCCCCCGCCCTTCCACCTTCACCCACGAGACACTTCCTAATTCAGTAATAAAAATTCAACACAATATCTGTTTGGATACAATAAAGTATAATACTGATCCTGAGCTATATCCTGTATTATACTTCAGAGCTGCACTCACTATTCTGCTGGCGGAGTCACTGTGTACAGTGCCTTGCCAAAGTATTCGCCCCCTTGAATTTTTCACCCTTTTCCCACATTTCAGGTTTCAAACATAAAGATAAAATGTTAATGTTCTGGTGAAGAATCAACAACAAGTGACACAATTGTGAAGATAAAGGAAATTTATTGCTTATTTTAAGCTTTTATAAAAAATAAATAACTGTAAATTGTGACGTGCAATATTATTCACCCCCTGTAAGTGAATACTTTGTAGCGCCCCCTTTTGCTGCGATTACAGCTGCAGTCTCTTGGGGGATGTGTCTATCAGTTTTGCACATGGAGAGGTGAAATTCTCGCCCATTCTTTGTAAACAGCTGGAGATGAGTGAGGTTGGATGGAGGCGTTTGTGAACATGTTTGATGTTTGTGTGCCCACATAGTTTGATTTTGGTTTCTTCTGAGCAGAGCCCCTTCTTCCCCATGTCTGGTGTCTCCAGGTGGCTTGTGGCAAACGTTAAACAACACTTTTTATGGATATCTTTGAGAAATGGCTTTCTTCTTGCCACTCTTCCATAAAGGCCAGATTTGTGCAGTGTAGACTGATTGTTGTGCTATGGACAGACTCTCCCACCTCAGCTGTAGATCTCTGCAGATCATCCAGAGGGATCATGGGCCTCTTGGCTGCATCTCTGATCAGTCTTCTCCTTGTGTGAGATGATAGTTTGGATGGACGAGGATCAGTAATGTAATGTATGTACACAGTGACTGCACCAGCAGAATAGTGAGTGCAGTGTGAAGCCCCACCGGTGTTGTATCAGTGCATACCTTCAGGGACTCCACGTAGCTGGTGCTGGTCACAGGTAGGGAATCTTCTGTTTTTGATCGTGACGCCACTCTCAGTATTGCGGCCAGTAGGGACCGCCACTGCAGGTTGAGGGTCGCCTGGGGCTGATGGTGTGTGCAGTTAGATGTAGTAGCCTCCTGAGAGTGAGGCAAGCCCCAGGGCCCTGTGTAGGTTTGTAGTACCACAAGTCGCAGAATGACCACACAGGCAGGATGTCTTTCAGGGTTTTTACTCACATTAGATGGCAGGGTGAGTAGCCCGGGCGTAGCTGAGATGAACCAGATGGGAACCAGGTGTCCTTCAGGCTGACTTTATGAGGGTGACTACTGACTCGCCTTCCTTAGCCCTTGGTGGTTTGGGGTGACCCCGACTTTGAGTCCCTATGGGGGTCACCCAGGGAAGATGCTCCAAGCCTCTCTCCCCTTCTTGTGTGCCGTGTGCTTGTTCCCCGGACCAGGCCACTCCAGCCTCTTGCCTCCTATGACCTATGGGCCCTCACTGCGGTTACGTGGCTGCGGCTTTTGTAGTGTTGTGGTGTGGGCTGTAAGAGCCCCACACCGGCAGGTTTAGCAGGGAAAGGTGAATCTATCCTCGCTTCGGGATCTGCCGCCCGGTTGGGCCTGGTGCTCTCTAGAAGTCTCCGTACTTCCCACTCCGTGCACTCTCTAGCTGAAGCTGGCTTTCAGGCAGCACTTCTAGTTGACCGTTCTCCCCCGTCTGTAGCCACTGCGCGGGCGCTGTTAGACAGCAACAGCCCCACAGGTCTGCTCCTCACTGAGCCCTATGGAGTTCTGCTCTAACCGACTCACTGGTGGGTTTTTCCATCTCTGCTCTTTCTGCTGACATCTCCTCAGTCCGAGCTCCAAGCTCTAACTAACTCCTCCTATCTCTCTTTCCTTCCCCACTTGTGTCTGCCTACGCCACCTAGCAACCAGACTCTCTTACCACACCCCTTGAGAGGAGATGGAAGCTCTCACCCCCTCCACTATTCCAGTGAAGGCGTAGGCTCTGCCCCCTCCTGGGATCCCCAGGGGTCCTCTCTTAGGTACATGTGTGAGGCCTGATCACTATGCGCCTGTGTTCCACACCCCTGTCAGCCATCTGGATTACCTGTATTGTACTGTCCCCAGCATGGGTGCAGTACTCAGTGGTGCCTGACCAGGTCAGGGGCGCCACATTCCCCCTTAGTTATCACCAGCACGTCCTCGGGCTGCAAGACAACATTTTAAAATGCATAAAACATTAAAACATGTAAAACATTTTTAAAAGCACCAGGTATCAGACATCACCACCCTCCACCCACAAGTCCGTTAACCCACCCAAAACCCTCTCACGTTGGCCGCGACTTCAGCCACTTCTGGCAGGATGTATAGGCGGCTTTCATGGGCTGGTGGTTTCAGGGTATACCTGGCCTGGTGGATCCGCGCCTTCAGCCTCTTCTGGCAGGATGCAGAGGCGGCCTCCACAGTTGGTGCTGACCAGGTACCCTCTTTGTGGTGGTGAGCCAAGGCCCCATAAACAGGCGTGCTCTCTGGTCGCAGGTGAGCCAAGGCCCTTTTCTACGGACGGGCCCACCTGGTTGCAGACGAGCCAAGCCCCTAAACAGGCTGGCCCTGGTGATGGTGCCACTGGTGTAACTATTTACACCGCGAGAGTTTGTGGCTATAGCAAGTTCATAGCCTTAAGTTTGTTTCTCACAATAGTTTTTGTGGGCGCATTTCTTAAACGTTGCAAAACAAAACTTTTCAAAACTGATCAAAACAGTAACTTCTCTTCTTACTTTCCTTTACTTTACTCCTCTTTTTCACTAGGGCGAGGGCACGTTGGGCACTGGCACCTGTGACTTTCCTGCTCTTTGTCTCTTTCTTCATCTGTGGTTGCCTCATCTATAGGTTCTGTGTCTTTCCTTTCTTGGTCTGCATCTGATTCCTTTTCTGTATCTGTTTCTTTATCTCTGTCTTGTCTTTCTTGTCTTTCTTGTCTTTCTTGTCTTTCTTGTCTTTCTTGTCTTTCTTGTCTTTCTTGTCTTTCTTGTCTTGGACATGGTGCTACATCGAGCGCATACAATCCCCTTTCACCTTCATGCAGAGTGAACTGTACTGCTTCTCCAATTTTCAAATTTCTGCCTGAATGTCCTCTGGGCAGGTGGGCTTGAACATCTCTCCTGTTAACAAATATGCCCTCTTTTATTCCTTTCACTACAATGAAGCCGTATCCACTTTTCAGGTTGAAGTCCTCTACTATTCCTCTGTAAAGGGGTCCTCTGACCTGGACTCTAGACCTTCTCAGTAATCTTTTCTCCTGCAGGTCTCTGGCTGTGACCTCTTTCTGTTCTGGGGACTGTGGTGTCGGAGGACGCTTTGATCTGCTGCGCCGTGTCTTGCGGGCTGGGTTCATGCTTGCGGGCTCCCAGGTGAGGTCTTTGGGCTGATCTTCGTCTGCTGACGGTGTCAAGTCTTCCTCCTCCCAGCGGGAATAGGGCAGCATCTCCGGCTCTGGGTAGGGGTCTGCTGCGGCTGGCGTCGGAGTTAGCCCTTCTGCTTCCTGGCCTCCTCTCCCCCTTAGTTCTTCCTGGCACTCCTCTGGTGGCAGGACTGGGGATGGACTTTCTTCTGCTGGCCCGGGCGGGGGACTCTCCGGCGCGGCTGCAGGGGTTGCCTGAATCTCCTCAGGGGTGCATGGGGGGCGCAGGTACAGATCCACCAACCACTGGGGAAACTTGGCTTCCATGTCAGCCCTCATCTGCCAGTATTCTTCCTCCAGCGTGGGCTTCCTATCAGAGACCTCCGTGGATTGGGGAGCGGTATCAGCTCTGGCCTTGCAGGCCGGGGTAAATGGTATGTCTCTTTTATCTTGGCGGGCCGCGCCCTGTATGGCGGCGGCCTGGTCTTGGCGGGCCGGGCAGGGCATCGCTGCGGTGATCGGAGCTTGGCGGGCCGCACCCGGCGGGGCTGCGGCCTGGTTCAGCATATCACTTGCGGCGCGGACGAGCGTCGCTGCTGCGTTGGGGTCTTGGCGGGCTGGGTTCAGCAGGGTGGCAGCCTGGGTCAGCGTCACACCTGCAGCACGGATGAGCACTGCCGTGGTGGTCGGAGCCCTGCGGGACAGGCGGGGCATCGCTGCAGCGGCCTGGGCTTGGCGGGCTGCTTCTAGCGTGGCTGCGGCCTGGTCCAGCATCGCCGCGCCGGGCGCCTCTTCGGGGACCGCGGGCGTGGCTGCAGGGGTCGGGGCACTCGCGCTGGCCGGGGCATCACTTGACTCACCCACCGGTGGCAGCATCGGGGTCTGCGTCGTCGCCGCTCGGTCTGACATGCGTCGCGCGGCTCCCTCCTCGTAGGTCCGCACCGCCGCAGCCATCCCCAGGAACTCCGCGTACTCTTCTCTGACCTGCTCTATGACCCGGGTCTCCAGTCGATCACAGAACTGGGCCAGCTCCCGATACCACCAGGCAGCGGAGCCTGGTTCTGGGTTCCTGCTGTCAGACGCCATTCCTTCTGCGCCGTCTTCCGCACGATCTCCCAGCGGTGGCCTCGTCGCTGCCTCCTGTAGCAAGCTGTCCAGCTTCTGTTCTGCCTCTTTCAGCAGCTTCTCTCCCAGCAGCAGGCTTGTGGCTCCCTTTCTGTTCCGCCGTTTCTCGACGCTTCCGCTTTCTTCATCAGCGAGGTCAGGACTCTGCAGGGGATCTCTGGGTAGCCACACCTCTTCGTGGGCGGTAACTTCTTCCAGCGCGGGCTGCTGTTGTTTTTCAGCGCGCTTTTCATGGTGGCAATATGGCGGCGCTTCCAATTTTTCAAGCGGACCGCCCAGGCACATGGTCACCTGTCTGGACAGGTCTAGTCCTTATCCTGTTCGTGACGCCAGATGTGAAGCCCCACCGGTGTTGTATCAGTGCATACCTTCAGGGACTCCACGTAGCTGGTGCTGGTCACAGGTAGGGAATCTTCTGTTTTTGATCGTGACGCCACTCTCAGTATTGCGGCCAGTAGGGACCGCCACTGCAGGTTGAGGGTCGCCTGGGGCTGATGGTGTGTGCAGTTAGATGTAGTAGCCTCCTGAGAGTGAGGCAAGCCCCAGGGCCCTGTGTAGGTTTGTAGTACCACAAGTCGCAGAATGACCACACAGGCAGGATGTCTTTCAGGGTTTTTACTCACATTAGATGGCAGGGTGAGTAGCCCGGGCGTAGCTGAGATGAACCAGATGGGAACCAGGTGTCCTTCAGGCTGACTTTATGAGGGTGACTACTGACTCGCCTTCCTTAGCCCTTGGTGGTTTGGGGTGACCCCGACTTTGAGTCCCTATGGGGGTCACCCAGGGAAGATGCTCCAAGCCTCTCTCCCCTTCTTGTGTGCCGTGTGCTTGTTCCCCGGACCAGGCCACTCCAGCCTCTTGCCTCCTATGACCTATGGGCCCTCACTGCGGTTACGTGGCTGCGGCTTTTGTAGTGTTGTGGTGTGGGCTGTAAGAGCCCCACACCGGCAGGTTTAGCAGGGAAAGGTGAATCTATCCTCGCTTCGGGATCTGCCGCCCGGTTGGGCCTGGTGCTCTCTAGAAGTCTCCGTACTTCCCACTCCGTGCACTCTCTAGCTGAAGCTGGCTTTCAGGCAGCACTTCTAGTTGACCGTTCTCCCCCGTCTGTAGCCACTGCGCGGGCGCTGTTAGACAGCAACAGCCCCACAGGTCTGCTCCTCACTGAGCCCTATGGAGTTCTGCTCTAACCGACTCACTGGTGGGTTTTTCCATCTCTGCTCTTTCTGCTGACATCTCCTCAGTCCGAGCTCCAAGCTCTAACTAACTCCTCCTATCTCTCTTTCCTTCCCCACTTGTGTCTGCCTACGCCACCTAGCAACCAGACTCTCTTACCACACCCCTTGAGAGGAGATGGAAGCTCTCACCCCCTCCACTATTCCAGTGAAGGCGTAGGCTCTGCCCCCTCCTGGGATCCCCAGGGGTCCTCTCTTAGGTACATGTGTGAGGCCTGATCACTATGCGCCTGTGTTCCACACCCCTGTCAGCCATCTGGATTACCTGTATTGTACTGTCCCCAGCATGGGTGCAGTACTCAGTGGTGCCTGACCAGGTCAGGGGCGCCACAGCAGCTCTGGAGTATAATACAGGAGGTAACTCAGGATCAGTAATGTAATGTATGTACACAGTGACTGCACCAGCAGAATAGTGAGTGCAGCTCTGGAGTATAATACAGGAGGTAACTCAGGATCAGTAATGTAATGTATGTACACAGTGACTGCACCAGCAGAATAGTGAGTGCAGCTCTGGAGTATAATACAGGAGGTAACTCAGGGTCAGTAATGTGATGTATGTACACAGTGACTGCACCAGCAGAATAGTGAGTGCAGCTCTGGAGTATAATACAGGAGGTAACTCAGGATCAGTAATGTAATGTATGTACACAGTGACTGCACCAGCAGAATAGTGAGTGCCGCTCTGGGGTATACTATAGGATATAGCTCAGAATCAGTGCAGGATCAGTAATGTATGTATTTATTCTAGAAGCATATTTGTGTTTATTGTGAACTTTAGCTTAAACAAACCAGACACTAAACAAGTGATGACATGAGAAGCAGAACGATCATCTTCTATTTATTTTCACTTCCACTGTTGCAATTTTCACCCTGCATTAGATGACAGTCTGGTGAAGTGTCTGCAGTAAATGTTGGCGCCCTCCAGAGCTGGAATCAGCAGGATGCTTTGTATTGCAGCGCAGCTCTTGATAACGCGGTGACTGGAGGATGACAGTCCCTCAGGACTTTTCTGGGAGTCTCACGCTCCCGGTCCCCGTGGCTCCTGCGTGGCAGCCTCGCTCGGCATTGTGAACATTCATTACGTGTCTTATATTGAACTGACTGCATTTCTATAGTCTGGAGAAAGGCCACAAACAGCCGGGTCCTCACCCCCTGAAATCCCGCTATAATGCATATAATGTATCTTTATAAAAAGATGTGACAATAAAAGCTCTGAACAAATGTGGAATAATGTCACATCGGAAAGTCTTACCGGGCGCCGACCGCAATCTCATGTCATATTCAGTGAAGGGAAGAAAAACAACCTTTGTGTCCTTCTCGCCCTAAATACTATTATTATTTATGTGTAAATACTGTCTGTTCACATAGAATATATATAGAGGACAGGACCAGGTCAGAGCACAGTGTATTAGAGTCCCCTGCTCTGGACATTGCCCCAATCCCCTGCTTTCTTTTACATAGCCATAGAGCTATATAATTAAATTCTGTCTGCCTGCAGCCACCACTAGGGGGAGCCTGTACAGGAGATTGCTAAACTATGCAGGGGGTGAACCTTGGAAGCACCGAGCTTGAAAATGGGCAGCAGGGTCCTAAACACAAGGCCTTTCCCCCATAGCATGAGATGACAGATCTTGTTACAGATGCTGCGTGCATCTTCTGGCTCCTCCGTATCTCCTTGTATCTCCTTGCATTCTGCTACAACCCAAGCGGCGCTCATGACAATCACTGCAGATGATAATGGACCTTTCCTGCGATAATCTGAGCCATTAGGGGAACCTTTCTTTATTTAATGTGTTATTTAGTGACTTAGTGATGAGCGAGTACTAAAAAGCTCGGGTGCTCGAAGCTCGGGCCGAGCCTCCCAAGATACTCGTGTACTCGGCCCGAGCAACGAGCCCAATGTTATCCTATGGGAGACCCGAGTATTTTTGTGAAATGACCTCCCGGCAGCATGGAGAAACCCTAAAAATGTCACAAAAGTCTCAGAAGAGTGCTCAAATGACATGGCAACAGCATGGGGAAGACCCCTTGAAGCATTTATCACTCAAAAGTCACAGCTGTGAACAATTTTGTCCGCGTTTTACGCCATTTTTACGGACTCACCAGAAAACCTTCCAAAATGACCCCAAAATGATTTTTCATGGCGGAAATGTTAAGGGCACATACCCAATAGTGAGATAGATCTGGTGTATGTTACTTTTTGAGATCAATACATGAAAGATTTTACGTGAAAACATTGTGTGGCACTCCGATGTCCCTGAGAAGAGACGTACATGAAGGCCTCTTGAGTCTAATGTGCCCATTTTGAGGAAGTGAGTCTTTGTAGTATTTTCCTTTGCCAGGGCAGTCCTAAATTGTGAGGTTCACCAATGCCCCTGCATACAGACGTGCATGAGGGCCTGTAAACCTGAAGTGCCCATTGGAAGGAAGTGGGTCTATTGTAGTATAGCCCTTAGACAGGGCAGCCAAAAATTGGGAGGCTCCACGTTGTCCCTGGATAGAGACGTGCATGAGGGCCTCAAAACATTAAGTGTCCATTGTCAGGAAGTGGGTGTATTATAGTATAGCCCTTAGGCAGGGCAGCCAAAAATTGGGAGGCTCCACATTGTCCCTGGGTAGAGACGTGCATGATGGCCTTTAAACCTGAAGTGCCCATTGGAAGGAAGTGGGTCTATTTCAGTATAGCCCTTTGCCAGGGCAGCCAAAAATTGGGAGGCTCCACATTGTCCCTGGGTAGAGACGTGCATGAGGGCCTCAAAACATTAAGTGTCCATTTTAAGGAAGTGGGTGTATTTCAGTATAGCCCTTAGGCAGGGCAGCCAAAAATTGGGAGGCTCCACATTGTCCCTGGGTAGAGACGTGCATGAGGGCCTCAAAACATTAAGTGTCCATTTTAAGGAAGTGGGTGTATTTCAGTATAGCCCTTAGGCAGGGCAGCCAAAAATTGGGAGGCTCCACATTGTCCCTGGATAGAGACGTGCATGATGGCCTTTAAACCTGAAGTGCCCATTGTAAGGAAGTGGGTCTATTTCAGTATAGCCCTTTGCCAGGGCAGCCAAAAATTGGGAGGCTCCACATTGTCCCTGGGTAGAGACGTGCATGAGGGCCTCAAAACATTAAGTGTCCATTTTAAGGAAGTGGGTGTATTTCAGTATAGCCCTTAGGCAGGGCAGCCAAAAATTGGGAGGCTCCACATTGTCCCTGGATAGAGACGTGCATGATGGCCTTTAAACCTGAAGTGCCCATTGTAAGGAAGTGGGTCTATTTCAGTATAGCCCTTTGCCAGGGCAGCCAAAAATTGGGAGGCTCCACATTGTCCCTGGGTAGAGACGTGCATGAGGGCCTCAAAACATTAAGTGTCCATTTTAAGGAAGTGGGTGTATTTCAGTATAGCCCTTAGGCAGGGCAGCCAAAAATTGGGAGGCTACACGTTGTCCCTGGGTAGAGACGTGCATGAGGGCCTCAAAACATTGTTCCCATTGCAAAGGAGCGGGTCTCCTGTCGTTGTAATGTCCATTCTGCAAAGAATGGGCGAAAAAATTTACCACTGGGGGTATACCTGAAACAAAGACCTAACTATTGTAACGGTCATCATGATGGCGCATGAGGAGAAGGAGGAGCAGTCCAGCGATTATCCAAAGTCGAGAAGTGTACCCATGGGTGAGTGGAGGTACATGGCAAACTTTAAATTCCGCTCTCATTTGCTGGTGGTGTGGTGAAGTCTGGCCCAATCCAACCCTTGTTCATCTTTATCAGAGTCAGCCTGTCAGCATTTTCAGTTGACAGGCGGGTGCGTTTATCTGTAATGATTCCACCTGCGGCACTAAAAACACGCTCTGACAAAACGCTAGCAGCAGGGCAGGCCAGGACTTCCAAGGCGTAGAGAGCCAATTCATGCCACGTGTCCAGCTTGGATACCCAATAATTGTAAGGCACAGAGGAATGTCGGAGTACAGTTGTTCGATCTGCAAGGTACTCCTTCAGCATCTGGGCAAACTTAGGATTTCTTGTGGCACTACCCCGCACCTCAGGGGCTGTGGTACGTGAGGGGCTGAGAAAACTGTCCCACATCTTAAAGACTGTTCCCCTACCTCTGGCGGATTGGACTTGTGCCTCTCTCGGCTGTACGCCTCGGTTGTCCACTGATTCCTGACCTATGCCGCTAGCGTTTTGTGAGGGGAATGCTTTGCCTACTTCCGTGAGTATGGCCTTCCGAAACTGCTGCATTTTGGTTGACCTCTCATCCACGGGAATAAGAGACAAAAAGTTCTCCTTGTAGCGTGGGTCTAACAGTGTTACCAACCAGTAATGATTGTCGGCCAAGATGTTCTTAACGCGAGGGTCACGAGACAGGCAGCTTACCATAAAGTCAGCCATGTGCGCCAGACTCTTAACAGCCAGGACTTCAGTAGCCTGACCAACAAGATGACTGAACATGCTGTCCTCCTCCTCCTCCTCCTCCTCCTCCTCATCTACCCTGTCCTCTGGCCAGCCACGCTGAATCGAGGATATGACTGGTGTGCATGTCATATCCTCAATTTGGCCGGAGAGTTGCTCCATGTCTTCATCCTCCTCCTCGTCATAGTCCTCCACTGCACGTTGTGATGAGACGAGGCTGGGCTGTGTGTTATCACCCACACCCACTACTGTTTCTTGCTGCAACTCATCGCGCTCCGCCTGCAATGCATCATGTTTGTTTTTCAAAAGGGACCGTTTTAGAAGGCAGAGTAGCGGTATGGTGACGCTAATAATGGCGTCATCACCACTCACCATCTTGGTGGAGTCCTCAAAGTTTTGGAGGATGGTACATAGGTCTGACATCCATCTCCACTCCTCAGGTGTTATGTGTGGAGTTTGACCCATTTCCCGACGGCTTAGGTGATGCAGGTACTCAACAACTGCCCTCTTCTGCTCACATATCCTGACCAACATGTGCAGAGTTGAATTCCAACGCGTGGGGACATCACACACCAGTCTGTGAGCCGGAAGATGCAAACGGCGCTGAAAGCCGGCAAGGCCGGCTGAAGCAGTAGGTGACTTTCGAAAATGTGCAGACAGGCGGCGAACTTTTACCAGCAGATCAGACAGCTCTGGGTATGACTTTATAAACCGCTGAACCACGAGGTTGAGCACATGGGCCACGCATGGAACATGTGTCAGCTGGCCTCGCCTCAAAGCCGCCACCAGGTTCCGGCCATTGTCACAAACGACCTTTCCTGGCTTTAGGTTCAGAGGTGTGAGCCAGTGATCTGCCTGCTGTTTCAGAGCTGTCCACAGCTCTTCTGCATTGTGGGGTTTGTCACCTATGCAGATTAGCTTCAGCACAGCCTGTTGCCGCTTCGCCGAGGCAGTGCTGCAGTGCTTCCAGCTTGTGACTGGTGTGGAGGGCACAGTGGATGAGGATGCGCAGGAGGAGGAGGAGGCTGAAGAGCATGACATTCCGGAGCTGTAGAGTGTGGGTGAAACACTGACTGAGGTAGGGCCTGCAAACCTTGGTGTGGGAAGGACGTGTTCCGTCCCTCGCTCAGACTGGGTCCCAGCTTCCACAATATTAACCCAGTGTGCCGTCAACGAGATGTAGCGGCCTTGCCCACAAGCACTTGTCCACGTGTCTGTGGTTAGGTGGACCTTGGGTGAAACAGCGTTGTTCAGGGCACGTGTGATGTTTTGTGACACGTGGTTATGCAACGCGGGGACGGCACACCGGGAGAAATAGTGGCGGCTGGGGACCGAGTAACGTGGGACAGCTGCCGCCATCAGGTCACGGAATGCTTCAGTCTCCACCAGCCTAAAAGGCAACATTTCCAGCGCAAGCAGTCGCGAAATGTTAGCATTTAGAACTGTGGCATGTGGGGTGTTGGCAGTGTATTTGCGCCTGCGTTCAAAGGTTTGCTGAATGGATAACTGAACGCTGCGCTGGGACAAGGACGTGCTTGATGATGGTGTTCTTTCTGCGTAGGCAACTGCAGGTGCAGGAGTGGAGGAGGCTTGTTCGCAGGCAGCATGGACAGAGGATTGGCTCGCATGCACAACCAGCGAAGACGTAGCAGTGACATCAGCAAGCACTGCTCCTCGACTCTGTTGTACTTCCCACAAAGTCGGGTGCTTGGCTGACATGTGCCTGATCATGCTGGTGGTGGTCAGGCTGCTAGTTTTGGTACCCCTGCTGATGCTGGCACGGCAGGTGTTGCAAATGGCCTTTTTTGAATCATCTGGATCCAACTTAAAAAACTGCCAGACTCGTGAAGACCTAACATTTGTACAGGCACCTTGTGTCGTCGTGTTGTTACGGGGAACGGTTGCCTGACTTCTGCCTGGGACCACCACCCTGCTTCTTACTGCCTGTTGTGATGCTACGCCTCCCTCCCCCTGTGCACTGCTGTCCTCGCTCTGCATATCCTCCTGCCAGGTTGGGTCAGTTACTGGATCATCCACCACGTCGTCTTCCTCTTCCGCACCCTGCTCCTCCTCCTGACTTGCTGACAATTGTGTCTCATCATCGTCCACCACTTGTTGAGACACGTTGCCAACTTCGTGAGAACGTGGCTGCTCAAATATTTGGCCATCTGTACAGACGATCTCCTCATGACCCACTTCAATATGAGCTGGCGAGAGGCCAGAATGTGTGAATGGAAACGTGAACAGCTCTTCCGAGTGTCCAAGTGTGGGATCATTAATGTCCGAGGAGGACGTGTACTCAGCCTGGTGGTAGGAAGGAGGATCAGGTTCAGAAATGTGCGGTGCAGTATCACGGCTACTGACACTTGACCGTGTGGAAGACAGAGTGTTTGTGGTGGTGCCAATCTGACTGGAAGCATTATCCGCTATCCAACTAACAACCTGTTGACACTGGTCTTGGTTCAAGAGCGGTGTACTGCTGCGGTCCCCAAGAATTTGGGACAGGACGTGCGAGCGACTAGATGTGGCCCTTTGTTGTGGCGAAATTAGAGCTTGCCCACGACCTCGGCCTCTGCCTGCACCACCATCACGTCCACTTCCTTGTTCCTTGCCAATGCCCTTGCGCATTTTGCAATGCTGTGCACTGCTGACGTGTATATTCACTACTTGTGCGTTATATCAAAGTTTCTGGAAATTGCACACCAGTGCACCTGTACGCTGCCACCAACAGGCACACACGTGCGGTTTTAAAAACCAAGCACGGACGCAATAATAACCTAACACAGGTTTTAGGAGCAAAAATTAAGAACTCTGACACTATCAGCCACTGCTGACTGACGTGTATTATACACTACACTTGTGCGTTATATAATAGTTTGGTAAACGCACACCAGTGCACCTGTACGCTGCCACCAACAGGCACACACGTGCGGTTTTAAAAACCAAGCACGGACGCAATAATAACCTAACACAGGTTTTAGGAGCAAAAATTAAGAACTCTGACACTATCAGCCACTGCTGACTGACGTGTATTATACACTACACTTGTGCGTTATATAATAGTTTGGTAAACGCACACCAGTGCACCTGTACGCTGCCACCAACAGGCACACACGTGCGGTTTTAAAAACCAAGCACGGACGCAATAATAACCTAACACAGGTTTTAGGAGCAAAAATTAAGAACTCTGACACTATCAGCCACTGCTGACTGACGTGTATTATACACTACACTTGTGCGTTATATAATAGTTTGGTAAACGCACACCAGTGCACCTGTACGCTGCCACCAACAGGCACACACGTGCGGTTTTAAAAACCAAGCACGGACGCAATAATAACCTAACACAGGTTTTAGGAGCAAAAATTAAGAACTCTGACACTATCAGCCACTGCTGACTGACGTGTATTATACACTACACTTGTGCGTTATATAATAGTTTGGTAAACGCACACCAGTGCACCTGTACGCTGCCACCAACAGGCACACACGTGCGGTTTTAAAAACCAAGCACGGACGCAATAATAACCTAACACAGGTTTTAGGAGCAAAAATTAAGAACTCTGACACTATCAGCCACTGCTGACTGACGTGTATTATACACTACACTTGTGCGTTATATAATAGTTTGGTAAACGCACACCAGTGCACCTGTACGCTGCCACCAACAGGCACACACGTGCGGTTTTAAAAACCAAGCACGGACGCAATAATAACCTAACACAGGTTTTAGGAGCAAAAATTAAGAACTCTGACACTATCAGCCACTGCTGACTGACGTGTATTATACACTACACTTGTGCGTTATATAATAGTTTGGTAAACGCACACCAGTGCACCTGTACGCTGCCACCAACAGGCACACACGTGCGGTTTTAAAAACCAAGCACGGACGCAATAATAACCTAACACAGGTTTTAGGAGCAAAAATTAAGAACTCTGACACTATCAGCCACTGCTGACTGACGTGTATTATACACTACACTTGTGCGTTATATAATAGTTTGGTAAACGCACACCAGTGCACCTGTACGCTGCCACCAACAGGCACACACGTGCGGTTTTAAAAACCAAGCACGGACGCAATAATAACCTAACACAGGTTTTAGGAGCAAAAATTAAGAACTCTGACACTATCAGCCACTGCTGACTGACGTGTATTATACACTACACTTGTGCGTTATATAATAGTTTGGTAAACGCACACCAGTGCACCTGTACGCTGCCACCAACAGGCACACACGTGCGGTTTTAAAAACCAAGCACGGACGCAATAATAACCTAACACAGGTTTTAGGAGCAAAAATTAAGAACTCTGACACTATCAGCCACTGCTGACTGACGTGTATTATACACTACACTTGTGCGTTATATAATAGTTTGGTAAACGCACACCAGTGCACCTGTACGCTGCCACCAACAGGCACACACGTGCGGTTTTAAAAACCAAGCACGGACGCAATAATAACCTACTAACAGGTTTTTTTGGGGAGCGACAATTACAGACAAGTCAGACACTATCTGGACTGTTTTACACTGTGTACACCAGCCCCAGATATGAAGGCTGGTATACGGTCACCACTACCCTGCCTGCCTGCCTGCCTGTATACTGCTACAATAGTCCTGACAAGGACTCTTTTGGTCACTAGCCTGTATTCAGACCTGGCTATACCCTGCCTGTATATAGCAACAATAGTCCTGAGAAGGACTCTGCTACTGTACTCCGACCTGGCTATACCCTGCCTGCCTGTATACAACTAGAATAGTCCTGAGAAGGACTTTTGGTCACACTGTTTGCAGCCCTGCAACTGAAAAAGCTATAAAGGGCCGCAAAGCTTTCCCTGAATCAGCGACACTCTCCCTGCACTGACTGTCAGAATAGCTGTGAGCAGAGCACAGCGCGCCGGCCGATATAAAGGCTCGGTGACGCTGTGCAGGCCGGCCAATCACTGCAATTCCACAACTAACAGGGCTGTGGCATTGCAGTGGTCTGCCAGCCAATCCCTGCATGAGGGCTGGCTCTCAAAAGAGCGCCAACATGCAGAAATGAAGACCACGAGTAAAGCACGAGTATCGCGAGATTACTCGGTCCCCGCCGAGCAGCCCGAGTACAGTGATACTCGTGCGAGTACCGAGTAGTGACAAGCATGCTCGCTCATCACTAGTGACTTTATCATTGGTTTCACCGCATTAATCAGAATCTAGCGCCACAATTAGAAGTCATCAGACAATAAAACATCCAATTTAACATTGCAGAAGCCACAACTACAAGAATTTCCATTTATTCCTCGAGTCGTAAAACCGCGAAACGTCTCACGTAACAGATTGGACGAGTCTAGACGTCTTTATGTGTTTATCCATCGCTGGACGTATCATTGACTTTTACATAGTAATGAGAATACAGGGAAATCAGTTATAGGAATAGAAAAAAGGTGAAAAAATGTAAAGAAGGAACATTCATAGGGTGAAAAGAAAAACAATCTTGTGTCCGTCTCCATCTCTTCTACTGTCTGTGGCCATCAAGAAATGAGGGTAGATTGTGTCAGTAAAGCCCCCATATCTATTAGATAGCCACCAGAGATACAAGATCGCGGCCAGAAGCAGCCCCCCATGACTCCTCCATGCACAGGAACGCCGAGTGCTCATGTGTTCTCTATTCTCCGGCTACTGACAGACCTCTGTTTCCTCCTCCAGGCTCCTCTGTTCTTATATGTCCTTTTCCTCCAGGCTCCACAGTCCTCCTCCTCCAGGCTCCTCTGTCCTTCTCTACACTATCTGTCCTTTTCCTCCAGGCTCTACAGTCCTCCTCCTCCAGGCTCCTCTGTCCTTCTCTACACTATCTGTCCTTTTCCTCCAGGCTCTACAGTCCTCCTCCTCCAGGCTCCTCTGTCCTTCTCTACACTATCTGTCCTTTTCCTCCAGGCTATACAGTCCTCCTCCTCCAGGCTCCTCTGTCCTTCTCTACACTATCTGTCCTTTTCCTCCAGGCTCCACAGTTCTCCTCCTCCAGGCTCCTCTGTCCTTCTCTACACTATCTGTCCTTTTCCTCCAGGCTCTACAGTCCTCCTCCTCCAGGCTCCTCTGTCCTTCTCTACACTATCTGTCCTTTTCCTCCAGGCTCTACAGTCCTCCTCCTCCAGGCTCCTCTGTCCTTCTCTACACTATATGTCCTTTTCCTCCAGGCTCCACAGTCGTCCTCCTCCAGGCTCCTCTGTCCTTCTCTACACTATCTGTCCTTTTCCTCCAGGCTCCACAGTCGTCCTCCTCCAGGCTCCTCTGTCCTTCACTACACTATCTGTCCTTTTCCTCCAGGATCTACAGTCCTCCTCCTCCAGGCTCCTCTGTCCTTCTCTACACTATCTGTCCTTTTCCTCCAGGCTCTACAGTCCTCCTCCTCCAGGCTCCTCTGTCCTTCTCTACACTATCTGTCCTTTTCCTCCAGGCTCCACAGTTCTCCTCCTCCAGGCTCCTCTGTCCTTCTCTACACTATCTGTCCTTTTCCTCCAGGCTCTACAGTCCTCCTCCTCCAGGCTCCTCTGTCCTTCTCTACACTATCTGTCCTTTTCCTCCAGGCTCTACAGTCCTCCTCCTCCAGGCTCCTCTGTCCTTCTCTACACTATCTGTCCTTTTCCTTCAGGCTCTACAGTCCTCCTCCTCCAGGCTCCTCTGTCCTTCTCTACACTATATGTAATTTTCCTCCAGGCTCCACAGTTCTCCTCCTCCAGGCTCATCTGTCCTTCTCTACACTATCTGTCCTTTTTCTCCAGGCTCCACAGTCCTCCTCCTCCAGGCTCATCTGTCCTTCTCTACACTATATGTCATTTTCCTCCAGGCTCCACCATTCTCTTCATCTAGGCTCTTCTGTCCTTCTCTACACTATATGTCCTTTTCCTCCAGGCTCCACAGTTCTCCTCCTCCAGGCTCCTCTGCCCTTCTCTACACTATATGTCCTTTTCCTCCAGGCTCCACAGTCGTCCTCCTCCAGGCTCCTCTGTCCTTCTCTACACTATCTGTCCTTTTCCTCCAGGCTCCACAGTCCTCCTCCTCCAGGCTCATCTGTCCTTCTCTACACTATCTGTCCTTTTCCTCCAGGCTCCACAGTCGTCCTCCTCCAGGCTCATCTGTCCTTCTCTACACTATCTGTCCTTTTCCTCCAGGCTCCACAGTCGTCCTCCTCCAGGCTCATCTGTCCTTCTCTACACTATCTGTCCTTTTCCTCCAGGCTCCACAGTCCTCCTCCTCCAGGCTCCTCTGTCCTTCTCTACACTATATGTCCTTTTCCTCCAGGCTCCACAGTCGTCCTCCTCCAGGCTCCTCTGTCCTTCTCTACACTATCTGTCCTTTTCCTCCAGGCTCCACAGTTCTCCTCCTCCAGGCTCATCTGTCCTTCTCTACACTATATGTCCTTTTCCTCCAGGCTCCACAGTCCTCCTCCTCCAGGCTCATCTGTCCTTCTCTACACTATCTGTCCTTTTCCTCCAGGCTCCACAGTCCTCCTCCTCCAGGCTCATCTGTCCTTCTCTACACTATCTGTCCTTTTCCTCCAGGCTCCACAGTTCTCCTCCTCCAGGCTCATCTGTCCTTCTCTACACTATCTGTCCTTTTCTTCCAGGCTCCACAGTCCTCCTTCTTCAGGCTCCTTCGTCCTCCTCCTGGCTACTTGGTCTGTCTCTTCAAGGCTCTTCTGTTCTCCTCCTCAAGACTCCTCTTTGCTCCTCTTCAAGGATCCCCTATCATCCTTTTCCAGGCTCCTTTGTACTCCTACTTCAGAATCCTCTGTCTTAATCCTTCTGGCTCTTCTGTCCTCTTTCTTTAGGTTTCTCTGTCCTCTTCCTCCAGACACCTCTGTCTTCCTTTTCCAGTTTCCTCTGTCCTCCTTCTCCAGGCTTGTCTAGCCTCTTCCTCTGTTCTTCAAGTTCCTCTATCATCCTTCTACAGGGTTCTCAGCCTTTTTCCTCCAAGCGCCTCTGTTCACCTTCTCCAGACACCTTTGTCCTCCTTCCGACTTCTTATTCCTCCTTCTCCTACTCCAGGCTACTCTGTCCTCCATTTCCAGGCTCCTCTGTCCTCCACCTTCAGGCTCTTCTGTCCTCCTTCTCCAGGCTTCTCTATTCTCTTCCTCCAGGCTACTCTGTTCTCCTTTTTCCAGCTCCTCTATCCTCCCTCTACAGATTCATCAGTCCTTTTCCTCCAAGCGCCCCTGTTCCACTTCTCCAGACTCCTCTGTCCTCCTTCTTCTCCTCTAAGCTCCGCTGTCCTCCTTTTCCAGGCTCCTCTCTCCCTTTCTTCCCTCCTCCTCTATCCTTTTCCATACTCCTTGGTCCTCTATTAGACCACCCTGTTCCCTCCTGTAGACCTCCTTGTCTTTCTCCAGACCCCTCTGACCATGCTCCTCTATACAGCAGCTTATCTGCATGTAGAAATAAGGAATCTGCAGTGGGATTTCCAACATGCGGAATTTTCTGCCCCTGACATAATATGTCAGGAAAGACTTGGGAGGTCCCCATACACATTAGACAAGGGGCCTTAACAAATGAGTGAAAGATAAGATGATACTGTAACCATGACGACATATAGCTCAGCACAACTCCATGCGTCCATCACAGCGCAAAGATTTCACAACCTTAGATCTCGGGTATAGATTCTTCTTTGAAAAACTGTTTCATGTTTTATTTTAGTTGCATTGCAGCAAAAACATTTGTAATTGCAAAAGTCTACACACCCCTCCACCAATGCATCATTTTGTTAAATATATAAATGAACTATTTTGTACTTTTGGAGTAACGACCCCCATGTTCTCAGGACGTGCGATCGATAGAATTTATCAATGCATTCAGCCTATTTGTAGTCATAGAAATAAGTCTCAGAGTTAACATTCAACTTTTTATGCAAATTAAAATAATTAATTCCGGGCAATTGCTGTGAAAATGCATCAATTCTCTGCTGTGACAGCCCCATGCTGCTAAATGGATATTAATGGGCTTGCCTGTGATTGCAGTTTAGTCTAGAATCAGGAACTTCCCCCAATATCAGTATCTCACCCCCCATCCAAGGTGCAGGAGCATCAGCAGAGTCTGACTAATGTCCTCTTTTTACATTTTAGATCCCATCATTGAGATAGAGCAGCTGATATTCTCTAATAGATGGAAATTAGGGAGTGTAATGACTGAGCAGCCCCCCAAAGCTTCAGATGGGGAAATCGCATCTCCTATCACATTATCAACAAACTGCACAATGTTTTCTCCTTCACAGCTCCAAATCCCCTGCTGAGACGTAGAATGATAGTAACATCCTGGCGGCCACTAGAGGGAGCTACGGAGCTCACTGTGTACAGATACAGAGGTGTGTGTGCTACCAGTATGCAGGAAGCCATACCTGGGCAAAGTGCGGCTATAGGGATGAAAACAGTGGCCGCACCACGTCCTCCGCCTCCTGCTGCACGGGTCCTGGTATCACCGCTATCTGCGTCTTCAGGAGGACAGACCTGTCATCTCCTGCTTCCACCAATCTGCGTGTGTAACTGAGGCTGCAGACGCGATGACGTCACATCATTATGTCTGCTGCGCGGAACATTAGTGCATCGGAGACAGGAGCAGAGTGGCGGGGAAACGGGCGCAAGGTGAATAAGCGGGGGATCTATTTTTTCCTCTATGTATTTAAGATGTGTGGCTATACATAGGAGGCTATGTAGGGCTCATACTGTATATATGGACTATGTGGGGATTCATACTGTATATATGGACTATATGATTGTTCAAACTGTGTCTAGGGACTATGTGGGGGTTCATACTGTCATACTGTGTATAGGAGCTATGTGGGGGCTCATACTGTATATAGGGACTATGTAGGGGCTCATACTGTATATAGGGACTATGTGGGGGCTCATACTGTATATAGGGGCTATGTTGGGGCTCATACTGTATATAGGGGCTATGTGGGGGCTCATACTGTATATAGGGACTATGTGGGGGCTCATACTGTATATAGGGACTATGTGGGGGCTCATACTGTATATAGGGGCTATGTGGGGGCTCATACTGTATATAGGGGCTATGTGGGGGCTCATACTGTATATAGGGACTATGTGGGGGCTCATACTGTATATAGGGACTATGTAGGGGCTCATACTGTATATAGGGGCCATGTGGGGGCTCATACTGTATATAGGGGGCTATGTGGGTGCTCATACTGTATATAGGGGGCTATGCGGGTGCTCATACTGTATATAGGGGGCTGTGTGGGGGTTCATACTATATCTAGGGGGCTATGTGGGGGCTCATACTGTATATAGGGGGCTATGTGGGGGCTCATACTGTATATAGGGAGCTATGTGAGGGTTCATATTGTATATAGGGGGCTATGTGGGTGCTCATACTGTATATAGGGGGCTGTGTGGGGGCTCATACTGTATATAGGGGGCTATGTGGGGTCTCATACTGTATATAGGGGGCTATGTGGGGGCTCATACTGTAGATAGGGGCTATGTGGGGGCTCATACTGTATATAGGGGGCTATGTGGGGGCTCATACTGTATATAGGGGGCTATGTGGGGGCTCATACTGTATATAGGGGGCTATGTGGGGGCTCATGCTGTATATAGGGGGCTATGTGGGGGCTCATGCTGTATATAGGGGGCTATGTGGGGGCTCATACTGTATATAGGAGGCTATGTGAGGGCTCATACTGTATATAGGAGGTTATGTGGGGGCTCATACTGTATATAGGGGGCTATGTGAGGGCTCATACTGTATATAGGAGGATGTCAACATACTTCATTCTACTCAATAATAAGTGATATAATTAATATTAATATAAAATAATAATTTAATTAATATGATAATATTAATACTGAACACAATTTAATTCAGCCTTCACAACAATCACGGTCTCTCATGTGGCCCCATGGGACAATTAATTAGCACCCCTGCAGTAAGCTCTTGAGCTCCCCCCACTGGTGGCTGCTGGAAGTCAGAATGTTATTATGTAATTATATATATATATCAATTAATAAATTAAAATCTAAAAAAGATAGTGGTAAAATCTGGAGATTGACTAGAAGATATAAAGCATCGTACATAGAGGATGGCAGAAAAGCCGCATTGTCTCTCATTTGCAGAGAGCCAGTGATGTGAAGCTTTGATTGTTGCTGCATTCTTCAGATGTGAAGCTTTGATTGTTGCTGCATTCTTCAGATGTGAAGCTTTGATTGTTGCTGCATTCTTCAGATGTGAAGCTTTGATTGTTGCTGCATTCTTCAGATGTGAAGCTTTGACTGTTGCTGCATTCTTCAGATGTGAAGCTTTGACTGTTGCTGCATTCTTCAGATGTGAAGCTTTGACTGTTGCTGCATTCTTCAGTTGTGAAGCTTTGACTGTTGCTGCATTCTTCAGTTGTGAAGCTTTGATTGTTGTTGCATTCTTCAGATGTGAAGCTTTGATTGTTGCTGCATTCTTCAGATGTGAAGCTTTGACTGTTGCTGCATTCTTCAGATGTGAAGCTTTGACTGTTGCTGCATTCTTCAGATGTGAAGCTTTGATTGTTGTTGCATTCTTCAGTTGTGAAGCTTTGATTGTTGTTGCATTCTTCAGATGTGAAGCTTTGATTGTTGCTGCATTCTTCAGATGTGAAGCTTTGACTGTTGCTGCATTCTTCAGATGTGAAGCTTTGACTGTTGCTGCATTCTTCAGATGTGAAGCTTTGATTGTTGCTGCATTCTTCAGATGTGAAGCTTTGACTGTTGCTGCATTCTTCAGATGTGAAGCTTTGATTGTTGCTGCATTCTTCAGATGTGAAGCTTTGATTGTTGCTGCATTCTTCAGATGTGAAGCTTTGATTGTTGCTGTATTCTTCAGATGTGAAGCTTTGATTGTTGTTGCATTCTTCAGATGTGAAGCTTTGATTGTTGTTGCATTCTTCAGATGTGAAGCTTTGATTGTTGCTGCATTCTTCAGATGTGAAGCTTTGATTGTTGTTGCATTCTTCAGATGTGAAGCTTTGATTGTTGCTGCATTCTTCAGATGTGAAGCTTTGATTGTTGCTGCATTCTTCAGATGTGAAGCTTTGATTGTTGCTGCATTCTTCAGATGTGAAGCTTTGATTGTTGCTGCATTCTTCAGATGTGAAGCTTTGATTGTTGCTGCATTCTTCAGATGTGAAGCTTTGATTGTTGCTGCATTCTTCAGATGTGAAGCTTTGATTGTTGCTGCATTCTTCAGATGTGAAGCTTTGATTGTTGCTGCATTCTTCAGATGTGAAGCTTTGTTGTGCAGAGGATTTTTCCGTGCGGTTGGTATCTTCAGACTAATACCCAGATTTATCCTTATGCTGAGATCCATTTTGCACGGTGAATCCCATCTCTCCTCGTTTGTCTCTGTGCTGAGGGGGTGCACATATTTTAGGATCTCTCCGTATGAAACTGAAGGAGCTAAGATAAATGTGCGGCAGGAGATTTTCGTTATCACACAAAAGCGTCTTTAGAAATGAGAGTCGGAATAAAGGAAAGGCGCCTCTGATGTCACATGAAACCAAGGCGCAAAGAAGAGAAGTCTCTGGAGGTAAAGGGCAGCAGCGACATTGCAAACAGAGCGGGACACGGGAGTGGAGACATTGTCATGCATTTAAGGAGATGATTCCTTTATGACACCAATTATGTGAAGAACTGGAGCAGCATGGCTTCAATGAAAGGGGACGTCCAAAAAAGAAAGGCAAAGAAAGCAGCAAAGTCAAAGAAGAACAAAAATACAACACGATACAATGCAAAACAGAACAAAATGTCACAGAAGAACGGCGCCGCGACAAAGAAATCAACAATGTAACAAACTATAGATGTGTGAAATACCATATACTGAGAAACGATACGGAGATTCAGGATAGATCAGCTACAAGGTGTAAACAGGTAATAAAGAGAGGGGGAGAGATGACCAAGAGAAGAAGTCTGCCCGGGAGCTCCAAGGAAGTGGTCACACTCTGACTTCATACACTGAGGAGTGTTCAGGACGGCAGAACCAGGCCGCCAAGGGGGCACACCGGTGCACCTATGCATGTGGACACCGGAGGACCTGGAGGCAGAGGTGCTGCGCCTGACCCAGCAGATGAGGCAGCAGCAGCTGGACGCCATCAAGGAATGGGAAGCTTCCATAATGGGCTCGGTGGCGGTGATGCGGGCCTACGCTCGACTAAGACAGCAACACCTGGAGGAAGAGCAATGTGGAGGGCTGACATCTGACCTGGTTGCCCCTGCTGAATGTGACAGAAGACACCAACCTGTCTGCCTGCTCCAGCCCTTGATCGGGAGATCTATGACCTGACCCTGGAACCGACTGCCGGCGACCAAGCAGCTGAGGACTCAGCCGTCGACACCCCAGTCGCCGAAGACCTCTCTGCTTCCAACCCGGCAGCCAAAGTCCAGGCCGATGCCGACCAGGCAGCAGGGGACCTGGCCGCCAACACCCCGGTCACCAAGGACCCCGCTGCTTTCAGCCCAGCAGCCAACGCCCAGGACGACGACAACTAGAGTGGGGAAGACCAGTTCGCTGACCCCGACCAGGATCCAGCTACTGCTCACCAGGTAGCCACCGAACAGGCTGCGATTGACCAGGCCACCTGCAACGTTTGCCTTGTTCCGGCAACAGGGGAACCTGTTGCCTCCAAATGGGGAGATTTTGGAGAACCGGGAACTGAGGCTCACACTGGACAACCGAAAGGCACCCACCCGGGACTGGTGTGGAAAAAGCCGTATTCCAACCCCTTTGCTGATGCAGCGGGTGGGGGGGGCTGCTATGACTGTATACAGCGTCACGGAGGAGGACCGTCAGGCCACCCTCGTTCAGCTAGCTGCTGTAGAAAGTCAGCAACGGGCTCGGCTGGCAGAGGTGGAAAGAAGAAACCTGGTGCCCAAGGTGCTCCCCCCGGGTCGATGGACGGGCCAGTTGACCCGGGGGGAGCTCCATAAAGGTACTGTCACTAAGTTTGACCTAAACAAAGGGTGGGGGTTAATCGCTGAACCGGGACTGAGTAGGGAGGTATTTGTGTCCCGGCGGGATGTGGAAGCCCATCTCCCCAGAGGTCATCCTGGTAGAGACTTGTACCCTGGTGATGGAATAATCTATATCCGGCAAAAAGTAGAGTGGGACTGGTATGCCCTGGATGAGGAACTGTGTCGCCCAGAGGCGGCAGCATCAGCACCTACCCCAGTTGCAATGCAAAGCCAGTAGCCGTTACCAAAGAGCCCTACCAAAAAGGTTAGTGCGACAAATCTACTCAAACCCGAAAGGAGAATTACCTGAGACCGGCCGGCCAGGAATTCCCATGCTCCCAGTAATTTGTGTTTGAAAAATGTTCCGTTTGATATCATGGACAACCGGGCCACTGGACATTGTGTGGTCGGAACTGTATCTGTAAATAGTTGCACCAGTTGTGCACCCTTCCAGAATTATTGCAACCTTTTTGGTCCTTCGGGACATCTGCTAAAGTGGTGTTCCGACCGGTGGCACACTGCACTCAAAAGTCATACGTAAATGAGCAGTTTTCCTTAATGAAGGTGTGATAATGCTCTCCTGAAAAATGTAAATGATGTTGATCCCGTATACAGAACGTAAATAACGTGTAATTATGCTCTGCTAACAACTGTAAATACTGGAATGTTGAGACCATGTAGAGAAAGTATATACCATGTGTGAAGGTGATAATGATGCTAGCTGTGAACCGTATGGAGTTAACTGTTGACACGTTTAATGTGCCGTGCCTCCCATAAAGGGAAGAAATACTGTTTGGTTAATTGCATACCAAAATGCGGTGATCCCTGTAAAATGTTGCAGCCCCGGAGTGCTGCCATTTGCCACCGGGGTATGTGGTGCCCCTTAGGCTTCAGGTGCCACAGGGTACTGCACCTCCATTAGGGTGTAGTACTTATCCTGGGTCCAAGGAAGATCGGTACCGGTTCCACCAACACACACACACAGTGGGTTGCCCTCCCCAATGGGGACCGGGCCAGGGTCGAGTCAAAGTAGGGGGTCACTACAGCGGTTGGGTTTACATGACACCACTGCACCGGGGGCTCCCCAATCCACTGGAGTTGGGACTCAGGGTCAGAGAGAAGCAACCACCAGGGGGAGTCAGGAGCACACAGTGGGAAGAGCAGGTTGACCTTGTGAGAGTAGTGAACCCGCCGGTGGAAGTGACTGGGGGCAACAGCTCAGAACACACAACACAACTACAACTAGGGGAGAAAAGCTACAGACACAGAGCAGAGCGGTTGTGTCGTGAGCAGCTCTGTGGGCCAAGGCGTTCTCAACATGGTCGCTGGGGAGAAGCAGGCGGCTGCTTCCACAGGACTGGCGCTGTCGGGATACAGAACCCTAGGGCAGGCACATGTCACGTTGTCTACCAACTCTGCAAGGGTCGTGAGAACGGCTAGAAAAGTCACCGGACCTGTCCTACTATTTTCTGGGGCCAAATAGCAGATAGGATCTGGGGCTGAGGTCTTGGACCAGCCCCACAGCGGAACCGCGCTATCAGCATACAGAACGGGACACTTTACTGACACCAGGACCCTCACGTGCTTCACGCCACAGGGATCCAATACTTAGTGCATCAAAGGAGGAAGGGTTCGCAGGCTGACACACACAGAATCTGACCTTCCACGGATTCGGGATCGGCTGGAGCCCATCGTGGTAGAAATCGGTACTCTGGGGCAGCGCCTGAACTACCAGTGAGTAAAAGACCTAGAACCGCAACCCCTGTCTCGGTCTCTCCTTTAGGGGGACTACCACCACCCCCGTCCGTCCTCCATCATCCTCCCTGGGGTAACCCCACTCCGCCTGTGGTGAGCGACACCATCCCGGCTGCAACCTTTACCATCAGGCCCGGAGAGTGGCACCCGCAGCGGAGCCCCCATCCCTGGCCGCAGACGACAGGTAGCGTCACGATCTAAAAAGACTTTCTTCACCATCACTACCACCCCCATCCTTCCTCCCATCCACCGCCTTCCCCCCCTCCTGTACACCTCGGGGTCACGAAACCGGGCCAGTCAAGCCCATAACGACGCAGAGGATCTGCACCCCTTGCCCAGCGACATGTCGGGTGAAAAGCCCTTGACCCCAGGGTGTTACATAAACCCTCATCACTATCACTTACAGGGTATAAACCCCCGTTACTATCACCTACAAGGTATAAACCCTCATCACTATCACTTACAGGGTATAAACCCCCGTTACTATCACCTACAAGGTATAAACCCCGTCACTATCACCTACAAGGTATAAACCCCCGTTACTATCACCTACAAGGTATAAACCCCGTCACTATCACTTACAAGGTATAAACCCCCGTTACTATCACCTACAAGGTATAAACCCCGTCACTATCACTTACAAGGTATAAACCCCCGTTACTATCAGCTACAAGGTATAAACCCTCATCACTATCACTTACAGGGTATAAACCCCCGTTACTATCAGCTACAAGGTATAAACCCTCATCACTATCACTTACAGGGTATAAACCCCCGTTACCAGCGGGCACTACCATCACTAGTTACCAGTACTGAGCACCTGAGCATGGTAGTGCCCGCTCATCACTAGTTACTAGTACAGAGCACCTGAGCATGGTAGTGCCCGCTCATCACTAGTTACCAGTACTGAGCACCTGAGCATGGTAGTGCCCGCTCATCACTAGTTACCAGTACTGAGCACCCGAGCATGGTAGTGCCCGCTCATCACTAGTTACCAGTACTGAGCACCCGAGCATGGTAGTGTCCGCTCATCACTAGTTACCAGTACTGAGCACCCGAGCATGGTAGTGCCCACTCATCACTAGTTACCAGTACAGAGCACCCGAGCATGGTAGTGCCCGCTCATCACTAGTTACCAGTACTGAGCACCCGAGCATGGTAGTGCCCGCTCATCACTAGTTACCAGTACTGAGCACCCGAGCATGGTAGTGCCCGCTCATCACTAGTTACCAGTACTGAGCACCCGAGCATGGTAGTGCCCGCTCATCACTAGTTACCAGTACAGAACACCTGAGCATGGTAGTGTCCGCTCATCACTAGTTACCAGTACTGAGCACCCGAGCATGGTAGTGTCCGCTCATCACTAGTTACCAGTACTGAGCACCTGAGCATGGTAGTGTCCGCTCATCACTAGTTACCAGTACTGAGCACCTGAGCATGGTAGTGTCCGCTCATCACTAGCTACCAGTACTGAGCACCCGAGCATGGTAGTGCCCGCTCATCACTAGTTACCAGTACTGAGCACCTGAGCATGGTAGTGTCCGCTCATCACTAGTTACCAGTACTGAGCACCTGAGCATGGTAGTGCCCGCTCATCACTAGTTACCAGTACTGAGCACCCGAGCATGGTAGTGCTCGCTCATCACTAGTTACCAGTACTGAGCACCTGAGCATGGTAGTGTCCGCTCATCACTAGTTACCAGTACTGAGCACCCGAGCATGGTAGTGCCCGCTCATCACTAGTTACCAGTACAGAACACCTGAGCATGGTAGTGTCCGCTCATCACTAGTTACCAGTACTGAGCACCCGAGCATGGTAGTGTCCGCTCATCACTAGTTACCAGTACTGAGCACCTGAGCATGGTAGTGTCCGCTCATCACTAGTTACCAGTACTGAGCACCTGAGCATGGTAGTGTCCGCTCATCACTAGCTACCAGTACTGAGCACCCGAGCATGGTAGTGCCCGCTCATCACTAGTTACCAGTACTGAGCACCTGAGCATGGTAGTGTCCGCTCATCACTAGTTACCAGTACTGAGCACCTGAGCATGGTAGTGCCCGCTCATCACTAGTTACCAGTACTGAGCACCCGAGCATGGTAGTGCTCGCTCATCACTAGTTACCAGTACTGAGCACCTGAGCATGGTAGTGTCCGCTCATCACTAGTTACCAGTACTGAGCACCCGAGCATGGTAGTGCCCGCTCATTACTAGTTACCAGTACTGAGCACCTGAGCATGGTAGTGTCCGCTCATCACTAGTTACCAGTACTGAGCACCCGAGCATGGTAGTGCCCGCTCATTACTAGTTACCAGTACTGAGCACCCGAGCATGGTAGTGCCCGCTCATCACTAGTTACCAGTACTGAGCACCTGAGCATGGTAGTGCCCGCTCATCACTAGCTACCAGTACTGAGCACCCGAGCATCGTAGTGCCCGCTCATCACTAGTTACCAGTACTGAGCACCCGAGCATGGTAGTGCCCGCTCATCACTAGTTACCAGTACTGAGCACCCGAGCATGGTAGTGCCCGCTCATCACTAGTTACCAGTACTGAGCACCCGAGCATGGTAGTGCCCGCTCATCACTAGTTACCAGTACTGAGCACCCGAGCATGGTAGTGCCCGCTCATCACTAGTTACCAGTACTGAGCACCTGAGCATGGTAGTGCCCGCTCATCACTAGCTACCAGTACTGAGCACCCGAGCATGGTAGTGCCCGCTCATCACTAGTTACCAGTACAGAGCACCCAAGCATGGTAGTGCCCGCTCATCACTAGTTACCAGTACAGAGCACCCAAGCATGGTAGTGCCCGCTCATCACTAGTTACCAGTACTGAGCAT
This sequence comes from Anomaloglossus baeobatrachus, assembly GCF_048569485.1. Classification (NCBI taxonomy): domain Eukaryota; kingdom Metazoa; phylum Chordata; class Amphibia; order Anura; family Aromobatidae; genus Anomaloglossus; species Anomaloglossus baeobatrachus. Next base: position 11,767,482 of record NC_134359.1, on the reverse strand, counting down.
GGTAGTGCCCGCTCATCACTAGTTACCAGTACTGAGCACCCGAGCATGGTAGTGCCCGCTCATCACTAGTTACCAGTACTGAGCATGGTAGTGCCCGCTCATCACTAGTTACCAATACTGAGCACCCGAGCATGGTAGTGCCCGCTCATCACTAGTTACCAGTACAGAGCACCCAAGCATGGTAGTGCCCGCTCATCACTAGTTACCAGTACAGAGCACCCAAGCATGGTAGTGCCCACTCATCACTAGTTACCAGTACTGAGCATGGTAGTGCCCGCTCATCACTAGTTACCAGTACTGAGCACCCGAGCATGGTAGTGCCCGCTCATCACTAGTTACCAGTACTGAGCACCCGAGCATGGTAGTGCCCACTCATTACTAGTTACCAGTACAGAGCACCCGAGCATGGTAGTGCCCACTCATTACTAGTTACCAGTACTGAGCACCTGAGCATGGTAGTGCCCGCTCATCACTAGTTACCAGTACTGAGCACCTGAGCATGGTAGTGCCCGCTCATCACTAGTTACCAGTACTGAGCACCCGAGCATGGTAGTGCCTGCTCATCACTAGTTACCAGTACTGAGCACCCGAGCATGGTAGTGCCCACTCATCACTAGTTACCAATACTGAGCACCCGAGCATGGTAGTGCCCGCTCATCACTAGTTACCAGTACTGAGCACCCGAGCATGGTAGTGCCCGCTAATCACTAGTTACCAGTACTAAGTACCCGAGCATGGTAGTGCCCACTCATCACTAGTTACCAGTACTGAGCACCCGAGCATGGCAGTGTCCGCTCATCCCTAGTTACCAGTACTGAGCACCCGAGCATGGTAGTGCCCACTCATTACTAGTTACCAGTACAGAGCACCTGAGCATGGTAGTGCCCGCTCATCACTAGTTACCAGTACTGAGCACCCGAGCATGGTAGTGCCCACTCATCACTAGTTACCAGTACTGAGCACCCGAGCATGGTAGTGTCCGCTCATCACTAGTTACCAGTACTGAGCACCCGAGCATGGTAGTGCCCGCTCATCACTAGTTACCAGTACTGAGCACCCGAGCATGGTAGTGCCCGCTCATTACTAGTTACCAGTACTGAGCACCCGAGCATGGTAGTGTCCACTCATTACTAGTAACCAGTACTGAGCACCCGAGCATGGTAGTGCCCACTCATTACTAGTTACCAGTACTGAGCACCCGAGCATGGTAGTGCCCGCTCATCACTAGTTACCAGTACTGAGCACCTGAGCATGGTAGTGCCCGCTCATTACTAGTTACGAGTACTGAGCACCTGAGCATGGTAGTGCCCACTCATCACTAGTTACCAGTACTGAACACACGAGCATGGTAGTGCCCACTCATCACTATTTACCAGTACTGAGCAACCAAGCATGGTAGTGCCCACTCATCACTAGTTACCAGTACTGAGCACCCGAGCATGGTAGTGCCCACTCATCACTTGTTACCAGTACTGAGCACCCGAGCATGGTAGTGCCCGCTCATCACTAGTTACGAGTACTGAACACCCGAGCATGGCAGTGCCCACTTATCACTAGTTACAAGTACTGAGCACCCGAGCATGGTAGTGGCCGCTCAACACTAGTTACCAGTACTGAGCACCTGAGCATGGTAGTGCCCGCTCATCACTAGTTACCAGTACTGAGCACCTGAGCATGGTAGTGCCCGCTCATCACTAGTTACCAGTACTGAGCATGGTAGTGCCCGCTCATCACTAGTTACCAGTACTGAGCAACCGAGCATGGTAGTGCTCGCTCATCACTAGTTACCAGTACTGAGCACCCGAGCATGGTAGTGCCCGCTCATCACTAGTTACCAGTACTGAGCACCCGAGCATGGTAGTGCCCGCTCATCACTAGTTACCAGTACTGAGCACCTGAGCATGGTAGTGCCCGCTCATCACTAGTTACCAGTACTGAGCACCCGAGCATGGTAGTGCCCACTCATCACTAGTTACCAATACTGAGCACCCGAGCATGGTAGTGCCCGTCCATCACTAGTTACGAGTACTGAGCACCCGAGCATGGTAGTGCCCGCTCATCACTAGTTACGAGTACTGAACACCCGAGCATGGCAGTGCCCACTTATCACTAGTTACAAGTACTGAGCACCCGAGCATGGTAGTGGCCGCTCAACACTAGTTACCAGTACTGAGCACCTGAGCATGGTAGTGCCCGCTCATCACTAGTTACCAGTACTGAGCACCTGAGCATGGTAGTGCCCGCTCATCACTAGTTACCAGTACTAAGCACCTGAGCATGGTAGTGCCCGCTCATCACTAGTTACCAGTACTGAGCACCCGAGCATGGTAGTGCTCGCTCATCACTAGTTACCAGTACTGAGCACCCGAGTATGGTAGTGCCCGCTCATCACTAGTTACCAGTACTGAGCACCTGAGCATGGTAGTGCCCGCTCATCACTAGTTACCAGTACCGAGCAGCCAAGCATGGTAGTGCCCACTCATCACTAGTTACAAGTACTGAGCACCCGAGCATGGTAGTGCCCGCTCATCACTAGTTACGAGTACTGAACACCCGAGCATGGTAGTGCCCGCTCATCACTAGTTACCAGTACTGAGCACCCGAGTATGGTAGTGCCCGCTCATCACTAGTTACCAGTACTGAGCACCCGAGCATGATAGTGCCCGCTCATCACTAGTTACCAGTACCGAACAGCCAAGCATGGTAGTGCCCACTCATCACTAGTTACCAGTACTGAGCACCCGAGCATGGTAGTGCCCCCTCATCACTAGTTACCAGTACTGAGCAGCCAAGCATGGTAGTGCCCACTCATCACTAGTTACCAGTACTGAACACCCGAGCAAGGTAGTGCCCGCTCATCACTAGTTACGAGTACTGAGCACCTGAGCATGGTAGTGCCCACTCATCACTAGTTACCAGTACTGAACACCCGAGCATGGTAGTGCCCACTCATCACTATTTACCAGTACTGAGCATCCAAGCATGGTAGTGCCCACTCATCACTAGTTACCCATCACTAGTTACCAGTACTGAACACCCGAGCAAGGTAGTGCCCGCTCATCACTAGTTACCAGTACTGAACACCCGAGCATGGTAGTGCCCACTCATCACTAGTTACAAGTACTGAGCACCTGAGCATGGTAGTGGCCGCTCATCACTAGTTACGAGTACTGAACACCCGAGCATGGTAGTGCCCGCTCTTCATTAGTTACAAGTACAGAGCAACCAAGCATGGTAGTGCCCACTCATCACTTGTTACCAGTACTGAGCACCCGAGCATGATAGTGCCCGCTCATCACTAGTTACCAGTACCGAGCAGCCAAGCATGGTAGTGCCCACTCATCACTAGTTACCAGTACTGAGCACCCGAGCATGGTAGTGCCCCCTCATCACTAGTTACCAGTACTGAGCAGCCAAGCATGGTAGTGCCCACTCATCACTAGTTACCAGTACTGAACACCCGAGCAAGGTAGTGCCCGCTCATCACTAGTTACGAGTACTGAGCACCTGAGCATGGTAGTGCCCACTCATCACTAGTTACAAGTACTGAGCACCTGAGCATGGTAGTGCCCACTCATCACTAGTTACCAGTACTGAACACCCGAGCATGGTAGTGCCCACTCATCAATATTTACCAGTACTGAGCATCCAAGCATGGTAGTGCCCACTCATCACTAGTTACCAGTACTGAACACCCGAGCAAGGTAGTGCCCGCTCATCACTAGTTACCAGTACTGAACACCCGAGCATGGTAGTGCCCACTCATCACTAGTTACAAGTACTGAGCACCTGAGCATGGTAGTGGCCGCTCATCACTAGTTACGAGTACTGAACACCCGAGCATGGTAGTGCCCGCTCTTCATTCGTTACAAGTACAGAGCAACCAAGCATGGTAGTGCCCACTCATCACTTGTTACCAGTACTGAGCACCCGAGCATGGTAGTGCCCGCTCATCACTAGTTACGAGTACTGAACACCCGAGCATGGCAGTGCCCACTTATCACTAGTTACAAGTACTGAGCACCCGAGCATGGTAGTGGCCGCTCAACACTAGTTACCAGTACAGAGCACCTGAGCATGGTAGTGCCCGCTCATCACTAGTTACCAGTACAGAGCACCCGAGCATGGTAGTGCCCGCTTATCACTAGTTACCAGTACTGAGCACCCGAGCATGGTAGTGGCCGCTCAACACTAGTTACCAGTACTGAGCACCTGAGCATGGTAGTGCCCGCTCATCACTAGTTACCAGTACTGAGCACCTGAGCATGGTAGTGCCCGCTCATCACTAGTTACCAGTACTGAGCACCCGAGCATGGTAGTGCCCGCTCATCACTAGTTACCAGTACTGAGCACCCGAGCATGGTAGTGCCCGTCCATCACTAGTTACCAGTACTGAGCACCCGAGCATGGTAGTGCCCGCTCATCACTAGTTACCAATACTGAGCACCCGAGCATGGTAGTGCCCGTCCATCACTAGTTACCAGTACAGAGCACCCGAGCATGGTAGTGCCTGCTCATCACTAGTTACCAGTACAGAGCACCCGAGCATGGTAGTGCCTGCTCATCACTAGTTACCAGTACAGAGCACCCGAGCATGGTAGTTCCCGCTCATCACTAGTTACCAGTACTGAGCACTTGAGCATGGTAGTGTCCGCTCATCACTAGTTACCAGTTCTGAGCACTTGAGCATGGTAGTGCCCGCTCATCACTAGTTACGAGTACTGAACACCCGAGCATGGTAGTGCCCGCTCATCACTAGTTACCAGTACTGAGCACCCGAGTATGGTAGTGCCCGCTCATCACTAGTTACCAGTACTGAGCACTTGAGCATGGTAGTGCCCGCTCATCACTAGTTACCAGTACTGAGCACCCGAGCATGATAGTGCCCGCTCATCACTAGTTACCAGTACTGAGCACCCGAGCATGGTAGTGCCCGCTCATCACTAGTTACCAGTACTGAGCACCCGAGTATGGTAGTGCCTGCTCATCACTAGTTACGAGTACTGAGCACCCAAGCATGGTAGTGCCCGCTCATCACTAGTTACGAGTACTGAACACCTGAGCATGGTAGTGCCCACTCATCACTAGTTACGAGTACTGAACACCCGAGCATGGCAGTGCCCACTTATCACTAGTTACAAGTACTGAGCACCCGAGCATGGTAGTGGCCGCTCAACACTAGTTACCAGTACTGAGCACCTGAGCATGGTAGTGCCCGCTCATCACTAGTTACCAGTACTGAGCACCCGAGCATGGTAGTGCCCGCTCATCACTAGTTACCAGTACTGAGCACCCGAGCATGGTAGTGCCCGCTCATCACTAGTTACCAGTACTGAGCACCCGAGCATGGTAGTGCCCGCTCATCACTAGTTACCAGTACTGAGCACCCAAGCATGGTAGTGGCCGCTTATCACTAGTTACCAGTACTGAGCACCTGAGCATGGTAGTGCCCACTCATCACTAGTTACAAGTACTGAGCACCTGAGCATGGTAGTGCCCACTCATCACTAGTTACCAGTACTGAACACACGAGCATGGTAGTGCCCACTCATCACTATTTACCAGTACTGAGCAACCAAGCATGGTAGTGCCCACTCATCACTAGTTACCAGTACTGAGCACCCGAGCATGGTAGTGCCCACTCATCACTTGTTACCAGTACTGAGCACCCGAGCATGGTAGTGCCCGCTCATCACTAGTTACGAGTACTGAACACCCGAGCATGGCAGTGCCCACTTATCACTAGTTACAAGTACTGAGCACCCGAGCATGGTAGTGGCCGCTCAACACTAGTTACCAGTACTGAGCACCTGAGCATGGTAGTGCCCGCTCATCACTAGTTACCAGTACTGAGCACCTGAGCATGGTAGTGCCCGCTCATCACTAGTTACCAGTACTGAGCATGGTAGTGCCCGCTCATCACTAGTTACCAGTACTGAGCACCCGAGCATGGTAGTGCTCGCTCATCACTAGTTACCAGTACTGAGCACCCGAGCATGGTAGTGCCCGCTCATCACTAGTTACCAGTACTGAGCACCCGAGCATGGTAGTGCCCGCTCATCACTAGTTACCAGTACTGAGCACCTGAGCATGGTAGTGCCCGCTCATCACTAGTTACCAGTACTGAGCACCCGAGCATGGTAGTGCCCACTCATCACTAGTTACCAATACTGAGCACCCGAGCATGGTAGTGCCCGTCCATCACTAGTTACGAGTACTGAGCACCCGAGCATGGTAGTGCCCGCTCATCACTAGTTACGAGTACTGAACACCCGAGCATGGCAGTGCCCACTTATCACTAGTTACCAGTACTGAGCACCCGAGCATGGAAGTGGCCGCTCAACACTAGTTACCAGTACTGAGCACCTGAGCATGGTAGTGCCCGCTCATCACTAGTTACCAGTACTGAGCACCTGAGCATGGTAGTGCCCGCTCATCACTAGTTACCAGTACTAAGCACCTGAGCATGGTAGTGCCCGCTCATCACTAGTTACCAGTACTGAGCACCCGAGCATGGTAGTGCTCGCTCATCACTAGTTACCAGTACTGAGCACCCGAGCATGGTAGTGCCCGCTCATCACTAGTTACCAGTACTGAGCACCCGAGTATGGTAGTGCCCGCTCATCACTAGTTACCAGTACTGAGCACCTGAGCATGGTAGTGCCCGCTCATCACTAGTTACCAGTACCGAGCAGCCAAGCATGGTAGTGCCCACTCATCACTAGTTACAAGTACTGAGCACCCGAGCATGGTAGTGCCCGCTCATCACTAGTTACGAGTACTGAACACCCGAGCATGGTAGTGCCCGCTCATCACTAGTTACCAGTACTGAGCACCCGAGTATGGTAGTGCCCGCTCATCACTAGTTACCAGTACTGAGCACCCGAGCATGATAGTGCCCGCTCATCACTAGTTACCAGTACCGAACAGCCAAGCATGGTAGTGCCCACTCATCACTAGTTACCAGTACTGAGCACCCGAGCATGGTAGTGCCCCCTCATCACTAGTTACCAGTACTGAGCAGCCAAGCATGGTAGTGCCCACTCATCACTAGTTACCAGTACTGAACACCCGAGCAAGGTAGTGCCCGCTCATCACTAGTTACGAGTACTGAGCACCTGAGCATGGTAGTGCCCACTCATCACTAGTTACCAGTACTGAACACCCGAGCATGGTAGTGCCCACTCATCACTATTTACCAGTACTGAGCATCCAAGCATGGTAGTGCCCACTCATCACTAGTTACCCATCACTAGTTACCAGTACTGAGCACCCGAGCATGGTAGTGCCCGCTCATCACTAGTTACCAGTACAGAACACCTGAGCATGGTAGTGTCCGCTCATCACTAGTTACCAGTACTGAGCACCCGAGCATGGTAGTGTCCGCTCATCACTAGTTACCAGTACTGAGCACCTGAGCATGGTAGTGTCCGCTCATCACTAGTTACCAGTACTGAGCACCTGAGCATGGTAGTGTCCGCTCATCACTAGCTACCAGTACTGAGCACCCGAGCATGGTAGTGCCCGCTCATCACTAGTTACCAGTACTGAGCACCTGAGCATGGTAGTGTCCGCTCATCACTAGTTACCAGTACTGAGCACCTGAGCATGGTAGTGCCCGCTCATCACTAGTTACCAGTACTGAGCACCCGAGCATGGTAGTGCTCGCTCATCACTAGTTACCAGTACTGAGCACCTGAGCATGGTAGTGTCCGCTCATCACTAGTTACCAGTACTGAGCACCCGAGCATGGTAGTGCCCGCTCATTACTAGTTACCAGTACTGAGCACCTGAGCATGGTAGTGTCCGCTCATCACTAGTTACCAGTACTGAGCACCCGAGCATGGTAGTGCCCGCTCATTACTAGTTACCAGTACTGAGCACCCGAGCATGGTAGTGCCCGCTCATCACTAGTTACCAGTACTGAGCACCTGAGCATGGTAGTGCCCGCTCATCACTAGCTACCAGTACTGAGCACCCGAGCATCGTAGTGCCCGCTCATCACTAGTTACCAGTACTGAGCACCCGAGCATGGTAGTGCCCGCTCATCACTAGTTACCAGTACTGAGCACCCGAGCATGGTAGTGCCCGCTCATCACTAGTTACCAGTACTGAGCACCCGAGCATGGTAGTGCCCGCTCATCACTAGTTACCAGTACTGAGCACCCGAGCATGGTAGTGCCCGCTCATCACTAGTTACCAGTACTGAGCACCTGAGCATGGTAGTGCCCGCTCATCACTAGCTACCAGTACTGAGCACCCGAGCATGGTAGTGCCCGCTCATCACTAGTTACCAGTACAGAGCACCCAAGCATGGTAGTGCCCGCTCATCACTAGTTACCAGTACAGAGCACCCAAGCATGGTAGTGCCCGCTCATCACTAGTTACCAGTACTGAGCATGGTAGTGCCCGCTCATCACTAGTTACCAGTACTGAGCACCCGAGCATGGTAGTGCCCGCTCATCACTAGTTACCAGTACTGAGCATGGTAGTGCCCGCTCATCACTAGTTACCAATACTGAGCACCCGAGCATGGTAGTGCCCGCTCATCACTAGTTACCAGTACAGAGCACCCAAGCATGGTAGTGCCCGCTCATCACTAGTTACCAGTACAGAGCACCCAAGCATGGTAGTGCCCACTCATCACTAGTTACCAGTACTGAGCATGGTAGTGCCCGCTCATCACTAGTTACCAGTACTGAGCACCCGAGCATGGTAGTGCCCGCTCATCACTAGTTACCAGTACTGAGCACCCGAGCATGGTAGTGCCCACTCATTACTAGTTACCAGTACAGAGCACCCGAGCATGGTAGTGCCCACTCATTACTAGTTACCAGTACTGAGCACCTGAGCATGGTAGTGCCCGCTCATCACTAGTTACCAGTTACTTGAGCACCTGAGCATGGTAGTGCCCGCTCATCACTAGTTACCAGTACTGAGCACCCGAGCATGGTAGTGCCTGCTCATCACTAGTTACCAGTACTGAGCACCCGAGCATGGTAGTGCCCGCTAATCACTAGTTACCAGTACTAAGTACCCGAGCATGGTAGTGCCCACTCATCACTAGTTACCAGTACTGAGCACCCGAGCATGGCAGTGTCCGCTCATCCCTAGTTACCAGTACTGAGCACCCGAGCATGGTAGTGCCCACTCATTACTAGTTACCAGTACAGAGCACCTGAGCATGGTAGTGCCCGCTCATCACTAGTTACCAGTACTGAGCACCCGAGCATGGTAGTGCCCACTCATCACTAGTTACCAGTACTGAGCACCCGAGCATGGTAGTGTCCGCTCATCACTAGTTACCAGTACTGAGCACCCGAGCATGGTAGTGCCCGCTCATCACTAGTTACCAGTACTGAGCCCCGAGCATGGTAGTGCCCGCTCATTACTAGTTACCAGTACTGAGCACCCGAGCATGGTAGTGTCCACTCATTACTAGTAACCAGTACTGAGCACCCGAGCATGGTAGTGCCCACTCATTACTAGTTACCAGTACTGAGCACCCGAGCATGGTAGTGCCCGCTCATCACTAGTTACCAGTACTGAGCACCTGAGCATGGTAGTGCCCGCTCATTACTAGTTACGAGTACTGAGCACCTGAGCATGGTAGTGCCCACTCATCACTAGTTACCAGTACTGAACACACGAGCATGGTAGTGCCCACTCATCACTATTTACCAGTACTGAGCAACCAAGCATGGTAGTGCCCACTCATCACTAGTTACCAGTACTGAGCACCCGAGCATGGTAGTGCCCACTCATCACTTGTTACCAGTACTGAGCACCCGAGCATGGTAGTGCCCGCTCATCACTAGTTACGAGTACTGAACACCCGAGCATGGCAGTGCCCACTTATCACTAGTTACAAGTACTGAGCACCCGAGCATGGTAGTGGCCGCTCAACACTAGTTACCAGTACTGAGCACCTGAGCATGGTAGTGCCCGCTCATCACTAGTTACCAGTACTGAGCACCTGAGCATGGTAGTGCCCGCTCATCACTAGTTACCAGTACTGAGCATGGTAGTGCCCGCTCATCACTAGTTACCAGTACTGAGCAACCGAGCATGGTAGTGCTCGCTCATCACTAGTTACCAGTACTGAGCACCGAGCATGGTAGTGCCCGCTCATCACTAGTTACCAGTACTGAGCACCCGAGCATGGTAGTGCCCGCTCATCACTAGTTACAGTACTGAGCACCTGAGCATGGTAGTGCCCGCTCATCACTAGTTACCAGTACTGAGCACCCGAGCATGGTAGTGCCCACTCATCACTAGTTACCAATACTGAGCACCCGAGCATGGTAGTGCCCGTCCATCACTAGTTACGAGTACTGAGCACCCGAGCATGGTAGTGCCCGCTCATCACTAGTTACGAGTACTGAACACCCGAGCATGGCAGTGCCCACTTATCACTAGTTACAAGTACTGAGCACCCGAGCATGGTAGTGGCCGCTCAACACTAGTTACCAGTACTGAGCACCTGAGCATGGTAGTGCCCGCTCATCACTAGTTACCAGTACTGAGCACCTGAGCATGGTAGTGCCCGCTCATCACTAGTTACCAGTACTAAGCACCTGAGCATGGTAGTGCCCGCTCATCACTAGTTACCAGTACTGAGCACCCGAGCATGGTAGTGCTCCGCTCATCACTAGTTACCAGTACTGAGCACCCGAGTATGGTAGTGCCCGCTCATCACTAGTTACCAGTACTGAGCACCTGAGCATGGTAGTGCCCGCTCATCACTAGTTACCAGTACCGAGCAGCCAAGCATGGTAGTGCCCAAATCATCACTAGTTACAAGTACTGAGCACCCGAGCATGGTAGTGCCCGCTCATCACTAGTTACGAGTACTGAACACCCGAGCATGGTAGTGCCCGCTCATCACTAGTTACCAGTACTGAGCACCCGAGTATGTTAGTGCCCGCTCATCACTAGTTACCAGTACTGAGCACCCGAGCATGATAGTGCCCGCTCATCACTAGTTACCAGTACCGAAACAGCCAAGCATGGTAGTGCCCACTCATCACTAGTTACCAGTACTGAGCACCCGAGCATGGTAGTGCCCCCTCATCACTAGTTACCAGTACTGAGCAGCCAAGCATGGTAGTGCCCACTCATCACTAGTTACCAGTACTGAACACCCGAGCAAGGTAGTGCCCGCTCATCACTAGTTACGAGTACTGAGCACCTGAGCATGGTAGTGCCCACTCATCACTAGTTACCAGTACTGAACACCCGAGCATGGTAGTGCCCACTCATCACTATTTACCAGTACTGAGCATCCAAGCATGGTAGTGCCCACTCATCACTAGTTACCCATCACTAGTTACCAGTACTGAACACCCGAGCAAGGTAGTGCCCGCTCATCACTAGTTACCAGTACTGAACACCCGAGCATGGTAGTGCCCACTCATCACTAGTTACAAGTACTGAGCACCTGAGCATGGTAGTGGCCGCTCATCACTAGTTACGAGTACTGAACACCCGAGCATGGTAGTGCCCGCTCTTCATTAGTTACAAGTACAGAGCAACCAAGCATGGTAGTGCCCACTCATCACTTGTTACCAGTACTGAGCACCCGAGCATGATAGTGCCCGCTCATCACTAGTTACCAGTACCGAGCAGCCAAGCATGGTAGTGCCCACTCATCACTAGTTACCAGTACTGAGCACCCGAGCATGGTAGTGCCCCCTCATCACTAGTTACCAGTACTGAGCAGCCAAGCATGGTAGTGCC